>NC_136270.1:51473230-51480730 GCF_964187855.1 Myxine glutinosa
TGTTCCTATAATCGAGTCGATAATAAGTAACATGTACCTATGGTTACATAACATGTTAACATGTAACACATGTAACACATGATACCAGATAACATGTAATAAATAACATGTGATATCTTCAGAAGATAATAACAAAAACATGTAACACAATCTTAATTCTTATTTCATGAATAATAATCTTAATAATAACAAGATATCTTAACATGTAACACATGTAACATGTAACACATAACATGTAATAAGTAACATGTACCATAGTAACATGTACTCGTGTGTCGATAATAAGTAGCATGTATATATGTAATAAGTGGATGACATGTACATTTTGTTCAATATTGCACAAAATAAAAATGCAATTGTCTAAGAAATAAATCCCATCTATTTAATCACTTTCCCATTGATTTGTGATTTATTTGTCGTTGTATATTGACAGCTGGCGTATTCTTTACTTGTTTTTACGCAATGTCATTTTTTTCAAAGAGGATATAATTTGTTGGAAAAACGTCACACTCCTCCAAAATATTTAGGTCCGTATGTGGAAACAACAAAGCACTATAAACATCATGATGAATGAGTGAACAACTGGTAAAGCAACAAAAGTACAAAAATCGTATTTCCGTCAATTCCAGGCTGACTCCACATCTCAAGTCACAAACTCAGCGCAATGTCCTCAAATTTGGTCGATAGGAAGTTTTATAATTTCCGAACAAATTCATTTTCGCGAAGGTTCCTTCTGGGAACGGCAATGAAAATCCCCTGCATTCGGAGAATAAAGTGAACTGGCGCTGAGACAGAAACAGAGCAAACGCGTAAACGACAGAGCGTAAATACCTGCGAAACGGAGAGCATCTGGGGGCGCTCTTACACTTATTTTCCACGAGTGCATGGACGTAAATAACATCGGTGGAAATGCTTTTCCCATCCATGGACTTTGTCCCGCGAGGTTTATCTCGCGCATTCGGCCAGAGCTTCAGTCCAAGCGAAGTGAGGGCCGGAAATGAGGAAGAGGAGCGTGTAGGGCACGCTCGGCCGCTAGGAGGTGCGGTCTCCTCCTTTTGTGCCTTGCAAGTATGACGTCGAGTTCAAAGGTGACGTCTTGGCGATACAGAAGTTCAAAGGCAATATATTCAAGGATGAAAATTTGCTTTTGATGTACCATGCTTGTTACGGACAGTCGGTGCTGCCGAGGCAGTTTTTTGGCTATGGTTACACTGGGGGGTTTGCCATTTAGTACATGGTGTTGTGTCATTGAAGTGCAAAATTTTCTACACTAGTGGAACCAATGTTTTTTGGAATCCTTATACCCTAGGCAACAAGACCTGAGTTGGTTCCATTTTTTTCAATGGCGTCTTTGGCGGCCATTTTGAAAGTCAAAATGGCCGTCATTTTTTCAATTTTGTATGTATCTTTTCACATAAAACACTTCGATTAACCATTTTTTCTGGCATTTTTGTCATTCCTTGTACAGAAAATCCACCAGAACACTTATATCCAGTTAACAGACGTTTTTTGAGAAATATCAGTCATCTTAAAATTCAAAATGGCCGCTATTTGAACCAATTTTGCCAACGCCCTGAGGATGTGTTGATACCACACACCAGAAGTTGGAGGTATTTTGTCTATCCCCCCGGGTTGGCTCGTGAAGCGTTTCCACCTCAGCTTTCCGGCTGTGTTGGCCTGTAAGTCCCTTTTTGTGCTCAAGAGCCTGCAGAGAAACCTCTCACATCCTGAAGGTTGAAGTTGAGGACTTTGGCTGATATTGCACCTGCCGATCAGATTTGAACTCCTGGATGACGTGCTGTCCAATAAGTGCACATGTTCCATTTATCTTTTCATTGCGTGATTGTGTTTTGGTGGTGGCTGCTCCCTGGATGATCCATCTTATCATACAGAACAGTTGTTCCGGTATTCCAACTTCAATACTGTCCTTTAGCGACCCCTCAAATTTCCAAGGATTTTGCCTCGCCTGTGTTATTGCATTTCTTATAATCTTTCCACTTTGAAAGATAATTTTGAACTTTGCTTGCATATCCTTTTGTTCAGCAGAAGCTGCCCGAATCGCTGCAGCACCAGCATCACTGGAATGAACTTTTGATAGTTTTCCAGATATGCCTGTGATATCGACATTATCCAGGTTGTTCTTCAGTTTCTGGTTTAAGTATCGCCTCTTGTTGGGATTAAAACCAGGAACGTTGTGGTTCTGGAAGATATCTTTATACAGAAGGTGCACATCAGGCATGGGGATGAACTCTCCTTCATCAATCCTTTGCTGTATGATGCTTGTAAACTCTACTTCAGCTGCTATGGATTTCAGGTTCTCTTCCTGTTTGGCTTCAAAGGACAACTCACCACCCTTACGATGTGGACGTTGAACATATTTTTCCCAGTTACGAGTGTAACAAAGGTGATGGTACACAATATCTCTAGCAAGTAAATCACCAGAAGTTATCACATCACCTAGGTTTACCTGCCAAGTCTTGTTTCCACTCTTATTGACAATATCTGTGAAATGTGAGCCTCTACTATAACTAGTACAAGGATGGAGAACCTCATTAGTATCTTTCTGGCAAAATAAATATTTATCTCTGAAGAATGAGTCACTTTTGCTTTGAGATCTTGTAACTGTTGACACAGTTGTTGCTGAAGTTGACGGTGCTGCTCGGTTTTGAGGATTCGACGGTCGTCCCCTCTTGCGGTTCGTCAGATTTGAAATATTCTTTGATTCACAAGATTTACTAAAGTTCACTTCATCACGTTTGATATGAGCACGATTTGTCACTACCTTGTAACATTGCTTGTGCCATGTAGCCTTTTTTTCTTTAAGTACTACTGAAGAAACATCACATAGTCTCTTACTAGCTGACGCAAAGCTGAAGTTGCCAAGTTGCACTCTTTTGTGTAAGCTGCTAAGAAATGTTTCATACGAAGCACATTTGAAATTGGCATGAGCAACGTCAACCAAAGGTTCAGGAGTTCTCTCTTGGCAGAATACACAAAGTTCGTAACTTGTGCATTGCTTCTTAGAAGGCGGCTCTTCAAACGATGACATTATGCGGCGGTGAAGCTGAAATCCAACTTGTCTATGAATACCTGTAAGATAAAAAAGAATAAAGCAAATGTTCATATTTCTTTCATTATTGTAATTATAGTTATCTATGTGTAGTTTAAGACTGTAGAAATTAGAATACATACAAAATTGCAAAAAACGGCGGCCATTTTGAAATTCAAAATGGCCGCCGAAGACGCCATTGAAAAAAATGGAACCAACTCAGGTCTTGTTGCCAAGGGTATATAGATGCAAATAACATTGGTTCCACTAGTGTAGCAAATTTTGCACTTACATATAATAATTCTACATAACACCATGTACTAATTGCCTTTCCAGCGTTGTTAGTCTATGCTCTCGCCTTTTAAATTCTGAGCGTCAAGCAAGGAAGCAGCACGGACCATTTTTTCACATTTTTGCTACCAGGTAGCCAGGGTTTTTTGGTACCACACACCAAAATTTGGTGTGGTACCAATTGTGTGGCACCAATTTTTGGTACCACGCACCGCCCAGACTCAGAACGGACCTCCTTGGGACAACCAATTCACCACCAAGTCTGTTTACGGATTAAAGTAACAACCTAAAATCATCAAATCAAATATCCTATCACTAGCTGTAATCAACACCATAGTAGATTTACTGACTGTACATGGTGATGTGTTGTGGTCGTTTTCAGGTAAATACTCTTGAGAGATTTTTTGCTCAACATATTTTTTTACTTTTGCGCAACTTTTTTTTTGTAATTTTGCGCAACTTTTTTGGTAATTTTGCACAACTTCTTTGGTACTTTTGCGCAACTTTTTGTTGGTAATTTTGCGCAACTTTTTTTGGTAATTTTGCGCAACTTTTTTGGTACTTTTGTGAAAGGCAATACAGAAGCTCAACGTACCACAAACTTTTGTGGATATTTCTATTTCGACAGTTGATTGAGTTACATGCGGTGCGGCTATCTTAATTGAGCGTTCGTTTTTGGAGGATATCGACTTTTTTGTATTTTTATTTGAAGGATATATTTTGGAGGAAAAGTACTCTCGAACTAACGAATGTAACTGCAATGGTCCTCAATAAGGTTTGCGCGCATCACACGCTCAGATAGCATCATGTACAGCAAACATCTCAACCGTCACAAAAAGGTCACTAAATCGAATTCTTCCTTCATTGACTTGCATGCCCAGGTGCTTAAGAGGATGGCAATTTCAAGGATTATTTCAAGGAAGTCTTTTTCTACACCCACACGGAAACCCGAGCTTTCAGCTCCAAGGCAAACGTAGCTGCTGTGCCTTTCACAAAGAGGGCCCACACTCTCGGGCTATTTAGACAAGTCACACCAGACCTTTTATGGCATCGTCTAGACAGACCAGATTGTTTTGTGGCCTTCGAAGCTCGCCACACAACATTAACCCTCCAAGAAACTCCATAATCCATCTATTCCCATTTCCTGCTTCCCAAAATCTTTGTCACCTTTAGATGGTACTCTCTTTTTTCCCAGACGTTCGTCTTAAACATTCGCAGCTTTCTTATAACGTCGACCAGGAGACCTCGACACCAGACTCATGGTGTAAGTGTAAGCTGAGGTCACTGGTGTTGCCCTTTTTCGAACAACTTACCAGGACATCTTATAGTTGTTATCGCCACAAGATGTCTTGAGAGTGATAAAAATTGCAGCTTGCCCTTTTTGAAAGGTGGGTCATTTCGTATTCGGGCCGACAGTAAATTACAATTTACACTTACATATTATAAATAACAATGAATATTGTACATTTTGGCAATTATTTTTCTATTATTTGGCAATATATCCCAGATGTCAGCGATACTTTATACAATGTCACCAAAGTAAAATTACTTCTTCGGAAATATTGCTTTATTCAGAACTAGCAGGAGTACCCGGCGTTGCCCGGTGATCTTCTAATCCTGTTGGCATTTTGAAGAAATCGATTTGGTTTCTTTTCTATTTTTTGTGGGTACCGAAAACACAAGGTTAAATTTATATTTAATAATACTATAATGTTACACACACACACACACACCCACACACACACACACACACACACACACACACACACACACACACACACACACACACACACACACATACACACACACACACTAATCGGGGATAATTTAATATTACCTTTTACATAGTTACAAAGGTTCAGTCACTATATAGAGGGATTATTTGAAAAATATTTATTATTTATATATTTTATATTTAATATAAAATATATATATATTAAAATCACTTTTTTTTTACATTTTAAAAAAATATTTAAAATTCCAAAAAAATCGAACTTTTTTTTCGACACTTTAAAAAAAATTGTTTTGCCCAAAACACTCCCTGGCAGTCACTGATGAACCTCTGAAAGTTTGACGAAGATCCGCTCAGCCATCTCTGGGAAACATAGCAACACAGACAGACAAACGGCTCTCTTATAGCATAAATAGACGGTGTGTCTCATCAAAGACAGACCTGCAGACAAGGTCTGCAATTCCAGATGCAGAGAATTTGCAATTAAATGTGGCTCAAAAACAATAGTAAGGATGCGATTATACACACAATGAATTCCGCGAAGGTGATCTGAACGGTGGAATGCATACTGTAAACTAGAACGGCATTTGGTAGAGCATACCTCCGCCAGACTGAACAGTTTACGTTTTGTATCCCAATGATAGACCGGATCTGGATCTGGAATTTAACCAGAATCTATTCGGCTTGTTCTTGTCACCTAACCAACTCATCCATCAAGTTTTGTCATGAGTAGTCCACAACTTTTAAAAATATGCTATATCGTTTTTGGCCCGATTTTGGCTCTGTCACTCAATGGTGAAGAATTACTTTAAAATAACTTTTAGTAACTGGATATTCACCAAAATCGAACCAATTCGTCTGTGTCACATGCCCAACTTGTCCACCAAATTTCGTCCGAATCCATCCACAACCGTTTAAGATATCCCGCACACAGACAGACAGACAGACAAACAGGGGCAAAAACCTAACCTCCATGCAACTTCGGTGGTAGCAGGTAATAACAAACCAGATGAAATGTTATGTCGTTTGGAATGGTCTTTTTTTAAAAATCAAATCGTGGTGACCCCAATGTTTGGTACAACTCCGCCATACGTGTATGTTGTATATAATAATCCACTTTATTCGCTCGTTCTGCGTCGCGGTAATTGTATAACATCAAATGCATTACGATGAAGAGCTGCACAACACCATGATCTAATTCATGCAGAGCAATATGATTATGCATTTTTATATTAGATACCGACAAGATAAATATACACCAAGGTGCATGCAAAACTCCGATTGCGCTGAAATCGAGAATTCTTATCGTTATATCAATAAAAATTTATAGATAAATATATATATACACTGTATATATATATATATAATATATATATATATATATATATTTACACTTTGCTTGAGATTTTATATACATCGTTGTCATACGCATCTCTGCACTTTCCATGCGTAAAAAATTCTAAAATCAATAAGGTGCTGGAATGACTATATGTATACAAGATGAAAACATTTCTCACCAACGACATATACATTTGGAACAATGTGTGTAGGCGAGGCCCGTGTATGTTCATATGTACAGAGAATCAATGTCATGCATGAACCTGCTCTTCAGCACATCTTCTGGGGATATTTGGGCGGTAGGGGCGATATGCACGAATCCCATTGTACGATTCTGTAAATAGCAGCCACTGTATAAATCCTGCAATATATACACTGCGGTGCCCAAGCTTGGGTGTGTGTGCCCTGAGGCCAACACTGACATACTCATACTCATCAGAACAGCATGTTGGAGGTATTTGGCTGCTGGAGTCTATTCCTGTTCAGTTTCTTCTCCTTCATGCGTCGGTTCTGGAACCAAATCTTGACCTGCCGGTCAGTCAAGTTGAGCAAACGCGACAGTTGCAGTCGCTTCTCCTTGTTGATGTAGACGCTGAAGAAGAATTCTCGCTCCAGCTCGCGGATCTGGTACTTGCTGTAAGGGCAACGCTTCTTCCGCGTCCGCTGGTTCGAGGCTGCGGTGATGGCGAGTGTGCAGAAAATAAGCACGTGGTTATAAATGTGAAATACCGTGATGGTGTATGTCCAGCATTGCATACAATCTATACCATGCACTACTTCCATCAACAGTGTGCGTGCGTGCATCCATGTGTGTGCGTATAAATTGGTGGCAAAGAGAGACCTCTAACATCTCGCCGGTCACTCAAGAACAAACAAGCGACCGCATCATACGGTGTGATACTTATGATATCCTCGATTCTTAGGCGCACGTCCGAGTGCATTATGCATCGATTCAAGATCATCGTTAATCGGCCTAAAATTGTCGCAATAACGAGCAATTCTACCTTGCATGTGTGTATGGCCGAGTGCGACGACATCGTTAGATGTGCAAGTGCCGGGATTGCCTTACTATAGGAGCCCTCGCAAGAGG
>NC_136270.1:51490730-51528230 GCF_964187855.1 Myxine glutinosa
GTGTGTGTGTGTGTGTGTGTGTGTGTGTGTGTGTGTGTGTTGTTGTTGTTGTTTCATGTTGCCTGCTATCACCACACATGGGTAGGTTTCAGGAGATGAAACAAGACCAACCACATCTCATAGTATTCACCTCCGTCAAAGCATCTAAATGGTTGATCTAAATCCGTAATTTAATATCGATGTAAATATACAAAGTTTACACTACTATATTACCATGGCTTAGACTACATACTCTCTTTACAGTACTATATTTACCTCAACTAAAAAGATTAAAATTGTTCCATAGGATACTTTTTGTTGGACTCTTAAATTCTTTGTTTTTGGTGACTGGGTTAAATTACGAGAATACAATGAAGGTACAATATTTAAATGGTTCATTACTCGAATATTGCTATTTAATTATTCACATTTATGGGGATTTATTGTTGTTGTCATCACTGTATGTTAGCTATATTTAATATTTGCAGCTGGCTTACAAAATCAAATATTTGTGGACATTTTGAATCATAAACTCATGAGTTGGGATGCATTATCGACACTAATCTGTAGTTATTTCAAGAACAACAATAATAATTAGAGACCAATACTATTTACAGAGCAAATCAAAATTGTCAATGGTCGAGAACCATTTAGGATAGAAACAATCATTAGTGTCGCCGCTCCGTCACAGGATACTTTACTGGATGTGGAAGGATTTGTATATCGTTCAGGGTGCCGGAGATAAGTCGCCTACTCTTCGCTAAACATACCACGGTATTTTTAACGTCCACCAACGACTTCAATGCCAGCAAGACGGGTCCACCTGCTGCATCCACCCAACGCGCTCGTTGATGCCTCCCTCGCCTTGCCTGCAGAACTCCAGGATGATCGTTTATAGCTAGGCCGACATTCAAGCCCAAGCCGGGCCACTCATAGGTGAGTGTGCACACCTCTACAGGCTATCCGAGTGGCCACGATTTAAAGAAACTCCCGCGCTATTGAACAACTTGGGTGTGTATTTATCGATGTGTAACGTCACAATTAATCCATACCCAACTGCTTTTACGTCGTGGGGAATAATAAATCTTTCTCAACCATTAATATTTTGTAATCAGAATAACACACTCTGAGTAAATTTATAAACTACAATTCATTTAGAGGTAAAATCACACGTTACCGGTTTATTGCGCTTTTAATATATCATGGAGCGGAACACGCAGGTAACATGATCTTGCGCTTGTACACTACCGTGTGTGGCCCTGCTCTTTGACTTTGCCAGGTATCTGTTCATGCTCAAGGATCCAATTGTAGTTACAGCACAGTACGTTATATTGCGGTTAATAAATGTTGTTTTTGTGCTATAAGCATTCGATTTATGAATGGCGAAAGTTTCTTACCAATTGCTTGCTTTTTGTAAATAACGAGTCCAACTTGAGATGGGCTGCTCACATTTTGCACGGATGGCAGAAAGAAGTTTTTTTTTAGGGGGTGGAGGGGGGGTGGGGGGATTTTGGGAGTAATGGAATTTCAAAACATTCTGCCTTCACAGGATTATCTATTACAGAGAAACACAAAGTATGGACCTTGTGCAATCTCCATGACATACAGCGTTAGGCGCAAGCTGAAGGATTGTTTTAGTTTCTCCCTAACATGCGTAATTAGGACGGAACAGCTACATTGACATTTATGTGTCTAATAGTACAACATATACTCGAAAAGTGTAATATATATATATATATAATTGTATAATCTGTACTATGTTATGGTATAATATAATAGTATAACATATAGTCAAAAAGTGTAATATATATATATAGATAATTGTATAATCTGTACTATATTATGGTATAATATAATAGTGCAACATATAGTCGAAAAGTGCAATATATATATATATAATTGTATAATCTGTAATATAATATGGTTTAATATAATAGTACAACATATAGTCGAAAAGTGCAATATATATATATATATATATAATTGTATAATCTGTACTATAATATGGTATAATATAATAGTACAACATATAGTCGAAAAAGTGCAATATATATATATATATATATTTATATATATATATATATATATATATATAATATATATATATATATATATATATATACATAAAAACATATAATTGTACAGTCTGCTGCACTATAATATGGTATAATATAATATTAAAAACTTTACTGCTGCACAATGAACACATTCTGAGCCATGAGAGCGGACGAAGCAAAATCGATCGATTCAAAATGTCGTCTTTGGTTTTGTCGAAATATTACGAGAAAATATGAATATTTGATGAACCACCTTGAATATTTATGGGAATATTTGAGGACGTCTGTGTGCATCGATAAATAATGTTATTTAGTGCATATAACGAGTGTTCGATAAGTCCATCGCTTGCAGACATTCCAAATTCAATCAACGGATTTATAAATTATATAACATACCCTAGTTGGATTTTTGTCCTTTTAAACTACTTTGAAACGAATTATTAATTTTTTTTAAGAGGCTGGCAGAATAGTTTAGAATTGACGTACTCAAGTTTGAGCTAGTTTTCAATTACCTCGCTCACCTTTGAGCTGGATAGTCTGGGTTGAATTCTCGAACCGACTAAGAATTGTCGCGTCTGTGTTCCACAGACGTGGTTTGTCCCTCGAATGAATGTTAAGCCAGGTGTCCCGTCTGCTATAGTATTAGGAGGTGAACGGTAAGGATCTCCTGTTGTCTTTCCCGAAGAGAAGGTAAATTATCGCCAGCACCCTAAACAAATTACAATCCAGTACTCCCACCAGTTCCAGTCGAACGTCAATTCCGAGGCAGCTGGTTCATCAAAGACTTGAGGCAATCCGATGCACGCTTGAGCTCCGAGCCCAAAGTCATGGGACAAATAAGATGATGTCTTTAAAATTGTTTTCAAACGATTTCAACTTTTACCCTGGATTTATATCTGCGATTGTTATTCAGGTCATTTGCTTACTGGTCAACTGAGTGTTATCTTAAAAAACTGCTCATACCATTAAAGACTTGGAAATACTTGTTTGGACGAAAGGCCAAACAGACACGAATAATCCGAGTTTGAGACTGTTTTCAGCAAACCGATTGGAAACACCAATTAAATACAAGAGCTGTATCGATATAAAATTAGAGAGTTCATAGAATACAATACCCCACCCAGTGTTCAGGTTTATACTTCAATTTTAATAAATGTTATTTCAAAGAAAGTTTACAGATTTTTAGGGCTATTATACACCACCTTACAGAAGTCTTATACACCACCCTTATACACTCTAATAAGAAGCCGTTGAGTAGTTTAGGAGATGGAGGCTTTATTGATCACCATTAGAGAATGCAGCATCAATCGGCATTGTAGACGTCAAGCGGCCTCTTCTTCACCACGATACTGCACCCTCTCACGTGTCATGCCCTCTCATGCTACATATCAAACAACATAATTATTGGAAGCATTAAGAAAGCGATTTGTGTTCTACAGTGTTCAAGTATATAATTCAATTGAAATGAAATAAAGATTGTAAAAGTTGTATAAATACATTCCAGGAATTTACCGCCGTTTTACGCAGTGTCTTTTGCACCAACCTATCTAACACATTACATTCGTTCTTTGTGCCTGTTGTTTGTGAACTTTATGACGTCCTTTAAAACAATAGGTTTCCTGTTTGGAATGATTTTCAATTTTGTTTGACTGCCAGGCAGGTAGACAAAGTAAATAATTATCTCACTTATCTCTGTGCATGTGAGGTTGGGACAAATTCAGAGCCAAATTACTGTGAAACGGCAAACTTATCTTCTTATTCATTTTCCGATTCGTGTTCAAAATATAACATTTAATTTAAATGAGTTTTCCTTCGATCATAAAATGACGTACTAGTTTGGTTTAAATTGATATGACAACACTTATTATATATATATATATATATATATATATATATATATATATATATATATATATACTATATATATATATATATATATATATATATAGAGTAATGTAATGTAATGTAATATTATTATATTAGGTTTATTATATATTATAATATATTTTTTAAAATGATATTACTATATTATTAAATTGATAAACAAGGAATTAACAGTCAAATTTTAACCCATCGAGTGACATGACACATAAGAATTCCACAAAAAATAAAGGCAACATTTTATTTTCGTTCAAACTTGTCAAATGTGGTAAAATTTCTAACTTTATATGTAAAGCAGAATAATAATTTAAAATATTTTTAAAAAAATTCAAAGGAAACAAGACGCACAATGAAGACGTGTATAAATGAAGGGTGATCAGCAAGTTCCTGGCCTGAGAATAAGCGAAATGAAACTCCTTTTTCAACATTTGCACACACAAACTTTACTTGAATATATCGAGGGAATCATTTTATGCACAAGTGCAAAACTATAATTGAACGATCGCTCACATTTTATCCTCTTACTTTATAGGGCCACGGACTTATTGATCAGCCCTCGTTATATTTTTCTGCAATTTTTGGCATCTCGTTCGTCATACATTTTTCACCTCTTACCCGCAAAACTCCCGTTTCAGATGTAATTATCATATAACACATGAGCACATCATTATATCATGCTTTTTGTGAGCAACTCATTAATTTTACAACCGCAACCAAATCATCCATCCAACTTTACACCTTCGATTTAACATTAAAC
Source organism: Myxine glutinosa (assembly GCF_964187855.1). Lineage (NCBI taxonomy): Eukaryota > Metazoa > Chordata > Myxini > Myxiniformes > Myxinidae > Myxine > Myxine glutinosa. Next base: position 51,495,405 of record NC_136270.1, read on the forward strand.
TCAGTCTTTGTCTTTAAAGTTACGACAATATCTCTTAAACGGGCATTTGTCTGTGGGGTTCCTTTGCAGGACCATTTGTTTTATGATAAGTAGAAACGTTCCATTCTTCTCAACGAGTATGAACTTTATATTGGCAGATTTTTGAAGTTTGGTGCTTATTTTGTATTGTATAGAAGTTATAGACACTCATGAAAGCAAATAACCTTTTACAATTTACACGGAATTAGATTAGACAATAATTACAAGTAAAATTGATTTGTTTAATTTTTTTTTCTATTTTTAAAATAAAATTCATTTATTTTTTATTTTTTCTAAAATCGAATCATGTAATACACATTTGGGCTTCACGGTTAAGATGGCTGGGTTGAGATCTCACGGTCCTGAGTTCAAGCCCCTGTCAATCCGTTGAATGAACACAAGGTGGGTTGACTCAGCCTGTCATCCTTCTGAGGTCGGCAAAATGATTACCAGCTTCCTGGAAAGAAAGCCATTTGAGTATTCTGCGTCGGCGTGGCGACCCATCCAGGATTGTACCCAATAGCCGAGGAAACTGCTATGGTAGCCCTATGAATCTGAATATGCAAAAACGAGTGGTCAATACACATTTGGCAAGTCTGGATCCAATGAGATGGTGAATTTGCAACTATAAACTATTATAATGTTTGTGATATACAAGTGTATAGGATATTGTATTATATCGCATAGGACGTCCATTGGAAGGGATATTAAGCTGACCATTCATATATATAGTTATATATATATATATATTAAGCTGACCATTCATATACAAGGGCGAAACCAGGTCGGTAACTGTGAGTTTTGCATGCACTTGTGACAGTATCTGGATTTATAATCCGTAATGACGCACTGCTAGATGGTTCCTCTGGAACTTTGGCAGGCAATGCGGACATGCATGGCGATGACGTCATGTTGTCCGCTCATTAGGTTGGAGAACCAGATTACAGATACCAATATATATATATATATATATATATATATATACACATATAAATATACACACACAATATATATATATATATATATATATATATATATATATATATATATATATATATATATATATATATACATATACATATACATATATAAATATAAATATAAATATACACACATTGTTTTTTTTTTTTCTATACTGAATCGAGGCTCGTGAAAGAGCTGACAACCGCGAGGGAAAGACAGCACAGGGGGACCACGAGGGAAAGACAGTACAGGGGGACCACGAGGGAAAGACAGCACATGGGGACCGCGAAGGAAAGACAGCACATGGGGACCACGAGGGAAAGAGAGCACAGGGGGACCACGAGGGAAAGAGACAGCACATGGGGACCGCGAGGGAAAGACAGCACATGGGGACCGCGAGGGAAAGACAGCACATGGGTACCGCGAGGGAAAGACAGCACATGGGGACCGCGAGGGAAAGACAGCACATGGGGACCGCGTGGGAAAGACAGCACATGGGGACCGCGAGGAAAGACAGCCCCGCGAGGGAAAGACAGCACATGGGGACCACGAGGGAAAGACAGCACATGGGGACCACGAGGGAAAGACAGCACGTGGGGACCGCGAGGGAAATACAGCACATGGGGACCACGAGGGAAAGACAGCATGTGGGGACCACGAGGGAAAGACAGCACGTGGGGGACCGCGAGGGAAAGACAGCACACGGGGACCGCGAGGGAAAGACAGCACACGGGGGACCGCGAGGGAAACACAGCACATGGGGACTGCGAGGGAAAGACAGCACATGGGGACCACGAGGGAAAGACAGCACAGGGGGACCACGAGGGAAAGACAGCACATGGTGACCACGAGGGAAAGACAGCACATGGGACCGCGAGGGGAAAGACAGCACATGGGGACCACGAGGGAAAGACAGCACATGGGGACCATGAGGGAAAGACAGCACAGGGGGACCACGAGGGAAAGACAGCACATGGGGACCACGAGGGAAAGACAGCACATGGGGACCACGGGGGGGAAAGACAGCACATGGGGACCACGAGGGAAAGACAGCACATGGGGACCGCGAGGGGAAGACAGCTCATGGGGACCGCGAGGGAAAGACAGCACATGGGGACCACGAGGGAAAGACAGCCCATGAGGGAAAGACAGCACATGGGGACCACGAGGGAAAGACAGCACATGGGGACCACGAGGGAAAGACAGCACGTGGGGACGGTGAGGGAAAGACAGCACATGGGGACCACGAGGGAAAGACAGCACGTGGGGACCACGAGGGAAAGACAGCACGTGGGGACCGCGAGGGAAAGACAGCACACGGGGACCGCGAGGGAAAGACAGCACACGGGGACCGCGAGGGAAAGACAGCACACGGGGACCGCGAGGGAAAGACAGCACAGGGGGACCACGAGGGAAAGACAGCACAGGGGGACCACGAGGGAAAGACAGCACAGGGGGACCACGAGGGAAAGACAGCACATGGTGACCATGAGGGAAAGACAGCACATGGGGACCGCGAGGGAAAGACAGCACATGGGGACCACGAGGGAAAGACAGCACATGGGGACCATGAGGGAAAGACAGCACAGGGGGACCACGAGGGAAAGACAGCACATGGGGACCATGAGGGAAAGACAGCACATGGGGACCGTGAGGGAAAGACAGCACATGGGGACCACGAGGGAAAGACAGCACATGGGGACCGCGAGGGAAAGACAGCACATGGGGAGCGCGAGGGAAAGACAGCACATGGGGACCACGAGGGAAAGACAGCACATGGGGACCGCGAGGGAAAGACAGCACAGGAGGACCACGAGGGAAAGACAGCACACGTACACACACACACACAAGCATATATATATATATATATATATATATATATATATATATATATATAAATATATATATATATATATATATATATATATACACACATAAATATACACACACACACATATATATATATATATATATATATATATATATATATATATATATATATATATATATATAAATATACACACATATACAGACTTGGCATTTAATATGGGATTTTTTTTTTTCCTTGACTTGGGTTTACTTTCTTAACTCAGTATGTCAATCTTGTGAGTTTCTTTTAAACTTTGGTGATTTATTTGTTCAAAGAACCATGTCACTGATTGTCTGTCGCAGCAAGAAGTCAACAACAGGATTATATCACAGGTGGCGTGGCAAAATATATGGACAGGTGCATTTGACGATTGGCTTCACAGTCGGGTATACAAGGGTTGTTGCGTTCTGTATTATTGGAAAACAACTGCTGCACGTCTCCAAAAGTTATTGCCGCTTCCTCTGGAGATGGTCCGTCAACTCGACAATGCTATTTGTCATGGAGTGGTGGCTTTACGAAATTACGGCATGAAAGAGCGTGCTATTGCTCGGCAGTATGGCATCACTCAAGGTCAGGTGTCAAAGATCCTGAAACGAAATGCTCAGAGGGGTGTCCCTACTCCAATACCGAGGTCAGGACGTCCCCGCAGAACCACAAGAAGGGATGATCGCCAGCTGCACCGGTTAGTCCGCAATGGCCGTACCAAGTCAGCTAATCGGCTTAGGGCTGAGTGGCATCAACTGACAAATGTGCCTGTATCCAGAAGGCTAGTCAACCAACGACTGGTTCAAGCAGGCTATCGTGCCAGGCATCCCCTGAGAAAGCCATGCCTGACCAGACAACACAGCCAGTGCCGATTGCAGTGGACCAGAGAGCACCGTCAATGGCAGCCAGGACACTGGAATCACGTGACCTTCACTGACGAGTCTAGATTTCTGGTCTATCGTCAAGATGGCCGCGTCCGAGTGCGCAGACAAGTGCATGAAGCCCACAACGAAGATTGTATAGTGCAAAAAGATTCCAAGCTGGAGGTGGTGGGGTGACCGTTTGGCCTGCTTTTCATGCAGGGGGCAAAACTGACCTGGTTGTTCTGAATGGAAACCTGAACCAGTTCAAGTACAGGGTCATTCTGGAAGAAACATTGCTTCCATTTGCTCGTGCAGCCTTTCGAGGAAACTTTGTCTTCCAAGATGACAATGCATGGCCTCATCGTGCTCGCATGATCCAACACTTTCTTGCTGACCGTGGTGTAGAGCATATGGAGTGGCCTGCCATGTCCCCGGATATGAATCCGATAGAGAACCTGTGGGCAGAATTAACACGTCAAATCGACCACTTGGACCAGCAGCCGACCTCTGTGCATGAATTGCAGCAGGCTATTGTCACTGCATGGCAAGCGATTCCTGTCCAAACCTTGGCAAATCTCGTGAACAGCATGCCTCAACGTGTACGTGCTCTCCTGAATGCTCGTGGGGGTTAAACGAAGTACTGAACTGTAATTTTACTGTCCGTAATCCCAGTCATAATTTAGCTTTTGCTTTTGTTGAATATTTTTTTGGCTAATGTGCAAAATAAAGAGATACTTCTGGAAAATGTACAGAAGTTTAACACAGTACTGTCCATGAATTGAGTTCGATATCAGTTTACATCACTTTTGAGGATCAATTTATTTGCTTCGAAATGTCAAATGTGGTTTTTGTTTCTTTTAAACGTCACATTAACAAAACTAGAATAATTTCAAAATAATTCCAATGAACTTTTGGCTCTAAGTCATCTTGAAAAGTAAGTTCACCCCCACAAAAAAAATATTCCATATTAAATGCCAAGTCTGTATATACACACACACATATATATATATTGTTACGTGTTCCTCTACGATCTCCTGGTCTCGGTACACCTTCGAACCCTGAGAGGAGCCACGGCAGAAAAATATGTTACTCTGTGTTAGAAACAATAGTGAAACCACACCAATGATTATAAATGAACAAATAATATATTGAAAATCACACAGGAATAACGGTACAACAAATGGCAATTAAGAGTGCACTCTATATACCATCAATAAACCACCTTTAGAGGCCATTTTTCCCCGCAAGCGGGGGTTGGCCTTTTTCGGGGACCGTGGTTGTTGTTGTTTTTTGGTCCCCTTTTTGAAGCAATGTTTTACGGCCGGATGCCCTTCCTGCCTCCAACCCTTTTTGTCGCCTTTTACGACAAGCAGGGAATTACCAGTGAACTGGTACTCAATTAGCCGACCTTGTAAGGATGACAGGCTGAGTCAACCCCCCTGGCGTTAATTCAGCGATCGACCGGGATTCAAACCCAGGATCCTAGGATCCTAAGCTGGCACCCTAGCCGCTAGCCCAACACCAGGGCTGTCAGATAAAGTCAGATAAACCATCAATAAAGTCAGATAATTCACTGCGCTCCCAGCGAGTGAAATGGGCACTCCTCAATGTCTCTATAACCTTTTCCAAGGCGAATGTGATTCGCTCCAGCGGTCGCTAGAACGATATCCAGTCGAAGCCCGAATCTTGCTCTCCAGTCGATATTCGAATAGCGTACAGTTGACAATGGTGATCGCCCCGCCGAAACTGTACAATGGCGCGCTTCAGAGGGGCACCTTCACCGCTCACTCAGTGAAACGCAACGTAATTGGAGACGAAGCGGTTGCACACACACATCCCCGACAAACGGTAGGATGTTGGGGTGAAGATGGTGCGAGGCAAAACCTTTGTAGGTGTCCGAAGCGCGGGGTTCAAAATGGCTGACGGCTCTTACTTAAGCCGATGCAACTAGGCGAGGACTCGTCGAAATCTCAGTGCCCAAATCTGACTACGCAGATTTTCCACTCCAGCGATAATTCCTATCACCGGCTGTCCCTTCAAGGATCTCAAAATTCCCTCGCGACTTTTGGTAGACCAGGCTCGCTATGGAGCCTTGACGTCATGCGTCTTCTCCAACTTTGCTCGCGCCACCTCTTCCTCTTCACCTCCTCGTCTTCCGGTTCGGTTTCCTGTATCATTTTAAGTTAACCTTTTAAACTTTAGATAGCTGTTCCTGAATAATAAACCTTTTGAGAATAATAATAGTACATAATATCCGAAATATGTCAAGTGGGTGAAAACCACAACAGCGGAAGTGACGAATCCGTAACAATATACATATATATATATATATATATATATATATATATATATATATATATATATATATGTATATATATATATATATATATATATATATATATATATACAGCCAACAAAGTCCGAGGAGAGTTATGCAGGCACGTGCCAGGTGAACAAAGTCCAAAGCCAAAAGAGGGTAATGCAGGCAGGTGCTAGGTGAACAAAGTCCATAGCCAAGAGAGAATATTGCAAGTGTGCAAAGCCCTAAGCCAAGCCCTCGCCGAGAATGGGGGTGGGGGGGAGGGGTGTTTTTAGGGCTTCCAATTGGTCGAGTTTGTCACTCCGCCCTCACAAGCTCGTTTTTGTCCTCAAAATGTTGTTGCTGGCATCCATCCTTGAGGCCTTTGGCCTGTCTTATGTCCTTCAATACTTTGAATCAAACTGTGGATGCAATATTGATGCATCTGCCTGGCTAATTATCCTTTAGAGTGGAGGGCCTGTCTTTCCCTCCCCAATGCAAGGAGACATACTAACCCGAAATAGGGGGAAGTGGGCTAAGATAGTTCAGCTATGAAATAACTATTCGTAGGGACCTGTATGGTGGTTGCCATTACTTCTTAGCAGTTTCCAAAAAAATGCAACAATATATATACACACACACGTGTATATATATATATATATATATATATATATATATATATATATATATATATATATATATATATATATTGTTACGGTTCTCCGCCACCCTTCTTACCCTTACCAAGTGGGGATTAAGCCACTTGTTCTTTCTGGGCTTGGCGGAACTGAGAGACTTGAAACGCCTCTTCCGGGCAAACGCAAGGTAGAGTTTTGGGACCAAGTCTCGCTCGTACCTAAATCCCTGCGCCGCTCCGGAAGCGCGGGGAAGCAAGCCTCACACGAGCCACGTGTGATTTGGGTACACCGAGCGGATTGAGTACCACGTGGTCCATGCAGTTTTCTAGTAGTGGAACCCGATCCGAGCGATTCTACTCATACCACGCTTAGTCAATGAGGAAAACACGAGAATGATCGAATGGAAGGAAGAACACAGGTTTAATTATTATTCCCACACGTATGTACAATGATCGTTAGATGCAGAGACACAGAGCAGCACTTAAACAGTCATATTCCTAACTCCCAGACTCGGGCCTGTCACACTCACACAGGGAATTGCAGGCAGGTTGATGTTCAGGCCAAACGCGCTGACGTGGTCGTCCAGGAATGGCCCCGTCCGGCTCTCCACGGTCCCAGCACGTCCAGCGAAGAAGGCAAGCAGGTGGTGGAAGGATCCTCATAGCGCGTCTCCCGAACAAAAGGCAGCCGATGAGGTAGGAAGGAAAAGTACACGTCTCTCAGTGTGGCTGGCTGTTACACAGCGCATTATCACTCGCGTAACTCCATGCACTATATGCGGCTCAGCTTCAAGCTCAACCGAGCGTCACTTTCATATGAGCGCATATCCTGGTTCATGCGCGTCTTTCTCCACTCAATGCCAACTCAGTCCTCGTACCTCAATTGCTGCTCGAATTCCACTGCTCACCGCGCACGAGTCCTCTTACTCGCTAGTCCTTCTTGGGGGCTTTGCGCAACTGCTTATATCTACACGCCCCGAACCTTCTCGAACCTTCCAACCACGTCCTGTGACGCAGTGCTGCCGCCACACACTCTGAGCCCTGATTGGCGGCTCGCGCTTACCGTCAGCTTCTCTGCCGCCCTCATTCGGTCCCGCCCCGACCCTCCTAGCCGGCCTCGTGTTAAGTCGCGCCAAAAAGCCAAAGGCAGCCCTAAGAGACGTAAGGCGATGGAGGCGGCATCGGACAATGGAAGCGATGAAAGGACCTTTTCTCCTTACTCTACTCAACGCAAAACTAACACAGGAAAAGGGCTATTCTCACAAATACTAAGAGATAACTGCACTATCGCGAGGGCTACATGTTGTTTGTGTGACTAACTACGAGGGGGAAATTTAACCTTTATTATAAAAAACTCAAAACCGCAACAATATATATATATATATATTGTTACGGGGTCCCCCCCCCCCCCCTTACCCCTGGTCTGGGTGGACCTCCGAACCCCGAGAGGGTCCCCGGCAGAAAGATGTTTTTTATCCCTCACTGGAACCAGCAAATGAAACAGTCGAATCAAATGATGCAACCACACCCGGTTATACACAAACCATAATATATTATAAATCCCATACAAAGGCCATACAGCAATGGGGCAATCACCACTACTTTCAAATCTTACGATAATATCCTTGTCAAGCCCCTTAACCTCACACTCACGGCATCTCCCCCAATGTCTCTGCTTCCCTCCAAGGCGAAGTCCCAATGTCTGTGCGCTCCCGCGATCGGGGAGTCAAGGCCCGGTGGTCAATTGAGGCGTGGACGAGCGAGATGACCCCGAGGTCACGTGCTCAGCCCCCAGCAGCACAGCGGTGGCGAGGAACCTCACAAAGATTCGCTCCGACGTACACATTGCGGTTCAACCCGCGAGCCTCTGTAGAATTCGCACGTGCCCCTTTCTGGCACGGCCGTTCCCGGCAATCCACCCGGGAATAATGCCCAGCCGACACGACCAAAGCCAATTCCCTGCAGGGTGCTCGCGTGGCCAAAATGGCGGACGGCTTTCGCTCCAACCCGGGTTCTCAAGGTCTGGACCCTCCGGAGCCTCACTGAGAATACCCGGCGACACATGCTCCCCGCATTCCGGCGATGTTTCTTATTGACCGAACTTCCTTTCAAGGACGCAAGGTTCCCTTGCACTGTATGTCGAACGCTCGGCCCGGAGCCTCCACCACCACATCTCTTTCCGATCTCCTCCCACCTCCTTTTCTTCGCTCCACCTCTTCCGGTCTCGATCCGGATTTCCGGCCACATTTTACCAGGAGCGTTTTTAAATCTTTTACTCACAACAACCCTTTCCCTTAAGTCACAATAAGCATAATATCAAGAATACTTCGAACCAGCAACAATACTCATAACAACAATCATTAAGGCCGAGTCCGTAACACTTCCCCCCTTCAGGAAAGAAAGTTTGACCACAGAAAAAACTTTCTTTGCAGGCCAACTTGTCAACAAACCACCTAGTGCCTTCTGATAGCACTTTTCCCTGGGAGGCCGAGCTGAGTATTCCCTACATGGACGCCTTTAGGAACGGGAAGTTCACGGTTAGTCCATGCAGGATGGATGGCCCTGAATGAATTACTCTCATCTCCCCTTCCTGTTCAGGATGGATTTCCCCAAGGCAGTGTTCTGAGCCCTGTGCTTTTTCTGGTCTTCATCAATGATCTCTCTGACTCTCTGGAAAATCCTCTCTATCTCTTTGCTGATGACTCCACTCTCTGCCGCTCCGTACCTCATCCCTCAGATCGGGAGCCCGCAGCCTCCTCACTCTCTGCAGACCTGGTCAAAATCACAGAATGGTCAAACAAGTGGAACATGTCTTTCAATCCTGACAAATCTCACACTCTTACTATGTCTCTCCGAAAATACCGACTGGACAACCCTCCCATCTACGTTCTCAACAATTCTCTCCAAGAAGTTCTTTCACTGAAGCTTTTGGGTCTCACTATCTGCCATGATCTTTCCTGGAAAAACCACATTTCAAAGCTGGCCTGCAAAGCCAGTCGCCGACTGGGAATCCTCAGTCATGTGAAGTCCTTCCTTGGCACACCTGAGCTCCTCACCACATACAAGGCTTTCGTCCACAGCTTGATGGATTACTACTCTCCCCTCTGTGCTGGTGCTCCTGCGTGACACCTATCTCGGCTTTACGCGGTTGAAATCAAAGATTTCAGAATCATTGGAATCTCCCACAATGAAGCTAACTCTGAGGGCCTTTCACTCACTCAATGCAGTGGTCATTCAGTTTGTGGTCTTTCTGTCTTCTACCGACTCCTCTCTGGCCTAGCTTCCCCAGCTCTCTCTGTGCTCTGTCCCCCAAATATTCCAACAGTTCGCACAAGATCTGCCTGCAACCCTCTTATGGTTAAACTGCCAAAATCAAGACCCGCTACTCACCTTCACTCTTCCATTCCTCTTTTCCCGCCTCTGGAACAAGCTCCCTCACTCTCTTCAATCCCACTCCTCCCTCCAGGTCTTTAAGACAGCTGTTCACCACCATCTCTTATCTTCCCCCATCCAAAAACTTGATCTTTTCTACCCCTGTTAATTCACCCCAGATCCCCTTTTTTGAAATACCGACTTCTTTCCTGGAAGTCCTAGCAGTGTCCATGTGTTTTATACATTTCCCACCCCCCCACCCCCTCCACCCCCCTTCCCATGCATCCTCCCCCCAAGCCCTCTCCCTCCCACAGATCTCCCGATGTGCCTGCACTCAAATGTTGTACTTGTGTGTTTCCCTCTCTCTCCCCATCTTGTCTCCCACTCCCCTTATTATATGTTTTATGTGTCCGTTTTTTTTTTGTGATTAATGTTAGCTCTTACACGAGCCTCGATCTTGTATACAAATATATATATATTTTGGATGGGGGAAGATAAGAGATGGTGGTGAACAGCTGTTTTAAAGACCTGGAGGAAGGAGTGGGATTGAAGAGAGTGAGGGAGCTTGTTCCAGAGGCGGGAAAAGAGGAATGGAAGATGCTTGTGATTGGCAGGTGGTGGCAGACCTAAAGCCGCAATTGGTATTCCCAGAGGAGATCTGTGTGACAAGGTTGCGGCCTGACATTGTCATTTGGTCAAGTCCAACAAGACAGGTCATCTTAGGGGAGTTGTCGGTACCTTGGGAAGAGAACATGGAGGAGGTGCACGAGAGGAAGAGAGGAAAGTACAGTGAGCTGGAGGCAGAGTGCCGGGAGAAGGGTTGGCGAGTTTTGTGTCAGCCATTTGAGGTGGGGTGTAGAGGGTATATTGGCAATTCCTTTTCTGCATTTCTTGCTAGGCTGGGAGTGTGTGGGACAGAAAGAAGGAGGATGTGTGACAAGGTGGCCCAGGTTGCTTTGAAAGCCTCATTTTGGATATGGAGGGAGTTTACGGAGGCACGTCGAATGGTGTAGGTTGGTTGTGTGTGGTTTTTTTTCTTATTTTCTGTTACCATTATTATTTCTTATTTTGTGTATATGAGTGAGTGGGTGAGGGTGTGTGTTTTTGCATGAATTAATTTTTGCATGAGTGTGTGTTTTTGTGTGTTGAGTGGTGTATGATGTAAGGTAGGTGGTTGGTTGGTTGGTGTTGTGTGTGTATGTGTGTATGTGTGTGTGTGGGTGTGTATGTGTGTGTATGAATGATCTGGTGTGTTTTTTGGTGAGTGGTGAAGGGTATAAAGGTGGGTGTTTGAGTGTTCCACCATGTTTGTTTGGTGCTGTGGATTCTGGATGTGGGTGTGTTGTTGTTGTTGTTGTTGTTTGCACTGGCTGGGGGTGGGGGTATGTACGCATCCAGGTGCAGTTGCTGCATGTGGATGTGGATGTGTCCCTGCTGGCCCACCTTAGCTGACCGTATCGAGGTTGAAGGGCCGAAACGAGATGATGCTGAGGACCTCGACTGAGGATCCGGTCAGTGCGGCACACTTGTGACCAGGTGTGTTTTGAACTTTTTTATATATATATATATATATATCGGTATTCCTCTTTAAACTCAAAGAAGAGGCAAGATTTGGAGCACGAATAGTTTAATAGAAAACGAACAACACAATTGTGGAGCACGTCCGGAAATGCAGAGCTTTGTCACACAAGGCAGTACAAGTCCGAGCCACACTGAAAATACTCTGAAACAAGATCCCTTATATAATCGAACAAAGCCTAAAAAACTCTCCGCTGAAGTAATGACCTTCAGATAAGAGAGGGCCGAGTTTGAAGGCACAGATGTGTGTGAAAGTAAGATATTTCCCAAGCTATTATCTCAAACAAGCTGGGCTTACAAGGCCCAGCGATGTCTTCTCATAATGGAGGTCAATTGTGTTACACTTGGCAGTAAAACATATTGAGCCAGGCACATACAAATCAAAGGATACATATTAAATCATACTCTGCTCGAGGTTAACTTGAAGGCAAACAAGAATTAAATGGCAACTATTCCCATAACTCTTCTCCCTTTGTCAAATGTTGAAAAACGTCTCCAAGGCTGGATCTGACCGAGCCGTGAAACAACATGTTTTGAAGCAAGCAAAAGAAAGACACAATTATATATATATTTCAGGTGCCCTGGGTCACGTGGTGCCCCCCCCCCCCCCATACCCGACATATATATATATATATATATATATATATATATATATATATATATATATATATATGTATGTGTGTGTGTGTGTGTGTGTGTGTGTGTGTGTGTGTGTGTGTGTGTGTGTCATGTGCCATTGGTAGATTTGCGCCATCGACCGATTGCGCTGCTGTTTCAATGGATCCATCGTTCGTGCAGGCATCGGTAGATGGCACACAGGCATCGATCGATCGCGTATGTGCCCAGCTTGTTTGTGAGATACTTCATTGCATCCTTTGTTTGTCCTGTCTTTGTTCTAGTGACCAGAAAGTTCGTTTATTTCACAACTTTTGGGTCATTTTAATGGGTTGCTGGCCCATTACTGGCCTATAAAATGGGTCCTCTTTCTCCTGTTTGCCATACACTTCCCAGTGAGTGATAGACGATACAACATGGATGATAACAACATGCTGATACATTTTACCTCTTACACGAGCCTCGATTCTGTAAAAGAAAAAAGAAAACACCAGACGATGTTTGCAGGAAATAGTCAACAGCGCGATCGGTCGATAGAGTGCGATCTACCGATGGTGCATAACATATATATATATATATATATATATATATATATATATATATATATATATATATATATATATATATATATATATATATAAATAAATAATATCACCCTACTGCAAAGCCGCAATGAGCCGGCGAAGCCAAAGCCTCAAAGTATTTTAATTACACATTGATTGTGAATAAGAGTGCATAAGGTGCATAAGATGGTGAATCCAACAAACATGGGTGAAACAAACTCCGATTGAACCTTTTCGCAATTATTGTTTATGCGTACTTCTGCATCCGCAAGATGGCGGCGTCCATGGAGCGATTTGGTGCGTCAAAGCTTCGAAATTCTCAAGGAATCCAGCAAAATCTGACTTTTCAACATAATACGCGTCCATTCACAACACCGGCTTCGCCGGCTATAAGTTCAAAACACACCTGGTCACAAGTGTGCCGCACTGACCGGGTCCTCAGTCGAGGTCTTCAGCATCATCCCGTTTCGTCCCTTCAACCTCGATACGGTCAGCGAAGGTGGGCCAGCAGGCGCACATTCGCCTCCACATGCAGCAGCCACACCTGGATGCATACACACCCCCCTCCCCCAGCCAGTGAGAACATAGAATACAACACAACTGCCTCCACTCCGAGAATGCACAGCCCCTCACCCACTTACTCAAACACCAAAAAACCCACACCTAACCAACCGACCACATACAACAGGCACCACTCAAACAAAAACACATTCATGCAACACACACACACACACACACACACACACACACACACACACACACACACACACACACACACACACCATTCATACATCTCCATTTCTCTTCCACGTTCAGTCACTATCCCTTTTGGGCTGAAATGAACAACCACCCACAACCTCAACCTACACCGTTTATTGTCCCCCATCGCACAGCGGAGCGAAAGGGGGACTATGGTTTTCCCCTCCGTCCGTGTGTCCGTCCGTCCGTCCGTGCATGCGGGCATGCGTGCATGCGTAAGCGAAGGACCGCATGCGAATTTGGTGTGTGGGTGCAACCCACGTCAAAATTCAAGATAGCCGCCGCCATGTATGTCTGATGCCATGTATGTCTGAACCTTGTGAGCTGAATATCTCGAAAAATAAGCGAAGTAGCAACTTCTAATCTGGTGTGTGGGTGTATCTAGGTACAAGGAAGAACGCTGTTTAAAATTGGGTCGCCACGTCAAAATCCAAGATGGCCGCCGCCATGTATGTCTGAACTTTGTGAGATGAATATCTTGAAAAACAAGCGTTACGCCTAGGTCCCCCGTCGGTGAAGTGATGTGAGTTGACAAAGTGGAAGACGCAGAAAACATGCTATGATATGATATTTCGCTCACAAGGTTCAGACATACATGGAGGCGGCCATCTTGGATTTTGACGTGGCGACCCCAATTTTCAATAGCGTTCTTCCTTATGCCTAGATACACCCACACACCAGATTAGAAGTTGCTACTTCGCTTATTTTTCAAGATATTCCGCTCACAAGGTTCAGACATACATGGCGGCGGCCATCTTGGATTTTGACGTGGCGACCCAATTTTCAATAGCGTTCTTCCTTGTGCCTAGATACACCCAAACACCAGATTAGAAGTTGGTACTTTGCTTATTTTCCAAGATATTTCACTCACAAGGTTCAGACATGCATATGGCGGCGGCCATCTTGGAGTTTGACGTGGCGACCCAATTTACAATAGCGGTCTTCCTTATGCCGAGATACACCCACACACCAAATTAGAAGTTGGTACTTCGCTTATTTTTCAAGATATTCATCTCACAAGGTTCAGACATACATGGCGGCGGCCATCTTGGAATTTGACGTGGTGACCCAATTTTAAACAGCCTTCTTGCTTGTGCCTAGATACACCCACACACCAGATTAGAAGTTGGTACTTCGCTTATTTTTCAAGATATTTCGCTCACAATCTTCAGACATATATATGGTGGCGGCCATCTTGGATTTTGACGTGGGGACCCAATTTTCAATAGTGTTCTTCCTTATACGATATACACCCACACACCAAATTAGAAGTTGGTACTTCGCTTATTTTTCAAGATATTCATCTCACAATGTTCAGACATACATGGCGGCAGCCATCTTGGATTTTGACGTGGCGACCCAATTTTAAAAAGCTTTCTTCCTTGTGCCTATATACAGCCACACACCAGAATAGAAGTTGGTACTTCGCTTATTTTTCGAGATATTTCGCTCACAATGTTCAGACATATATATGGTGGCGGCCATCTTGGATTTTGACGTGGCGACCCAATTTTCAATAGCTTTCTTCCTTATGCCGAGGTACAACCACACACCAAATTAGAAGTTGGTATTTCGCTTATTTTTCAAGATATTCATCTCACAAGTGTTACGGGGCCCTCCCCTATTTACCTGGTCTCGGTGACCTCCGAACCTCGAGGGGAGCCCCGGCAGAGATATATGTTATCCTTGGGGAAATCAATCAGATCATTAAGGAGACCACACCAAGAGTTATGAACGAACAAGGATATATTCACAATCCCAAACACATAAAGGGTGAATACATCAATTCACAATTACAATCACAATATTTGAGATGGTACCACCTTATATATCCCTCTAACCCAACTCACGGCACTCCCCCCCCCCCCCCCCCAATGTCTCTGGACTCCTCCAAGGCGACGCCGATTCGCTCCGGCGATCGTCGGATCAATGGCCGCTCAAAGTCAATTGAGGCTTGGACGAGTGAAACAACCCCGAGATCATGTGATCCAGTTCCCGCACAATGGCGGTGGTATGGGCGCATTCCCAAGACGCTCCAAACATGCACGTACACCGTGCAGCCGCAAACCGCACCGTCTCCTTCAAAGACCGCTGGCACGCACACACGTCCTTGGCAACCCACCGAGGAAGGCGAACCCAGCAGACGCGGCAACCTTATTCTGCGAACGCCGCGCAACGCGCACGAGTCCCAATGGCGGCGGGCTTGTACTTGCGGCGAACTTATACGACGAGGGTTCATCCGAATCCGACGTCAACGTCGATCTGACACACAGATGTGAACAGTCCCAGCGATCACCATGCTGAAGGTAGGACGTCCTTTATAGGCTCAACCGCACAGTCTCCTTCGACAATGCTCGCTACGGAGCTTCAACCACCATGTCTCTTTTCGATCTCCTCCCACCTCCTTTTCTTCGCTCCACCTCTTCCGGTCTCGATCCGGATTTCTGGCCACATTTTACCAAGAGCGCTTTAAAATCTTTTACTCACAACAACCCTTTCCCTTAAGTCACAATAAGCATACTATCTATAACGCTTCGAACCAGCAACAATACTCATAACCACAATCATTAAGGCCGAGTCCGTAACACTTCCCCCCTTCAGGAAAGAAAGTTTGACCACCGCGAAAACTTTCTTTGCAGGCCAACTTGTCAACAAACCAGCTATTGCCTACTGATAGCACTTTTTCCCCGGGAGGCCGAGCTGAGTATTCCCTACATGGACGCCTTTAGGAACGGGAAGTTCACGGTTCGTCCATGCAGGAACGTTTACTACATGGACGCCTTTAGGAATGTGGCGTTCACGGTTAATCCATGTAGGAAAGTTCACTACCTGGACGCCTTTAGGAACGTGGCGTTCACGGTTGATCAGTGTAGGAATTTTGGCTCGGCTGCTCCGCAGCATTCAGTGCTTCACCTCTTTCTAACTTCCCTAAGATTCACGGTTGGACCACCTGTCACTGTAGTCATGTGAATAACGGTCTCCTTCTCGGCCGCTATCCGGATAGTCGCCCTTTTCTGTAACCCCCTCGACGCCGACGAAATGCCTTCCCTACTGTTATGGTCCGACCCTCCAACTCCTGGTTATTCAGATCCTTTTCTGCATTTCTGGCGTCCTTTGAATTTTCAAATGTGACAAAGCCAAACCCTCTTGACCTTTGGCTCTCCCTGTCTTTTATCAGCAGCACTTCCAGAAGCGGTCCATATTGGTTGAAGGTAGACTCCAGAACCTCTTCCTTTGTTTTGAAGTTCAGTCCACCTACAAAAAACTTGCCAACTTTGCCTCCATCCCTGACTGGTGTGGTGTTATTTGCCATCTCGGACTTTTTCACACCCATCAGGTTACTAGAAACTTGACCCCCGGCCAAATCATTCCCAACCACAACTGATACTCCATCTACAGGAAGAGTGGCTTGTAACCCCACGGTGACCGGTCCTGACACCAAGTCAGACTCTAGATTGATGACATGAAGGGGAGCGCTAACCCAGCCACCAATCCCTTGTAACCGAACACTATCACCAGTTGCTGTACTCTCAGACAATGGCAAAATGCCTTCAAGCATTAAGGATTGATGTGCTCCTGTGTCCCTTAATACTCTAAGTCTAACAGGTCTTGGGTTAGTCGAGTCTCCCTCCAGTGAGACAAAACCCTCATAAATAAATGGTTGGTAACTCTTCTGCGGGCGATTTCTCAAGTTTGCCATCGCATTCGGAATTGTACTAGTCGGACTCCGCTCCTGATTTTCCTTTCCCAAAGCATGACAGTGGGACATCAAGTGTCCTGGTTTATGGCAAAACGCGCAAGTAGGCCCGGAGAGAACCTCGTGGTCTGCCTCGAGGCCCACGGAGGATATGTCTGCCTTGAAACCGTTGACTTCTGACCTCTAGAAGTCGTGATATCAGAGTGGTCCTCCTCTCGAGGCAGCCCCCATGAAGTTTCGTTCTCTGCCCCTGCCGTACCATAGCTCCCTGGCTAAGTCTAGGCGAGAAGTTAGGGTTGCGGAACCCCATCCTGTGGGTTAAGGCATAGTCATCTGCCGTGGTCGCTGCCTCATACAACTTTGGTACTTTCCTTTCCTCCAGGTGTATTTTAATGTCCTCGTGGACACACTGTTGGAATTCCTCCACCAGGATCAATTGTCGCAATAGTTCGAAGTCTTTCCCAACTCCTTTTGAATCGCACCACCTATCAAACATGGTTTCTTTCAATCTGGCAAACTCCACGTGGGTCTCACTCTCCCTCCTCCTGGCATTCCGGTATTTTTGCCGGTAAGCTTCCGGGACCAATTCATAGGCTTTGAGAATGTGTTTCTTCAATACCTCGTAATCTGCACACTGGTCAATCGGTAAAGCTGAATAAATCTCTTGAGCTTTACCCACCAGAACACTTTGCACTAGTATGGACCAGTACTCCTCAGGCCAGTTTAACTGTCGAGCCACTTTCTCAAAGTGTGGAAAAAACTTGGCTACCTCCTTCTCATTGAAGGGTGGGACCAGCCTCACATGTCTGCCAACATCCCAGGTGTTCTGACTTGGTATCGAACCAGTCAGCAGGGATGGTACCTCTCCCCGTTCTCTCATTAACTCCAGCTCCTTGACTTTAATTTCCTGCTGACGCACCAACTCACGGTCCTTTAACTCTCTTTTGGCTCTTCTCTCCCCTGCTTCGAGTTCTCTTGCAGCTCTCCTTTCCTCTGCTTTTTTGTCTTCAAACCTTTCCTGGAGTTCTCTTTCCAGTACTTTTAACCTTTCCTGGAGTTCTCTTCCCACTCTCCTTTCCTCTGCTTTATTCTCTTCTAACCTTTCCTGGAGTTCTCTTTCCAGTGCTTTTTCCCTTTCCTGGCTCCGTAATTGCATCTCCAGTTTCCGGAGCTCCACATTTTCTTGTTCTTCTGGTAACCAATCCCAGGCTACCTCTTCCCATGCATTTAATCCCACCATAGATTGTATCACCACTGTCTGCAACTCTGCCTTCTTCATATTAGTTTGGACCTCCAAGCTAAAATGTTTGGCCAATTTCCAGAGGTCCGATTTTACTAACGCTCTGAACTGTGCTTCACTCGGGGTCACCGTAAACTTCTCTGCGTCAAACGCCATAGTGACTACTGGTAACACCTGTTAACCTTCACACAAGAAATTTCTAACAAACAAAAACAAAAGTATTATTTATTTTTTTTGTTGTTGTTGTTGTTGTTTGTTTTTGGGAAAAAAATTGGGAATGTTGGAAAAAGTTGCAAACTTGGGAATTCTTTCCCGGACTAAATTTAGGAATTTTTTAATATCCCGGATGCAGACTCAATTGCGAGTCCACGAATATCAATTTGGACGAGCCCTCAATTCTGTTACGGGGTCCTCCCCTATTTACCTGGTCTCGGTGACCTCCGAACCTCGAGGGGAGCCCCGGCAGAGAAATATGTTATCCTTGGGGAAATCAATCAGATCATTAAGGAGACCACACCAAGAGTTATGAATGAACAAGGATATATTCACGGGGACTTATTGTCCCCCGTCGCACAGCGGAGCGAAAGGGGGACTATGGTTTTCCCCTCCGTCCGTGTGTCGGTCCGTCCGTCCGTCCGTGCGTGCGTGTGTGCGTGCGGGCGTGCATGCGTGCGTGCGTGCATAAGCGAAGGACCGCATTCGAATTTGGTGTGTGGGTGCAACCCACGGCAAAATCCAAGATGGCCGCCGCCATGTATGTCTGATGCCATGTATGTCTGAACCTTGTGAGATGAATATCTTGAAAAATAAACGAAGTACCAACTTCTAATCTGGTGTGTGGGTGTATCTAGGCACAAGGAAGAAGGCTTTTTAAAATTGGGTCGCCACGTCAAAATCCAAGATGGCCGCCGCCATGTATGTCTGAACCAAGCTCGAAACAAGTGTGTTTCTACCCTCAGGAGTGCCAGGAAGCACTATCACTCCACACTCAAGATTGAACTCTCAAACCTGTCTCCTTCCTCCAAATCCTGGTGGCGTCTGGTCAAATCCGTTTCTGGTGTTTGTTCCCCCTCCATCCCCTCCCTTACCTCAAATGGCTACACAGTTGACACCGCACGTGACAAAGCCGAATGCCTCAACTCTGTGTTTGCCTCAAAATCTTGTGTCCCAAACCCATCTCTCTCTGTTCCCACCTTTCCCAGTCGAACCCAACTGCTCCTGGACTCTGTGTCCTTCTCTCCTGACAAGGTGGAGGAGTTTTTGTCAAACCTCGACTCTGATTCTGCAACTGGACCAGATGGCATCAGCCCACGGGTCCTAAAATCCTGCTCTTCTGCTCTATCTCACCCTCTCTCTGTTCTTTTCACCCTCTCTTTTGCTCAAGGTCATCTGCCAGCATCTTGGAAATCAGCAAACATTACAGCTTTACACAAAAAAGGTGCAAAAACAGATCCTTGCAACTACAGACCAATCAGCCTGCTCCCAATTATCAGCAAAGTCATGGAATCCATCATTGCTTCGGATATCAAATCCTTCCTCTTCTCCAATGGCTTGATCTCTGATCATCAATTTGGATTCAGACCAGGACATTCTACTCTGGACATGTTGCTTCTGCTGTCTCAACAATGGATGGAGGTCCTCAATGCCAAACAGGAAATCAGAGCTGTCTCACTTGACATATCACGTGCCTTCGATACGATCTGGCACCCAGCTCTGCTCACCAAACTCACCTCCTATGGTATTCATGGAAATCTCCACTCATGGCTTGCGGACTTCCTCTCTGGTCGTAGGCAACGTGTGGCCCTGAATGGATTTCTCTCATCTCCCCCTTCCTGTTCTGGCTGGAGTTCCCCAAGGTAGTGTTCTGGGCCCTGTGCTATTTCTGGTCTTCATCAATGATCTCTCCGACTCTCTGGAAATCCTCTCTATCTCTTTGCTGATGACTCCACTATCTGCCGCTCCATTCCTCATCCCTCAGATCGGCAGTCTGCAGCGTCCTCACTCTCTGCAGACCTGGACAAAATCACAGACTGGTCAAACAATTGGAACATGTCTTTCAATCCTGACAAATCTCACACTCTTACAATGTCTCTCCGAAAGGACTGACTGGAAAACCCTCCCATCTACTTTCTCAACAATCCTCTCCAAGAAGTTCTGTCGCTCAAGCTTTTGGGTCTCACTATCAGCCATGATCTTTCTTGGGAAAACCACATTTCCAAGCTGGCCTCCAAAGCCAGTCGCCGACTGGGCATCCTCCGTCGTGCGAAGTCCTTCCTTGGCACACTTGAGCTCCTCACCACATACAAGGCTTTCATCCGCAGCTCATTGGAATACTGTTCCGCCCTCTGGGCTGGTGCTCCTGCCTCACACCTAGCTCGGCTTCACGCTGTTGAGGCCAAAGCTTTCAGAATCATTGGAATCTCCTGCGATGAAGTCAACTCCGAGGGCCTTTCACTCACTCACCGCAGGCAGGTTGGTGGTCTTTCTGTCTTCTACCGACTCCTCTCCGGCCTTGCTCCCCCAGCTCTCTCTGTGCTCTGTCCCCCCAATATTCCTTCAGGTCGCACAAGATCTGCCTGTAACCCTCTTATGGTTAAACTGCCAAAATCTAGGCTCTCTGCTCACCTTCACTCTTTCATTCCCCTTTTCTCCCGCCTCTGGAACAAACTCCCCCACTCCCCCCTCCAGGTCTTTAAAACAGCTGTTCACCACCATCTCTTATCTTCCCCCATCGAAAACCTTGATCCTTTCTACCCCCGGTAATTCACCCCAGAGTCCTTGCAGTGTTCATGTATTTTATACCTCTCCCACCTCCCCCCAAGGCCTCCCGATGTCCCTGCTCTCAAATGTTGTGTTTGTGTCCTTCCCCCTCTCTTCCCATCTTGTCTGCCGCTCCCCTTGTTTTTTGTGTTTTGTGTGTCGGTTTGACTTTTTGTGTGATTAATGTTAGCTCTTTCACGAGCCTCGATCTTGTATACAAAAAAAAAAAAAAAAAAACCTTGTGAGATGAATATCTTGAAAAATAAGCGAAGTACCAACTTCTAATTTGGTGTGTGGGTGTATCTCGGCATAATGAAGAACGCTATTGAAAATTGGGTCGCCACGTCAAAATCCAAGATGGCCGCCGCCATGTATGTCTGAACCTTGTGAGATGAATATCTTGAAAAATAAGCGAAGTACCAACTTCTAATTTGGTGTGTGGGTGTATCTCGGTATAAGGAAGACCGCCATGGCCGCCGCCATGTATGTCTGAACCTTGTGAGTAGAATATCTTGAAAAATAAGCGAAGTACCAACTTCTAATCTGGTGTATGGGTGTATCTACGCATAAGGGAGAACGCTATTGAAAATTGGGTCGCCACGTCAAAATCCAAGATGGCCGCCTTGCGTCTTCCACTTTGTCAACTCGCATCACTTCACCGACGGGGGACCTAGGCGTAACACTTGTTTACACTGCAGGCTAAGGAAACAACAAGGTCTTCACATTGCTCCAAAGATTAAAGCTTTGTTCAGATTTGATTTCAGTTTCACGTTTTAAAATCCAAGTTGTTGTTTTACACTCTATAAAATGTCAATTGGTTCACATGAAAACATGCTATTTGTCATTATGTGATTTCATGGAAATTTTATTGGTGGAAACAACATAAAAAATGGAAGGTGTACAATATTTTTTCTGTAGCTGTTTTGGAACAGAATATTTAAAAAAGAAAATAATTATCCTTCAATTTGGACCAATACACACCGATATATTGAATATTACATGGGTGAATGCTGTGCACGGCACTGTGCCAGCAGGATATCATGGATAAAATAAATAAAAAGAAAGCGCGTGAATATAAGCACATCGTTAAACTTTTGCCCTAAAGCGAATATAATTGGCTAATAAAACAGTGTACGAGTATATACTATATATGCACGTGACTTGATTTTGCTCACTTTTATCGTATTTTTTGCAAAAACGAGACTCGTTGACAGATTTTGAATTGGATGTCAAAATAAGTGTTCAGTAAAAATGCTTTTTCCTCCTTTTCAGTGGAATGTGTCCGCTCTGGATCCCATGGCCCAGCCACAATGTTGTTTCTCCGGGCCAGTGTCAAAGCTCTAGGGCGGCGTGACCAGGGCGTAATGAGTGCTTATACTCATGCTCACTGCACCAATCCGCAAGTCCTCCGCTCAAGCTTTTTTTCCTTTTGCCTCTGGTTCTGGAACCATATTTTCACCTTCACAACGACAAGAAGGGAAGGTGTTTTTAAAGAGAGCGAAAATAACTAATATAACTTGGGTCGTTCGGTAGGAAACCAGTGAAGTGTTCGTGTATGTGTGTATTTATATATATATATATATATATATATATATATATATATATATTGTTACAGATACGACTTTGATGGTATGGTGGGCCGAGCGGGATGGCCGCCGTATCCGTACAAGTTACCCGATTGTACTCGAACGTCGACGAAGCCGCGCTATGCTGGCTCAATTGGAAAGAGAAGACACCCGGCTGGGTTATAATGACACAATACGACACCAGGGGTTCAGTTCTCAAGTATATTCGTACGGAAAAAGGTTAGATTACAGGGACAAGAGGGAAACATAGGAAGGTGGGCACTTAGACACAACCTTATATTAACCCTAGACAGACCACAGATAAACGGGACAACGCTGACTCACACGGGATTTGATGGCCAGGAAAGCGGGTAGCGATCGCTCCAGGTGCACCTGTGCTCAGGGCAGGATCACGTACGGTGGTGTCCAGAGATGCGTGAAGGTATCACAGCGCTTGTGGGTCGCGACTTTGGTGGAGATGCCGGGGAGGTCGCTCAGCGCTCGGGAGGGTGGCGTCTTGTCCTTCCAAGCTCGGGGCGCATCTGACGTCACGTCCGGCGCGGGGCCGCGTATATCCGGCGGGGAGTGACACGCCCTCGGCTCGTTAGCGCCGCCCCAGATGGCATCGGCCCATGGCTTCTCATTGGGTGCGGGGGTTACCGGCTCCGCCCTTGACGAGGGGCCGACAGGGAGCCCCTTCGTGGTAACCCCGTGGAGCGCGTGGTCAATGGCGGCTAACCGAGCCGGAAGGAGGACGCCCACTCCCCATGCCGTCACCGCGCCGCCCCCCTCTTTTGTTGTTGTTGTTGTAGTTGGCGCTTCTTCATGGGGAAGAGATGCGGAGAGGTATGGGGAGGTCCTAAACTTCCTAACAGGTGCCATATAATCACATTCTGGTGCAACGAAGAGTCATAATTAATGGAAACAAGTCCTTAACTGACATAGATTAAGAATAACTAGCAAGATGTCCTATAATGGTCTACGTGTGGTGCGGGGGACCTGGGCACGACATTTAATGGGGGGATGAAGGGGAAGATCGGCTCTAATGGGTGTTGTTTACAGACAATGGGACTAGGGAATGGGGTAAGGGAGAGTTGGGGAGTATCGGAGAAAATAGGGGAATATTTACAAGCGGATATGGAGGCCAAATTCCATATTCGCAACATTGCACCCTTCTCTACCCTCGGGGCGTCCCGACCCGATAAATTTTTACCTACTTTAGTGTGGCACGCAATGTAGTTCCCTCTACTATTAACTCTACCCTGAGTGCGACAGTTTTATAGATATTCACAAATGAGTAAATATGTCCCCCTGCGACGTTGCACCCTTCTCCTCTCAGAAACACACCCACAGGATAACCGAATCCGGAAAGAATTCTCAAACTAAACATACAGCCGGTAGGGAGCATTATTTACAAGACTACGCTGCTATTTACACTACGATCCAGGACCTGTTTTTTGGAGGGACACATGCAGATGTTATGCATAGAGAGAGCGCGCTTGCCAACATCGATACACCAACCCACGAGTGCTCTGTGGCCGACGGCCTTTAATAACGTGCAGAGCACCCTTTCCCGAGCATCAACAGCACCACCCCACCACCAATCGGTGCAGTCACCATTGTTCAATGATTAAAAATAAATGCGACAACCCCTAACCCTGCAGGTGTCTCTTGCTCTTCTTGTGGTGCACTTGGTGGTGTTAACTAAAAGTGGTTCACCTGTATGGCATAGGTGCCACGTTGACCCATAGGTCCATCCCCGGGTGGTGCTTGGCCGCAAACGAACTGCGGTCCATTGTGGGTGGCCACAAACATTGCGGTCCATATGGTGTACCGATCCAGGCAGCGAACAGCGAAAGTGCAGGCCCACAACTGCGCAGCCAGCACCTCTCTCTCCTCTCTCTCTACCCCAAAGCCAGATCCTCGGAGGTGGGAGACAAAAGAAGCAGACAAGTGAGTAAGGTGGTAAGGGCGCAAAAGTGCACGCAATGTAAGGTAATGCACACTGGGGGCACATGGGAACCAGGTGAGACAGGTACGTTCCTATCGTACGCCCCCCCCCCCACCAGGTAACCTACATGGCCCCTCCCTTACCCCTTACTGCATCCACACAACACAACACTACTCATAAACATCTACTTTACAAATCAACAAACATCCCTACTGTCTTCCCCGTTCCTCCCATATACCAAATTCGTCTTCTCTCCCTCCTAACCAATCAAATTTGCCATTTTCAACTCTCATCAAAATTTGCCATTTTCAACTCAACATCAAAATTTGCCATCACCAATTCATCATCAGTCCCTCCTAAGGAGGGAGAGATGGAATCACCCCAATGTCTCATCCACGTCGTGATGCGTCTCACCAATCCACACAGCAATTCTCATTTCCTGCAACAAAACAAAGAAAACACAGGTGTGGAGTCATCATCATCACCACAGGCAAGTGGCTGCGTATGGTGCGACAGGTTCATCAATCCTAACTATCTCCTAAATGACTTTAACAACTTTACACTACCCGGGGGCTTTCTCCGGCCAAACCATTGGCCCTCTTACACTATGGGTTCTAAAAACCAATTCCCATTGGCCAAACTGTGGTGCTCTTCAATTTGGGGTCTCACTCCCCCGATTCATCTCCCGGTGCCCTCGTACAATTTCTGGGCTGCGACGTGTACCTCTCCCAGTGGGTCTACCCACCTGCACACCTCCACCACTGCAGTTGCCTCCGAGCTTACCTGCTCCTTACCCTAACCTAACTACCAGGGGAAGGCCCTCTGGCTCTCTCCCCACTCCGTGCCCTCTCTGGCACTGGGCTGCCCGATCCACACCCGGGATCCTCAGGCACCCACTCACAACTACCGGCTCCCAGAGCCCACCTGCGGCCTCACCTGGCCGACATCCTCACAGTGGTGGAGTGCCCAACCAACTACACACACTAACAGGCTACACGCCCAGCCATTTCCACAACACTAATGCACCCATTCACAACACCATTCTGCAACCGCACCACAAATGCCAATATCCAACCACAATTTACCTGCACCCTCTACCTAACACTTACACTACCCGCCCCGGGTGCTCGTGAAAGGGGTCCACTCTTCCCCCATCCACACCTTCGCACCATGCACACCACTCCGTACCACTTACTCCAACTCTCTCCACACACCTGTACTTGCACACCTGTGCTCTCACACTTGGTGCCACCTGCACCCTTCTCTCCCCAAGCGCATTCGCGCTGATCCACACACTCACTACTCATACACTGCTCCACACACCTGTCCAATTGCACACCTGTGCAATCACACCTGTTCCATCCTCACACACACGGCATCATCTCAGCTAACTACTCCCTTCTGAAACTTGCGCTTCCCAGTCGTCCCTTTAAACTATTGCGCTCCCACGTCATTATCATCCACACTAATCTACCTGCGTCCCTACTACAGGTATCAGTCACTAACTAAACTTAACGTCACCTAATGTCAATCCTCGCTAGATCCCTACACACCATATCCTAACCCACCCGGGCTAGTTTTCACTGCCATACACCCCATAAGCTATTGCTCCTTTGCCCCACTTGGAAGGATGGTGGATTTGCCATCCCACCACATCGGGGGTCTCTCACTATCAATTTTGCACGTCAAATTTCAACAAATCAAAAATTTGCCAATCCTACTCATCATCTGCCAATCACTACTGCCAATCCTTTGCCAATCACCAAATTTTGTCTTTCTCCAATTTTGGGTCCAAAACACTAACCTCATCACCCAGTCGACTCACTAATACCTCTCGGTGCGCCAATTCCTGTCCAAAGCCCGGCTTCGTAAAGCCAAGCAATGGATGCTGGTTGTTTTGTGCCAGCGGCTGGATACATCCCGCATTCGGTGCAGGGAAGGAGGTTTACCCGGGCCGAGATCCCACGCACCATCTCGGCACGGAGCCATCCAATGCCCCGATCTCGACCTGCCGGCACGTCTCACCAAAAAGTGGTCGCCATGACGACCCTTTCTATCGGGCTGCCAGCTCCGCCTAGTGGCGCCTGGACGCGGCCGTTCAAAGCGAGGCCCGGCACGCACCGAGGGCCTGCTTCGGCTAAAAGTCGCTCTAACCTCTAACCCGTGTAACGTCGATGCTTCACCTGGACGCTTACACCCCGCAGCCCGTTCCTTGCTCACACATCCAGCCGTGCCCATGCTCCTCGTACCTTTCCTTACACACCCAGGTACACTCATTCCACTCACAGCCTTGGTCACACACCTGACCACCGAACACTTTGGCACACATTCGTCGCTCGCACACCTCACCAATACACCTCTTCGCGCCCCCTCCTCGGTCACCTCCTCTGTGACAATCACAGGTGTGCTCTCATTCGCACACCCAACCACGTGCCTCACCACCAACTCCAGCGTGCATTCCCACTCACGCTCTACCATTCCAGGTGTGCATCCTTCCATCCCAGGTGTACATCCTCGCTCACCTGTCACAACTAACTCACTCTCCATGTCACTCTCACTACTTTCACCTCCACTCGTGACAACGCACTCACCCTTACTCTTGACAGCACACTCTTTCCCCATGCACCTGTCCGTCACACACCTTTCTCGCGCACACTCTCCCGTTACACCCTCTGTAACACTCACCACAGGTGGACACTCTTCCTTACTTCTGACAGCGCACTCTTTCCTCATGCACCTGTCCGTCACACACCTTTCTCGCGCACACTCTCCCGTCACACCCTCTGTAACACTCACCACCCCGCGCTTCCACGTGCTCCCTCGCACACGCGCTACGACCGACTCACTCTCGCCAGCACACTCACTCCTTGGCACGCACTTTTTCCTCACACACCCCAGAGTCGGACTTTCTTGCACACCTCCATTTTCGCACACCAGACCTGTCGCACACTTCACCAGTGGCCTCTCACGAACACCCGGGTCTATCTCGACCCCCAAGCCTCTTAAATCACCTGGCGCATCATACGCACGACCATATTGGTCACCACTTACACCGGGTCCTCTTCCTCTGCGCTTCTCCTCCATCACCTGCGAATCCCTCATCCGGTTAATGAGCACATCATCACGATCCAAACACAGACTTTGGACCAATTCTTTTATCTCCTCTTTTATCTCTTTCTTATCCCCTCTCCGTCGCTTCTTAATTTCGCTCATCCCTTCTTCCACTTCTTCTAATTTGTGCTTCACCTCTTTTATTCCCCGGTACGTCTCCTCAAGCTCATCCTCTAAGGCTACCTTGACCGTTTCCATGTGCGTCCTCACCTGCCGGTCCTTCGTCTCCATAACCTCTATCACCTCGTCCAACCTCGTTGTCAGTCCCTCACGTACCATCTGACATTGCCTCTGTGTCGCTATCAAGTCGTTTTTAATTTCTTTTTGTGTCGCCTTTAAACCTCCTAATACCGCAGTGTTCCTTTGAACCTGCTCCACTAACTCCGTTTGTCCCACCGTCAGCTGCTCCACCTCCTGCGTCAGGTCCTCTATGCCCCCTTGTAACTTTACAGTCCCCTTTCTCACCTCCTTTTCCATGTGCTCCTCACAGTGCCTCACCTCCTCGCGCACTCCTCCGACCTCCTCACTCACTCCTCTTCTGATCTCCTCTCCCATCACTTGCATCTCCTGCCCAGATGCCACCCTCATCTGCTCCATTTCCTCCCTGTGAGCATCCAGTTTGGTTTCTACCCCCATTCTGACCCCCTCTATCTGCTGCTCCATTTGTTTAACTTCCCTTTCCGCTTGGTCCCTCATGTCCCTCAATTTGCCTTCCATACTGTTTTCTAACCCCTCTAACCCTTTTTGCATCCCTTCCATTTGATTCTCTTGAGCGGCCATTCTGTTTTCTACCCCCGTTAACCCATGTTTCACCTCTTTTATCCCGTTGTCTAACCCCTCAAAATTATTGTCTAACTTCCCAATTTTCTTGTCTAACTCCTCAAAATTATTGTCTAACTTCTCACCGGTACCCCTCGCTTCGTCCCTCATTACCCCCAATTGCTCACTCCGAGCCCTCGCTTCGTCCCTCATTACCCCCATTTGGTTTTCCAATCGCTCACCCTGAGCATCCATCCGGTTTCCCAACCGCTCATT
Source organism: Myxine glutinosa (assembly GCF_964187855.1). Classification (NCBI taxonomy): domain Eukaryota; kingdom Metazoa; phylum Chordata; class Myxini; order Myxiniformes; family Myxinidae; genus Myxine; species Myxine glutinosa. Next base: position 51,524,286 of record NC_136270.1, read on the forward strand.
ATCAGCCCTCGTTTCCTCCCTCATTTTCTCGCTATTCTGGGCCATAAGGGCCTTCATTTGTATGAAAAAAAGGCCCCAATCCATCGGGGGCGCTGCCACGGTCGCTGGCGCGGTGATCAGCGAGGCGCCATTTTGCGCGCCCGCTTCTTCGTGCGTGACGGCGCTATTTTGCGAACCTGCCGCCCTCACTGCTTCGCTCTCCTCCTGTCCCTCATTTTGGTCCTGGATCGACCCTACCTCACTCTCCCCTACCGGACCCCAGCCGTCTTGATCCGCCATAGCGCGACTTGCAAAATTCGAGTTTCGTAAAACAAAACAAATTTCGGCCGCTCCAAATTTTGACCAAATTTTTTTTTTTCCTCTATTCGTTTTTTTTTTCTTCAAAATTTGGTCGGGCCTCGAATCTCACTCCCGACACCAATTGTTACAGATACGACTTTGATGGTATGGTGGGCCGAGCGGGATGGCCGCCGTATCCGTACAAGTTACCCGATTGTACTCGAACGTCGACGAAGCCGCGCTATGCTGGCTCAATTGGAAAGAGAAGACACCCGGCTGGGTTATAATGACACAATACGACACCAGGGGTTCAGTTCTCAAGTATATTCGTACGGAAAAAGGTTAGATTACAGGGACAAGAGGGAAACATAGGAAGGTGGGCACTTAGACACAACCTTATATTAACCCTAGACAGACCACAGATAAACGGGACAACGCTGACTCACACGGGATTTGATGGCCAGGAAAGCGGGTAGCGATCGCTCCAGGTGCACCTGTGCTCAGGGCAGGATCACGTACGGTGGTGTCCAGAGATGCGTGAAGGTATCACAGCGCTTGTGGGTCGCGACTTTGGTGGAGATGCCGGGGAGGTCGCTCAGCGCTCGGGAGGGTGGCGTCTTGTCCTTCCAAGCTCGGGGCGCATCTGACGTCACGTCCGGCGCGGGGCCGCGTATATCCGGCGGGGAGTGACACGCCCTCGGCTCGTTAGCGCCGCCCCAGATGGCATCGGCCCATGGCTTCTCATTGGGTGCGGGGGGTTACCGGCTCCGCCCTTGACGAGGGGCCGACAGGGAGCCCCTTCGTGGTAACCCCGTGGAGCGCGTGGTCAATGGCGGCTAACCGAGCCGGAAGGAGGACGCCCACTCCCCATGCCGTCACCGCGCCGCCCCCCTCTTTTGTTGTTGTTGTTGTAGTTTGGCGCTTCTTCATGGGGAAGAGATGCGGAGAGGTATGGGGAGGTCCTAAACTTCCTAACAGGTGCCATATAATCACATTCTGGTGCAACGAAGAGTCATAATTAATGGAAACAAGTCCTTAACTGACATAGATTAAGAATAACTAGCAAGATGTCCTATAATGGTCTACGTGTGGTGCGGGGGACCTGGGCACGACATTTAATGGGGGGATGAAGGGGAAGATCGGCTCTAATGGGTGTTGTTTACAGACAATGGGACTAGGGAATGGGGTAAGGGAGAGTTGGGGAGTATCGGAGAAAATAGGGGAATATTTACAAGCGGATATGGAGGCCAAATTCCATATTCGCAAACAATATATATATATATAAATATATTCATATATATATATAAATATTCATATATATACATATATGTATGTATGTTTATTGTTTATATATATAACCCCCCCCCCCCCCCCCCCATAGATCGTCACACAAGCAACATGTAGCCTCATTTGTAGTATAGTTATTTCTTAGTATGTGTGAGAATAGACCCTTTCCAGTGTTAATTCTTTGTTGTGTAAAGCCAGGAAAATAGGCTCTACTGCCACCGATCTTCCTACGTCCGTAACCGCAATACAGTTTGTTAACGTTGGTTCATTTTGGGCAAGTTAACACGAGGGAGGTGGAGGAGGATCGGGGCGGAGTCGAGGCGGAACGGCAGGAGCGATGACGGTAAGCATGAGCCGCCAATCAGAGCTCAGGGGTGGTGGCGTCAGAGGGCGTGGTGAGAAGAGTCTGGTGAGTTCCAGAAGGTTCGTGGGGCGTGCCTATAAAACCCGATGCACAAAGCCCTCGACAGGACTCGCGGCGTGAGAGAAAGGGAATACAGGACTAGCGCTGAAGAACCCAAAGGACTCGCAGAGGAGAGGGAGGAATAGCGAAAGGACTCGTGTTGAACTTACAGCCTGAACGCGCGGTTGCTTGATGAGCTTGATGCGCCTTGCCGCACTTGCATGAGAACGGCTGAGTAACCGCCCTTTGCCATAAAAGTCCGCCCTTTGCCATAAAAGTCCGCCCCTTGCCGTTCCGCCCGATATATCGCCTTTGTTTGAGAGACGCGCTACGAGTCCCTGTCTTCGCCGATCACCATCTTCGCGGGACGCACGTGGGCCACGGAGAGCCGGATGGGGCCGATCCTGGATGACCCACATCGGCGCGTTGGTGAACATGGACATCTGCAATCCCCTGTACGAGTGTGAGTGAGACGGGCCCGTTGTCCATGGATAAGTTAAGACTGTATAAGGATTTATCTGTCTCTTCATCCTGGAACTGTAAATACGTGTGGGAATCATTAACCCTTCTGTTCTTTCTTTCTTCCTGATTCGATCGTTCCAGTGATTTCTCCATTTGACTAAGCGTGGCACGAATAAGATCGCTCCAATCGGGTTCCACTATCTAAGACTGCGCGGATCACGCATACGCAAACCCGCTCGGCGTACTCCAACCTCACGTGGTTCATGCGAGGCTTGCTACCTCGTTTTTGTGGCGGCACGAGTACGTAGATACGAGCGAGAATTTGGTCCCGAAACCCTATTTGTGCTCGCCCAGAAAGGACGTGTCAGGTCTCGGTTCCGCCAGGCCAGTAAAGACAAGGGGATTAATCCCCACTTGATAAAGGTAAGAAGGCCGGCGAGAGAACCGCAACAATATATATATATATACAAATACAATATACATATATATATATAATACAAATACATATATATATATATATATATGTATATATTAATATATATATATATATATATATATATATATATATATATGTATATATATATACAAATACATATATATATATATATATATATATATATATATATATATATATATATATATATATAAAATTATATGTATTTTAATATATTTGTGTATTTATATATAATTTGTGTATTTATATATATTGTTACGGAAACGGAGTACGGCTCTCCCCTTAGCAAGAGGTGGTTAGCCCCTTGTCTTGTTAAGCTGACCGTCTCCGCTCCTGGTACTTGTAACGCTCTTCTGCAGGATGGAACGGATCAGGGTTATGGGTCCAGGGTTTATCCCGAATACCTTTATCTGTCCCTCCGCCAGAACAGGGAGACAAGTACCGGCTCGAACCCCGGTTTTAGATGGACTAGTTGCCGAGCGTTTTTTAGCAACCCCGAAGTTCAAGCCATTAGCAATTACTAACCCGATTATGAGCGTTGGCCGAATCGTGCCACAGGAACTCAATTGGGGACAGGATGGAAGCGATCGGGATGTGAAGAAGCAAAAGGGGTAAAGAAAGAACCACAGGTATTTATTAATTATTTACACACACCAAAGGAAGCAAGGAATAAAAGTAAAGGTAATATACAGGAAGATAGGCACAGAGCAACTTACACTTACACAGGCTTACTTACACCCCCAGGACAATACAGACAGAATGAACGAACTCACACGAATGGGAGAAAATGGCAATGGTGGTATGGGAAGGCAGAGAAAGGTCCAGGCAGATGGTAGGCGTCGAGGTCCGGCTCCAAGCGCGCGCTTCCGATCCACGCTTTGGGGTCGAGGCGAAACCCGGCAAACAGCTCCGCTCCGGGCTGGCAGCGAGGAGCCGGCAGCTCCACGTATTCGGCTCTACACCGGCAGCTTCCTCAGGCGTACTCTGCCTCATGCGCGTCCTCTGACTCATGCGTTCTCAATCGTGCTCTCTCGTTCATCTGCCTCCTTACGCACCTGCG
>NC_136270.1:51533230-51541538 GCF_964187855.1 Myxine glutinosa
AGCCTGAGGGCTCAGAACATGAAAGTCCATTAACGTTTCGGATCCACAACGAAGGTGTCTGGTCCAGATGAGGTTCTGCTCCGCCAGAGGGCCCATCACCTCCCCTGCGGAACTTGCTCCCCCCACCCTTTGCAGACCCAGTCCTTGCAGATCTTCGAGGTTAATCAACGATCATGCCCATGAGGTCCCTCACGTGCTGCTGTTCTGGGGAATACATAATATTGTCAGTATCTTGTGTCTCAATTTCCTGGTCAGGGTACAGAGCGTAAAAATCCGATTCACTTGAAGCATTTGAACTTAAAACATTTGGAGAAAAGAGAGGGACTTCCTTTATGTCAAAGTCTCCCTTGGGCGCCTGGTCGGCTTGCGGGTCTAGGATATCCACGTCGGGTCCCTCGACCGCCAGACCCAGTGTCGCAATCAGATCCATAGTTGGGTCAGAAGGGGGCGTGCAGCTGTCAGCTTGTAATACATAAGCAGCGTTAGCCAGTACACGCAAGGGGTTTATAGCACAAGTATCACAGTCATCACATACACCGTTACAGGCAGCAGCCAGTTCCCACATGGGATCCACACAAGTATCACAGTTGCCACAAAATTCAATGCAATTTTCTGGAGCGCCGGTCGCAACTGCCTTGTTGAAGGACCCGTTCAGGTCGACGGCCTCTGTGGTCAGAGCCATAGTCGTTGTCGGCGGCTTCTTCACTTTCCATCCTGTAAAATACTTTCTCATACAGAGGAGGACTAGAGATTTCATTAGTGCCCCCCAAATTACTACCCCGATTATCACAGCCAGTGCGGTCAATAACCACTTCACTATGGTGCCCGTCCATCCCTGGAACCAGTCAGTGAGCCAGCTAAATGTATAAGAATTTTCGCGCGCGATCCGATCGATCGTTAGGGCGTGGCTAGTTTCCCTTAGTCTCACTTCTGCATCACCATTGTACGCATGTGAATTACCGTGTCCAATAGTATGTCATGAGCCGTAGCGGTGTCGTTTGCCACCTTTTCTAGGGCCAAAGCCAATTTATCTATCCGGAAACTATCCATGACTGTGCCCGCTCCTGGGAAGAAGAAACCAAACACCTTTTCCCATAGACTCCCGTGTAGTTTTTAGTGGTTCCATCTTCGTTCATGACTGACCTCTTATAACGCCTGTCCAAGGACTTTGGGTCTAGCTCATCCAGTATCTCAACGTCAGGAAGGACTGAACCCAGATAACATGTGCCCCCCCAATTATTTGGTAAATAGGGGTAAGCCTTGTCGCCGCATATAAACATTGTCCCATGGGGTGGGACCAGGTGGGTGGATAAGCACTGGAGTCCCTTTACCACCCCATTAATCCTACTAACCCCCCTAGAGAATGTTATAGCCGTTATGTTGTGGTTGTGTTTATCTTGCAGTACTATTCGTAATGTAATCCCCGAGCTCCCTTGTCCCAGCTTCCCGGGGAGAGTGTAGGCGCATTCTGATTCTCCCATACGCAAGTGGCCGGAACCCTGGAGGCAGACCCTCCCTTTCTGTGGTTTGACCCAGACGGGGGCAGGCCTCTCGGCCACATGGGCAATCATTGACGGGCGATAATTAAATTGTCGATTGCAACTCTTGCCGTTGTCAACCCCTTCTCTTTCCAGCGTGGTGACTAAACATGGGGAATCGATAGGTTGTGAGCAGAGGTCATTGAGGGACAGAGGTAGCACTATCATGTGTATTCCTGTGGTGCCTGCTTGGGGAAAGCGCATGCACGACCAGCAGTGTGTCCTATTTTGAATTGTTGCCACTTCCCTGGCCACTTTCCAATATGTGTTTTCACCCTTCTTTGGGGCCTTATTCTGGGGTTGTGGCGTGAGTATGTATTCGATGCATGGTATGTAGTTCTTTTCGCCACCGGCCGCGCCAGGGGTCCAGACGCTGCACCGGACCTGCATGGTCATGTCTTTCCCTAGGCGTGTGCGTGTTTGTAGCTTAAAATCAGGGGTTCCCCATTGGTATCCTGGTTGGGCCAAGGTCTTAATGCTAGCTTGCCCGTCTTCCCGGAACTCTCGTTGCTTTTGTAGTACCATGCCAACGCGTCCAGGCCCTGCCGACAGTGCTAGCCAATTTATGTTCACCCAATTTGTGTGCAGGGCTTTCTGTTCGAAACATGGTAGTGATACTCTTTGTCCCCATGTTACGGTGAGGTGTCGGGTTTCGTTTTCGCATCTATTGGAATCGGAGTTTCCCCTAGCTGCTGTCGCTACCAATAGTATCGTACCTATGATTAGGCCCATCCTTACTGTGGTTGCTGTGGTGTAGTGTCTGGTGCTTGTATGGCCAACTTACAGTGCGTGGCGTGGATCCACAAAGTCTTGCCCTCGCAAAAGACTGCCGTTGGTGTAGTCAGCAACACCTGGACTGGTCCCTTCCACCTTGGTTCCAAGGCGTTCTTGCAGGTGAAGTGCTCCACGAACACCTGGTCTTTTTCCTCTGGTGGAACACCTGGTCCACAAGTCTCCTGGGAGCGCCTGGTCTACAGGTCTCCAATTCATAGATTCAATTCATTCAATTCATAGTTTCATAGAACACCTTTTCTCCAATTTCCTAATCCACTTTTTTTTTCAAGTTGATCCAATTTTATCCAATATTCAATTTTTAAATTCAATCCCATTTAATCCAGTCCAATTCAAATTAAATTCAATCCTTCTCTCAGCATCCCATTACCTGTTTCCAACATCAATAAAAATAAAATTATAAAATTAAACGGAAATTATTTCAGCTAGAGTTTCAACTAGAATTACCACAAACCAACCACCTTTAACCTCCATTAACACAAACACAAACCACCATTAACCTCGATTAATACAAACAAACCACCATTAACCTCCATGAACCTCCCCCTATTATTTATTTATTTTCACGAATAAACAAATAATAGAAATAACCTGGTCTACTTCCAATTTCAATTCTGGTCAGTTCTGGTGTCTGGTCACACACAATGTTTTCCTCACCCACTGTGATTCGCTCACAATAGATTCTCACTGTTATGTCTGAAATTAAGCTACCCTACTGGGTATTCGTGAAGGGGGTCCATCTTTCCCAACCCCTTCCTTCACACCAGCCACTTCACGTTGTCCACCATACTCACTGAATTGTCATCAATTCTGAAATTCGTCTCATGAAAACACATCCCAGAGTCTAGTGTAACAGCCAGACAAACACATAGACACGCTGAAGACCCCAGGGTACCCATCAAACTAGCTTGTCCCCAGATCAACAACACAGCGAAACATGTAATTTTACTAAAATAATCACTTACTCATAACTAGCTGGATAACTAGCATAACTAGCTCAACACCTGGAACTCATAACTAATACTCATACCACTAATTACTCATAATAACTCATAATTACTTCTGTAATTACTCATGCCAATACTTACTCAAAATAATGTAATATCCCAATCTTCACCCCTTATGCAAATCGAAGCACCCCAGGCAACCCACAACCAATATCAACCACTGTAGCCGCCTTCCCCTCCAGGCAGCCACACACAGCCACATACATCTCCCTCCACGTCACACAAGACAACAGCCAACGAGTGTGTCCACCACACAGAAACCTTTGGAAATGCAACAACCGAACTCCCAGACAACCAACAACAAAACCCAATCCATCTCCATGGCTCATCAAGCAGTTCCAACTTAATCCAGCTTCACATACCGATTTCCCCAAAAACTCGTGAAACTTCACCCCCATTCTGGAAAAACCCTGGACTAAACCCTGACACCCTAAATAACTTCAGACTCATCTCCAATCTACCCTTTCTGTCAAAAGTTTTGGAACGTGCTGTGGCCACTCAACTCAAACATCACCACTCTACCAATAACCTGTATGAAACATCCCAATCCGGATTCTGCTCCAGCCACAGTACTGAAACTGCTCTCCTCAAAATCACCAGCGACCTTTTCTCTCCTCCGATGCCGGCAACCTCAACATTTTCATTCTCCTCACCTCAACGCCTCCTTTGACATCATCAATCACACCATCCTCCTCACCCTGTTTAGACCAGCTTGTGCCTATTAAACCCAAATCAGTTCACTCCCAAGCTTCACAAGGACCACCTACAGCACTGCAAAGATGTCCTCTACTCCACCTACTACCCTCAAATTATCCACTCTGGCTCCGGAATCCCAAAAGCACTCTTTTCTACAATAAACAAACTAAATAAACAAACTTTACAACGTGAACAAACTCCTCAGCGCCCTGGATACCGCCACCTGTCATTCAGAGTAGACAACAGCATCTCCTTTCTGGCTTTCAGCATCTCCTTTCTCCTTTCTGGCATCCAAATGAAATTCTGGCTTCAAATCAACTTCCTCGAACTTAACTATGATAAATCTAAATTAATCTTCGTTTGCCCACAACCACTCATAACTTTGCCCCCCAAAAAACAAGTCACATTCTTTGTATATTGCCAACATTGTTCATCGTTTAAGTATCATCCAGAACTAAATTTTTTTTTATAAACCATCAACTTGTAGATGCATTTATTTATATCCCATTAACCCAAGAACTCTCAATTGCTTGGTTATATTTTAGTAATGTCATATATCCATATTTCTTTTCCAAATTGTTCCTGATATACACATTAATCCCATCTGTCTTTGTTTCCAGATGAACTCAAATCAGGAAATCAACACAAATCCTTATTACCTCCAATCAATTCAAAATTAAATCAAACAATTCAAAACCAGATCGGATCAGCGATCAAAAAATCACTTTTCCAATCAACAATTCATTCAAAGACCAAGCTTAAAAACACAACTCTCATCTTACTGTGACAAATAAGCAACCAACCTACTTCACACTAAAACAAATAACTTTTCATCACCCCTTTCTTCTCCACCGCCTCTTACACTTAAACAGATCATAATTACTCACTCATACACTGTTGCCCATCACCCAGTTGCCCCAAACCCGTCCATATAAACTCCATTGTTGTCCTGTTCATCTCTCTGTGTTACATTTACATTTTGTGACTCACAGCTCCTGCCTCCATGGAACAATGACGCCTGAGCACTCAATTAGCCCTCCCAGTACCAAAGACTTACAATCAGACCGACAGACAGACAAATAACAGAGGCATGTCGCCAGCCCCAGCACAGGACATCACCTTTCCGGGCAGGCACGATATAATCCACAGCATCGAAATGCCAATGCAACACCCTGTAGACTGACTCCGCCTGTCGTTCTTCCAAGGTTAGTGAATTACCTCTGACCTTTCCCTTGCATATCTCGAACAAAGGTCAACTAAACTTTAAAAGGTCAAACTTCGAATTGGGGTAACCAGCGCTTTATTTTTCCGCAAATAATACAAGTCCGGCGTCATTCCCTGCAAGAACCACATCCAGACAGACAAATGACCCTTATTGAGGCTCTACATCGCAAAATGCTAGCTCCTACGAATCCAACAACCGTCACAATCCGTCCAGGAACTTCCGTACGAGGCGTGCTTCACAATGCAGCACCTCTCTACCTGGTGCACCTTTCGCACATCCCTCCTCGTTCGCACAACGCTTCATCAACACACCTCCTCGCGCCCACACCTTGGCACAAGCCACACCACATACCGACAGTTGAAACCTCGACCGTCCTCCTTCCTCGGATCAGCGTTCTGTTGAAAACGTGACATTTCTGCCTACCTCAATCAGAGATCTCTCTGAATCTCATTTATTCGCACTGTATCTCACTTACTGTATGAACAAGACTTTTTGGCTCCGGAAATTAATTACTCTGTCTTGAAATCGTTTAATTTAACCATCCTAAATAAATCCATCCATATAAATCCATCTTAAATAACGTATTCGTCCTGTGACATTGCCTGGCATATATGTCGCAGCCGGCCACTATTCCGACATGGCTCGTCTGACATGAACGTCCGACATCCAGCAAAGTCGAAATGACCCACAATGCATTTGGGCACACATCCTCCTCTGAGAGTGGGCGAGTTATCGCCAGCACTCTGAGCAAATCTCATACAGCACACCCGTGACTCGCGGCTCGCTCGGCTCCTGTCTGAACACCCAATATCCCTCTACCCAAACTTCCACGGAGCCGCACGGCGGAAACACAGGTTTGTACCACACTTTTAGTTAAACGAACATTGCCAGGATTCTCGGATAGACGTTTAATTTCACAACACACATGACAAAAATCCGATTTAAATTCAGAGATCGCCGATCGACCTGGCACAACCATCTCAACGCGACGACGCCACGCCGCCCCCCCCCCGTCTTGGCGCGCACCCTCGTGCCTCCACACGAATCCCAACACTCCCTGCACGCCGCTCTATTCGCGTTCGCGGCGGGGTTTACCTCGCGTTGGGACATGCAGTCGGCTGTCATAACAAATCTGCGACCTGACATGTAGTGAGCTGCAGAACATTGAGCTGTCAGAACTCATCCCTAGCTCGTAAAACATCGCAAAAAACAGGATCTCCGACGCTTGACCTCTCTGACCCAAAATGCACTATATGACACCAATTCCAAAGGTGAGCTGCCTCAGCGATACATCCCACACATACAATACACAATATCTGCCATTGAATGAACTCTTCAATTCAAGTAAAACACACATATTGATTCGAATTCTGCAACCATCTCCAAGAAACCGCTTCATATCAACAGTAGATCGACAAGGGCACTCCGGGTGCTTTCCTGACCCGATTTATATCAATTCGCTTCCCAAACAACTCCCAAACAGATGAAAATCCGGACTCAGTTCAGGACCTCGCCTGTTCTCTCGGATAGACGTTAAAATGGACATTCCCGGCCTGAATTTCCCCCAAGTCGAGCAGATCGCTTACAAAGTTTCACACCGAAACCCTCTGCTTTGCACATGACACACAGACAAACACATTGGCCAGACACACACGTCAATTAACATCCCAATATACATTCATTCCTCATTCATATACGAGTGAGTCTCCCAGACTTCGCGCGAAACTCAGATCGACTCAAATCATGCCTTTCTCCAGCCACTCCCAAACAATCTTTGCTCATTCATGTTACGTCTCTCATTCCAGGAAAAGGATTTTTGGGACGGGTTGGACGGGGGGTGGGTTGAGGTGAAAAAAAGGGAAGGCAGGGCGGGGTGTTGGGGTGTTGCCTAGAGCCCTGGGACTGAGCTCAGGTCTTGGGGGGGGGTGGGGGTTGTTGCCTAGAGCCCCGGGACTGAGCTCAGGTCTTGGGGGGTTGGGGGGTCTTGGTCTGGTATCTGGTCCAGCGGCATCACTCGCTGTTTTACTTGTTTAACTACCTCCTTAATTGTTTTGTCCTGAACTTTGCTTCCTGAACTTGCTTCCTTTGGCTCTGAAGCTTCAAATTCCTACAATGCAGCTCCTGCTTCAATTTTCAATATTTCAAAACCTAACCTGTCCTTCTCACCCTGTGGCCACCTGGCCCATTTCCTGTGAGCTTATTTATTTTCTCTTGTCCACCAGATCCTGGCCTGCTTTATCTGGACCTCTTGTCTAGAACTTAGTCTAGAGCTTCCTGGCTTGACCTCGTAGTTGTCACTACCTTCTTGTCAAACCTACCTGGTACCTACGCATTTCACCCTTCCTGGCCATGTCCCTTTGGCCGTCTAAGTTAACCACAGCCCTCCTTCCCTGGCATGCAATGGCATACCCCATCTTGTCTCTGGGCTGTTCCTTCCTGGAAAAATCTTGGCCACCTGGTTTCAACCTATATGGCTGTCCGACCTCATTTTCCCCTCCTGGTGCTAACTGTAACTTTAAGCTTACTGTTAAGTCCTTACTGGTTTATCCTTACTTGTTTATCCTGGCTTTAACAAAGCTACGTCATTCTGAGGCCTAAATGAGCCTTTACTTACAATTTCTGTTCGAGTGCAGACAGCGCGGAAGACAAGGAGACTGAACCCGCTCGAAGGAGGAAGGTACGAATTTGGAATAATAGCCCTCTGATATAAAACAACTCCCACCTTTAATCAAATCAACGTGCCGGCGCCGGCCTCAGGTCAGCCTTCCTCCTGTCCCTCGGGCTCCGTTTCCCGTCCTCCGCGTCTGTTGACACCCCACTCCTGGTACCATCTGTGAAGAATCAGCTCTTCGTTTGCCAAAGAAGTCCACAATAGCCTGGAATGGCGCAGCTTTATTAAAGAACCAACTTATACAGATCCGGAGGAGGCCAAGACACCTATAGCAAGAGCCAGTCTCATGCCACGTCAAGCCTTCCTGAAAACGCATTGATTCTCATTCACTTATATACGAATACGATTATCAGAAAATCTCCGAGAGAACGAAGCGACT
>NC_136270.1:51541738-51926738 GCF_964187855.1 Myxine glutinosa
CAGTTTGTGTGTGTGTGTAATGTAATGTTACCTCCACTCCCCCCTCCGTCCTCCCCTCCCCCCTCCATCCTCCCCTTCCCCCCCTCTCCCTCCCCCCTCCATCCTCCCCTTCCCCCCCCTTCCCCTTCCCCCTCCACCCTACCCCCTCCCTTCCCCCTCCACCCTACCCCTCCCCTTTCCCCCTCCCCTTCCCCCCTTCCCCACTTACCCTCCCCCTCCCCCACCTTCCCCTCCCCTCCCCCTCCTCCACCCTCCCCTCCCCCTCCCTCTCCTCCCCCTCCCCTACCCCTCCCTCCCCCCTCCCGACCCCCTCCACTCCCCCTTCCTCCCCTCCCCCTCCCCCTCCCTCCCCTCCCCCTCCTCCTCCCCACCTCCCCCTCCCCCCTCTCCCTCTCCCTCCCCCTCCCCACCCCCTCTTCCCCCTCCGTCCTCCCCTCCCCCCTCCACCTCCCCTTCCCCTCCCCCTCACCCCTCTCCCTCCCCCCTCCATCCTCCCCTTCCCCCCCTTCCCCTTCCCCTTCCCCCTCCCTTCCCCCTCCACCCTACCCCCTCCCTTCCCCCTACACCACATCCCCTCCCCTTTCCCCCTCCCCTTCCCCTCTTACCCTCCCCCTACACCACATCCCCTCCCCTTTCCCCCTCCCCTTCCCCTCTTACCCTCCCCCTTCCACCCTTATCCTCCCCCTCCCTCCCCTGCCCTCCCCCTCCCTCCCCTCCCCCTCCCCTCCCATCCCCCTCCTCTCCCCTCCCCCTCCCATCCCCCTCCTCTCCCCTCCCCCTCTTCCCCCCTCCCTCCCCTCCCCCCTCCCCTCCCCCTCCCCCCTCTCCTCCCCTCCTCTCCGTTCCCCTCCCCTTCCCCCTTCCCCTCCCCCTCCCCTCCCCTCCCCCGCCCAGCAATGCCGGGTACTTCTGCTCGTATATATATATATATAGTCGTGTGCCTGCCCTGTGGTTAACACCGCAGGGTGACATGGATGACCAAACGAGCTTTAACTCCGAGGCGTTTAATTCAATGGCGGACCTTCGTTATACGCGCAGGGAGCAAGTGGGGGAGAAGCCGTAAGTGCTTACCTTCATGGACGGATCGCACCAATCAGTCTTCAAACCTGAAATAATTAATTCAACCGCCACAGGATTTACAATGTACAAGAAAATGCCAGCTTTATTAACCAAAATGCCGCTAACAAAGGAAATGCATGATAAACGACATTCCTCATTGGAGTTGTCCCAAACTGACCCGAATGCAGACAAAGGTAAATATAACTCTAAAATAAATGTGTAGTTTGTGGCACCGAGCTCGAATCAGTTCTTGAATCTCGTCAAGAATCGTCAAAACCCCCTCGCGTCCTTGGCGGATAATACTGCAGGCTGCACTGCCGTGGGCGCGAACTAGGCCTCGTGCACCCACATTCGCCCAGCCATGCTCGTCTTCGTCGTCCATGAGTGGGAAACCGCAGTTCTCCATCTGCAGTTCTTCCTCCTCACGATCACTATGAAGATGTCGGAACACGACCGTTCGTGATGAATCTTCCTTGCACAAGAGCAATAGCGACCGTTCACTGAGGAATCCAGAACAAGACACAGAAAATGTCGGCACACGACCGTGCACCACCAGACCCAGAACCCGAGAATAAGTGAGAATAGAAAATGTCCGCCATTCCAACTATTTTGTACATCAAGTCAAGTATTTTGTCAAGTATTAGTCAACTATTTTGTGTATATTGTTACAGACACGACTTTGATGTTATGGTGGGCCGAGCGGAATGGCCGCCGTGTCCGCACAAGTTACCCGATTATACTCGAACCTTGGCCGAGTCGCGCTATGCTAGGTCAATGAAGGAAAAGGACACAACGGCTGGGATTCAAATGACACGACACCAAGGGTTCAGTTCTCAAGACCTCCGGAGGAGGTTATATTAGGGCGGAAGGTCAGATTACAACGACAAGAGGGACAGCATAGAAAGACAGGCACTTAAACACGGTCTTATACTAGCCCCGACAGACGACAGATAAACAGGACAAAAACTGACTCACACGGGGATTGATGGCAAGGAGGGGCAGGTCTTCGATGGCTCAAGGTGCACCTTGGCTCAGGGGCAAAATCGACCCGGTCCAGTCCAAAGATACGGGAGGTCTCACTCAGCGCTGGAAGGTCACGTTCTTTCTCCAAGCTGGGGGCGCATCTGACGTCACGTCCGGCAAGTGGCTGCGTATATCCGGCGGGGAGTGACATGCCCTCGGCTAGTTAGCTCCGCCCCAGATGGAATCGGTCCGCCCTTCTTATTGGGTGCGGGGGGGGGGTTACTGGCTCCGCCCCTGACGAGGAGCTGACAGCCAGCCCCTTCGTGGTAACCCCGTGGAGCGCATGGGCAATGGCGGCTAACCACGCCGGTGTGAGGACGCACACTCCCCACACGCCGCGCCGCGCCCCTCTGTTGTTGTAGTTGTTGTTGTAGTTGTTGTTGTAGTTGTTGTTGTAGTTGTTGTTTCATGGGGAAGATGGGAGGAGGTAAGGGGAGGTCCTAAACTCACTACTGGTGCCATACGATCACATTCTGGTGCAACGAAGAGTCAGAATTAATGGAAACGAGTCCTTAACTGACATAGACTAAGAATAACTAGCAAGATGTCCTATAGTTGTCTACGTGAGATGCGGTGGACCTGGGCACGACATTTAATGGGGGAAAAAGGGGAAGGTCGGTTCTACAGAGTGTTATTTACAGGCAATGGGACTAGGGAATGGGGGATTGGGGATAGTTGGGGAGTATTGGGGAAATAGGGGAGTATTTACAAGCGGATATTGAGGCCAAGTCCCATATCCGCAACATGGCACCCTTCTCTACCCTCGGGGCGTCCCGACCCGATAATTTTTTACCTATTTTAGTGTGGCACTCAGATGTAGTTCCCTCTACTATTAACTCTACCCTGAGTGCGACAGTTTTACAGATATTCACAAACGAGTAAATATGTCCCCCTGCGACGTTGCACCCTTCTCCTCACAGAAACACACCCACAGGATAACCGAATTGCGGAAAGAATTCGCAAACTAAACATACAGCCGGTAGGGAGCATTATTTACAAGACTACGCTGATATTTACACTACGATCCAGGACCTGTTTTTGGAGGAACACATGCAGATGTTATGCAAAGAGAGAGCACGCATGCCAGCATCGATACACCAACCCACGAGTGCTCTGTGGCCTTACGGCCTTTAATAATGTGCAGAGCACCCCTTCCCAGCACCAAAAGCACCACCCCATCACACAGTCAGCACCATCCGGTGCACCAATAAAGTGTTTATAAATCACCGGTGGTGTCGCAGCCGGCCGATGTTCTGCCGCTGGTCTTGCCTTCGTGTGGTGCACTTGGTGTTCTTGCCTCTTTCAAAAAAAATAAAGAAAGGCGCCAACCGCGTCCATTTCTGTATTGTGGCCGTCAGGGGGCCAACTATAAGTGGTTCACCTTGTATGGCATAGGTGCCACGTTGACCCATAGGTCCATCCATGGGTGGTGCTTGGCCGCAAAAGAACTGCGGTCCATTGTGGGTGGCCACAAACATTGCGGTCCATATGGTGTATCGATCCAGGCAGCAAGCAGCGAAAGTGCAGGCCCACAACTGCGGATCCAGCACCTCTCTCTCCTCTCTCTCTGCCCCAAAACCAGATCCTCGGAGGTGGGAGACAAAAGAAGAAGACAAGTGAGTAAGGTGGTAAGGGCGCAAAAGTGCACGCAATGCAAGGTAATGCACACTGGGGGCACACGGGAACCAGGTGAGACAGGTACGTTCCTACCGTACGCTCCCCCCCCCCCCACCAGGTAACCTACATGGCCCCTCCCTTACCCCTTACTGTATCCACAAAACACAACACTACCCATAAACATCTACTTTACAAATCAACAAACATCCCTACTGTCTTCCCCGTTCCTCCCATATACCAAATTCGTCTTCTCTCCCTCCTAACCAATCAAATTTGCCATTTTCAACTTTCATCAAAATTTGCCATCTCCAACTCAACATCATAATTTGCTATCACCAATTCATCATCAGTCCCTCCTAGGGAGGGAGAGATGGAATCACCCCAATGTCTCATCCACGTCGTGATGCGTCTCACCAATCCACACAGCAATTCTCATTTCCTGCACACAGAACAAAGAAAACACAGGTGTGGAGTCATCATCATCACCACAGGTAAGTGGCTGCGTATGGTGCGACAGGTTCATCAATCCTAACTATCCTCTAAATGACATTAACACACTTTACACTACCCGGGGTCTTTCTCCGGCCAAACCATTGGCCCTCTTACACTATGGGTTCTAAAAACCAATTCCCATTGAGCAAACTGTGGTGCTTTTCAATTTGGGGTCTCACTCCCCCGATTCATCTCCCGGTGCCCTCGCACAATTTCTGGGCTGTGGCGTGTACCTCTCCCAGCGGGTCTACCCACCTGCACACCTCCACCACTGCAGTTGCCTCCGAGCTTACCTGCTCCTTACTCTAACCTAACTACCTGGGGAAGGCCCTCTGGCGCTCTCCCCACTCGGTGCCCTCTCTGGCACTGGGCTACCCGATCCACACCCGGGATCCTCAGGCACCCACTCACAACTACCGGCTCCCAGAGCCCACCTGCGGCCTCACCTGGCCGACATCCTCACAGTGGTGGAGTGCCCAACCAACTACACACACTAACAGGCTACACGCCCAGCCATTTCCACAACACTAATGCACCCATCCACAATACCATTCTGTCACCCGCACCACAGATGCCAATATCCAACCACAATTTACCTGTACCCTCTACCTAACACTTACACTACCCGCCCCGGGTATCCGTGATGGGGGTCCACTCTTCCCCCATCCACACCTTCGCACCATGCACACCACTCCGTACCACTTACTCCAACTCTCTCCACACACCTGTACTTGCACACCTGTGCTCTCACACCTGGTGCCACCTGCACCCTTCTCTCCCCAAGCGCATTCGCGCTGATCCACACACTCACTACTCATACACTGCTCCACACACCTGTCCAGTTGCACACCTGTGCAATCACACCTGTTCCATCCTCACACAGCATCAACTCATCTAACTATTCCCTTCTGAAACTTGCGCTTCCCAGTCGTCCCTTTAAACTATTGCGCTCCCTCGTCATTATCATCCACACTAATCTACCTGCGTCCCCACTACAGGTATCAGTCACTAACTAAACTTAACGTCACCTAATGTCATCTTCGCTAGGTCCCTATCAACATAACCTAACCCACCCGGGCTAGTTTTCACTGCCATACACCCCATAAGCTATTGCTCCTTTGCCCCACATGGGAAGGGTGGCAGGGATGCCCCCCTTACCCACCGGGCCCATTGCTCACTACCAATTTTGCACATCAAATTTCAACAAATCAAAAATTTGGCCAATCACTGCCCATCATCTGCCAATCACTACTGCCAATCCATTGCCAATCATCAAATTTTGTTTTTCTCTAATTTTGGGTCCAAAACACTAACCTCATCACCCAGTCTACTCAATAATGCCTCTCGGTGCGCCAATTCCCGTCCAAAGCCTGGCTTCGTAAAGCCGAGCAATGAATGCGGGTTGTTCCGTGCCAGCGGCTGGATGCGTCCGGCACTCGGTGCAGGGACGGGGGCTTACCCGGGCCGAGATCCCACGCACCATCTCGGCGTGGAGCCATCCAATGTCCCGATCTCGACCTGCCGGAATGCCTCAACAAAAAGTGGTCGCCATGACGACCCTTTCTATCGGGCTGCCCGCTCCGCCTAGTGGAGCACGGACGCGGCCGTCCAAAGCGAGGCCCAGCACGCACCGAGGGCCCGATTCGGCTAAAAGTCGACCTAACCTCTAACCCGGTTACCTTCGATGCCTCACATGCATGCTTACACCCCGCAGCCCGTTCCTTGCTCACACATCCAGCCGTTTCCATGCTCCTCGTACCTTTCCTTACACACCCAGGTACACCCATTCCACTCACAGCCTTGGTCACACATCTGGCCACCGAACACCTTGGCACACATTCGTTGGTAGCACACCTCACCAACACACCTCTTCGCACCCCCTCCTCGGTCACCTCCTCTGTGACAATCACAGGTGTGCTCTCATTCGCACACCCAACCACGTGCCTCACCACCAACTCCAGCGTGCATTCCCACTCACGCTCTACCATTCCAGGTGTGCATCCTTCCATCCCAGGTGTACATCCTCGCTCACCTGTCACAACCAACTCACTCTCCTTGTCACTCTCACTACTCTCACCTCCATTCTTGACAGCGCACTCACCCTTACTCTTGACAGCGCACTCTTTCCTCATGCACCTGTCCGTCACACACCTTTCTCGCGCACACTCTCCCGTTACACCCTCTGTAACACTCACCACAGGTGTGCATTCTTCCTTGCCTTTGACAGCGCACTCTTTCCCCATGCACCCGTCCGTCACACACCTTTCTCGCGCACACTCCTGCGCACACTCTCCCGTCACACCCTCTGTAACACTTACCACACCGCGCTTCCATGTGCTCCCTCGCACACGCGCTACGACCGACTCACTCTCGCCAGCACCCTCACTCCTTGGCACGCACTTTTTCCTCACACACCCCAGAGTCGGACTTTCTCGCACACCTCCTCTTTCGCACACCAGACCTGTCGCACACTTCACCCACGGCCTCTCACGAACACCCGGGTCCATCTCGACCCCCAAGCTTATTAAATCCCCTGGCGCATCATACGCACGACCATATTGGTCACCACTTACACCGGGTCCTCTTTCTTTTCGCTTCTCCTCCATCACCTGCGAATCCCTCATCCGGTTAATGAGCACATCATCACGATTCGAACACAGACTTTGGACCAATTCTTTTACTTCCTCCTTTATCTTTTTCTTATCCTCTCTCCGTCGCTTTTTAATTTCGCTCACCCCCTCTTCCACTTCTTCTAATTTCTGCTTCACCTCCTTCATCTCCTCGTGCGCCCCTTTAAGTTCTTCCTCTAACTCCACTTTATTTTTTTCTATGTGCTCCCGCACCTCCCGCTCTTTAACCTCCATCACCTCTACCACTTTGTTCATTTTTCTCGTCAAGTCCTCATGTACCGTCTGACACTCTTTTTTAATTACCCCTACGTCCTTTTTCATCTCCTTCTGCGTCGATTTTAACCCCTCTATTACCGCTGTGTTCTTCTTTACCTGTTCCCCCAACTCCTTTTGTCCCACTGTCAGTTGTTCTACTCCCAGCGTCAACTCCTCTATACCACCTTGCAATTTTACAGTCCCCTTTCTCACCTCCTTCTCCATGCGCTCCTTACAGTGCCTCACCTCCTCGCGCACTCCTCCGACCTCCTCACTCACTCCTCTTCTGATCTCCTCTCCCATCACTTGCATCTCCTGCCCAGATGCCACCCTCATCTGCTCCATTTCCTCCCTGTGAGCATCCAGTTTGGTTTCTACCCCCATTCTGACCCCCTCTATCTGCTGCCCCATTTGGTTAACTTCCCTTTCCGCTTGGTCCCTCATGTCCCTCAATTTGCCTTCCATCCTGTTTTCTAACCCCTCGAACCCATTTCTCACCTCTTTTATCCCATTGTCTAACGCTAACCCCTCAAAATTTTTGTCTACCTTCTCACCGGTACCCCTCGCTTCGTCCCTCATTACCCCCATTTGGTTTCCCATTACCCCCATTTGGTTTCCCATTACCCCCATTTGCTCATTCTGAGCCTCCATCCGGTTCCCCATTTGTCCCATACTGCTTTTCAAACCTCTAATTTGGTCTCCCAATTGCTCACCCATTTGTTCCATAAGGGCCCTCATTTGTAGGAGGAAAAGGTTCGAATCCACCAGGGGCGCTGCCACGGTCGCGGGCGCGGTGACCAGCGAGGCGCCATTTTGCGCTCCCGCAACGTCGGGCGCAACGACGCTATTTTGTGCATCTGCTACCCTCACTGCTTCGCTCTCCTCACGTCCCTCAATTTGGTCCTGGACCGACCCTGCCTCACTCTCCCCTACCGGACCCCAGCTGTCTTGATCCGCCATAGCGCGACTTTCAAAATTCGGGTTTTTATATTTGGTAAAACACAATCGAATTTCGTCGTTATAATTTCGAGCGCGGGAAACGCGCTCCGGATCGAATTCTACCTCCCCAACACCAATTGTTACCCTAGTGGTACAATTGGTGTTCCAAAATTTGGGCCTAATAAATTTAGTCCCAGGTCCGAATTCCACTCCTCGACACCAATTGTTACAGACACGACTTTGATGTTATGGTGGGCCGAGCGGAATGGCCGCCGTGTCCGCACAAGTTACCCGATTATACTCGAACCTTGGCTGAGTCGCGCTATGCTAGGTCAATGAAGGAAAAGGACACAACGGCTGGGATTCAAATGACACGACACCAAGGGTTCAGTTCTCAAGACCTCTGGAGGAGGTTATATTAGGGCGGAAGGTCAGATTACAACGACAAGAGGGACAGCATAGAAAGACAGGCACTTAAACACGGTCTTATACTAGCCCCGACAGACGACAGATAAACAGGACAAAAACTGACTCACACGGGGATTGATGGCAAGGAGGGGCAGGTCTTCGATGGCTCAAGGTGCACCTTGGCTCAGGGGCAAAATCGACCCGGTCCAGTCCAAAGATACGGGAGGTCTCACTCAGCGCTGGAAGGTCACGTTCTTTCTCCAAGCTGGGGGCGCATCTGACGTCACGTCCGGCAAGTGGCTGCGTATATCCGGCGGGGAGTGACACGCCCTCGGCTAGTTAGCTCCGCCCCAGATGGAATCGGTCCGCCCTTCTTATTGGGTGCGGGGGGGGGTTACTGGCTCCGCCCCTGACGAGGAGCTGACAGCCAGCCCCTTCGTGGTAACCCCGTGGAGCGCATGGGCAATGGCGGCTAACCACGCCGGTGTGAGGACGCACACTCCCCGCACGCCGCGCCGCGCCCCTCTGTTGTTGTAGTTGTTGTTGTAGTTGTTGTTGTAGTTGTTGTTGTAGTTGTTGTTTCATGGGGAAGATGGGAGGAGGTAAGGGGAGGTCCTAAACTCACTACTGGTGCCATACGATCACATTTGGTGCAACGAAGAGTCAGAATTAATGGAAACGAGTCCTTAACTGACATAGACTAAGAATAACTAGCAAGATGTCCTAAAGTTGTCTACGTGAGATGCGGTGGACCTGGGCACGACATTTAATGGGGGAAAAAGGGGAAGGTCGGTTCTACAGAGTGTTATTTACAGGCAATGGGACTAGGGAATGGGGGATTGGGGATAGTTGGGGAGTATTGGGGAAATAGGGGAGTATTTACAAGCGGATATTGAGGCCAAGTCCCATATCCGCAACAATATATATATATATATATATATATATATATATATATATATATATATATATATATATATATATATATATCTGACGTCATCATCCCACGACGTCTCCGTGTCCGCTATCAGCGAGTCCCATCTTACCAGTCCTTGTGCCAATCAAATCCCGGAACAATCACTGCTCTTCCAGGCATGGCTCCACGGTCCTTTTGTCCTGTGTGCTCACTAAGTCAATGTTATCCACGGTAGTGTTCGATGTCTGGTTTCTGGTTGGTTTTTATTTAGCATTATTAATTATGGTGTCGATTGCTTGGCTTGGCTACGGTGCATAGTGTGATGTCATAAGGAACACAGGAAATGTTTACAGAGGCAATTACATACAGGGGATTAATTTAACCATTATCCCTCGCTAATTACCATACCCCACCCCTCTCATCGGGACGAAGATTCAAGCTTACCCGACATATTGTTTCCACAAATTTCCTACTTATGAAACATTGAGGTTTTTTCTTCTTCACGCGACAGACGGACCATGGTAATCGAAACACTCCATATGAGCATGTGTTACGTGTTCCTCCCCGACCTCCTGGTCTCGGTATTCCTCCAAACCCCGGGAGGAGCCACGGCAGAAAAATATATGTTATTCCGTGTCGAAATCAATATGGAAACCACACCAAGAGTTATCCACAACCAAAGAATATATTAAAGAGTACACAGGAATCACGATACAACAATGCCAGCAATCAACCATACAATCAATATCTTAAGATGGTACTCAAACTCACGGCACTCCCAGGGAATGGAACCGAGCACTCCTCAATGTCTCTATAACTCTCCAAGGCGAAGTTGTTTCGCTCCAGCGATCGTTGGAACAATGTCCGATCAAGTTCAATCGAGGCGTAGGCGGTCGAAGCGACACAGAAGTCACGTGGTCCAACACCCAGCAAACTCGCGGTAGAATGGAAAATCCCCAAAGATGCGCGCCGACGTACACGTTCGCCGCTCAATCAGCGATCCGCTGTGTAATCTTCAAACGCCGCTTTAGTGCACAGCCCTCCCCGGCAGACCACCATACCTTACCCAGCTGGTAAGACCAGCCGACGTGACAAAAAACTTTTCCGATGAACGCAGCGCGCGGGGGAAAATGGCGGACAGCTCTCACTCGAGCCGGAGCCTCTAGGCAAGGATTCTCCGGAACCTCAATGCCGATACCTGACTACGCAGGTTCCTCAATACTCCGGCGATAACACCTATCGCATGAACTTCCTTTCAAGGTCTCAAAGTTCACTCGCGACGTTCGCTCGACCACGCCCATTACAGAGCTTCGACATGCGTCTTCCCCGACCTTTGCCTCACGACCTCTTCTTCTTCGCTCGACGTCTTCCGGTGCACGATCCGATTTCCTGTTTCATTTTTACCATGAGCGCTTTTAACCTTTTAATCACAATAACCATTTCCTTTAAACAACAATAATCGCCGTTTCCTTCCAACCCCGATAAGAATAATAATACCTAACCAGAAATGTTTCACGTGGATGAAAACCACCACCACAGAAGGGCCGAATCCATAACACATGGCTCCAATGTAATCACTGCCTACCCCCTGCAAACGTAACAATATATATATAGTTTGTGAAGGACTTCCATGAAAAACGTACCCGTTCGCAAACAAACAGGTACGTTTGTTCCATACCCAGTGAATGGCGAATCTGCATATGGCGATCTGTGAATTTCACATTTATAAAGTAGAAACCATCACGGCATTTCGTCATTCAGTTGAACTCAATATCTCCATTTTCATTCCAAACAGCATAACTCCAATCACAAATTAAATAGCATTAATTAAAAAATAAACTTTTAACAACATTCATGACATAAACAAATATTTAAAACCTGATGTGAAGTTCCGTACGGTTGGGTGAACACAATTACGAATTCAAAATCGTAATTGTATTCACTCAATTCCAATCATCAATTGATACTTTAACAAAATACTGTTTTAAATGACGGTTGTATTGGGATATTATCAAACCCGCTCATTGCCGTAATCTGTCCACTTCCACATTCGCGGCAGGTTCATAATTCTCATCAAAATCTAAACAGTATTTGTAGAATTTCAATAAAAGCCACATCACTGTTCATATCAGTAAACATTATTCCATCGTGTTTGGAAAAACTGGAAAATTGGAAAAATTGGAAAATTGGCAAATTGGAAAAACAATATAGCCTATTTTACTCCATAGTCTAGGACCTGACTAACATATGTATGCAAATAATTTAGGAGAGGATAACTCAACTGTTATAGGCTAATATCACCCCCAGGAACAACCTGGGATGTGTGCCAAAATCTCTATCCGGGGCGAAAAGCCCGAAAATGACCACGCCCTTTTAAAAATGACCACGCCCTTTTTCATAGGAAGTGCTATTTCCAACATAGCTCTATCTTCTATACCGTTGGAGCTACAGATTTTCTGAGGTGCTTAAAATGTTCAGAATAGCCATGTTTAGGAGGTCATATATTTTCAAATGGGTTTTCTACGAGAAAATGACTAAAAAGCCCGAAAATACAGCCATTTTTAACACAATTTCATACTAATATTAAGCATATTCATGATATACAAAGTAGTGGGGCTGCTTAACTGATGAATTGTGCCTTTTCCCTTAAAAGCATGAAACTTGGCACATGGCTAGAATACCCCCAAAAGAAAGATTTTTAGTCCAGGGGGCATCTCCAATTTCACCCCATATGGCGGCCATCTTGAAATTCAAGATGGCCGTCATACAAGACCTGTTTTGATGAATATCTCCATAATTAGAACAGCTATCTAAATGGTTGCAGTGCCTACACCTACATTTTTAGGGTCTAGGAATCCATTTAGATAGCTGTTCTAATTATGGAGATATTCATCAAAACAGGTCTGTTATGGCGGCCATCTTGGATTTCAAGATGGCTGCCATATACTATTGAATATTTTATGTTGCCATTGGATTCCTAGACCCTAAAAATGTAGGTATAGGCACTTCAACCATTTTGATATCTGTTCTAATTATGGAGATATTCATCAAAATAGGTCTTGTATGACGGCCATCTTGGATTTCAAGATGGCCGCCATATGGGGTGAAATTGGGGATGCCCCCTGGACTAAAAATCTTTCTTTTCGGGTATTCTAGCCATGTGCCAAGTTTCATGCTTTTAAGGGAAAAGGCACAATCGTTCCGAATTTTTTAGCTAAGCCGCCCAGCTAAAGGCCACTATGAGCCTCCATACATTTTATGATTTTGAGCTCCCTGATTGGCTGATAGTTTCAGTCTATAATTATACCACAGTGAGGTTTGTCAGTGTGAGTCATGTAAAATGGTAAGTTTTCACATCTTATTTAAATTTTAATGAGCAAACTCTTTAGATTTGTGATGCCTAATTAGTAGTTTTAGAGGTGATCAATATAAATGAATCTAATTTCACATGGAATTTGATAAGCAGATGAGAAACCTATGTGTTTCTAGTTTCTCTGTCTACTGACGCCTAGAGGCCTAGTATTATGAGTGGTGGTGTGCTACACTGCCCAGCCTACTACTATACGGGTTACTCTGCCTCGCTATAGGGCCTAGGCCTGGCTAGACTAGGCCAAGTAAGCTCTACTTAGCACTACTGTATGCCTAGTAGAGTGTAGTAGTATTATTAATTACTACTGCAACTAGCTAGGCCCAGCTTGAATAACCTAGGCCTAGAGGAGCTAGGCCCCATGGCTAAGTATTAGTACGGGCTAGGCGAGCCTGGGCCTATGCTATAGACTTTCCCTGCGTGTGTAGGGCCTGGCTAGGCCTAGTTAAGAAGTTTGATTATAGTTCTAAAGGAGACGCATTTTGCAGTTTGTGCAAATTACAGTTCACCCAGTACAATACAGTTGTGGTTCCACCACTACCGCGGATTAGAGGCCAAAAGGGGGTCTTTTGTTTGAGGTGGAAAAAATTAGCAAAATCTCAACTATTAGCAAAATCAAGTTTACATCCCCTAAGACCACCTTAAATTTGGCTCCCAAAGCAGACATCAAAGATGAGACAATCAAAGCTCTCATGTTTATTGAGTATGGGCGTCACCGGGGGTTCACTGTTGAGGAGCTACTCCAGCATGAGATCACGAACTCTGCGTTTTTCTTGGTTGACAAAGATGGTTACTTGAGGAAGAGTGCCAAATCACAACTTGGGACTGAGCTGCTGAAGTTGTGCCCACTAATAGATAAAAAAGGGCCAGAAACCTCCCCACAAACCCATGCCATAGTTATCGACTTCATGGCCATGGTGAGAAAAGTCCCCTTAAAGAAGCTTGATCCACCCGTCAAGACATTCCATGACTTTGCTATTGCCTTGACATCTATGGTCACCAAAGCTGGGCACAGCTGTGATGAGATCCACATCGTTTTCGACGCTTACAGAGAGGACAGCATCAAGAAAGGAGAGAGGGGGAGAAGAGGAAAGTCAACAGAAATGGTGGTCCTTGATGTGATATCACCGAACCAAAATATTCCAGTGGTATTAGAGAACTTTTGGTCGTCTTCCATCAGCAAAACTGCTTTCCGGGCATTCGATGTTGAGTGGCTCACCACCAATTATCAAGGCACCAAACCGCTATACCTTGGTATATCATCACAGTCATGGTTGGTGTCAGCTGGGTGTGCTTCTCCATTCCCTCGGCTCAACTGCACACACGAGGAAGCTGATGACAGGATGATGTTTCATGTGCAGGACATTTTAAGTCACCGGTCAGGACCTACATCCTTGACGCTGTCATCAGGTGACACAGATGTCTTTGTGTGCCTGTTATACCACATCACAGTCAATTGGAGAGATATTGGCCTCCAAGAGCTCTGGCTCGTCTGCAACTCAGGAGTGAAAAGATCAATATTACCACTGCATGATATCTGCACAGCGCTGGGAGACGAGCTCACAAAGTGTCTCCCAGCACTCCATGCGCTGACTGGGTGCAATACAATCAGCAAGATATCAACTAAACTTGCAGCCCTGAACGCTGTCCGCAAACTAGGAAATTCCTCTCTGATCCTGAATTTCGACTGCCCACAGCTAACAGAAAGCACAATAGAGATGGCGGAGACATTCTTGGTCAAGTGTCTCAAACCATCAACAGACCTGGAGATATTTGACGACCTGCGTGTCGCTGCATTTGATAGCAATGCCCTCTAGATGGACTTTGAGAGAACCACTTGCACGTCAACTAATGCAAGAAAACATATCCAAAGAGGCTATTACCAACAGAAACTGTGGGTCCAAGCCCCATTTAGAGACGCCACCTTGATTATGAATGCCGAGTCTTATGGTTTTGTAAGAAGGGGCAGTTTATTAGTCCCTGAGATTGTGATCTCAAAACCCGAAGGCCTGCCAGATCCCTGTAGGTGTGGCAAGTGTGCTCGTAAGAATGGGTGTCCATGCAGGGTAGCTGATTTCAAGTGTTGCAAGTACTGCAAATGCAAAGGAGGTGATTGTTGTAAAAACCCTATCACTGAATGAACACTGCTCATCATCCTCATAACTGGACTCTGTTGTGTTACTCTTCATTTTCCTCTTCCCGACCCTGGTTTATGTGACACAAAAACAGTACTATTGTGGTGTTCAAAGTTGTATTGTTGGCTGTTGGGCAAATTCCCTGCTGATCTTTGAAACATTAAGCTCTCTCAGTACTGCTGCCTACTAAAGTAATGTTTTTTTTTTGGGGTTTTTTTAAAGTTAACGTTCCATTGATAATAGTATGATTGAAAATACAATTTCTTTACAATAATCAAACGCTCGCTTTCTTTACTATGATATGGCAATTCCAGTATGTAGGTAGTTGTATGGTAATAAGTTGACCTAACGCTTTTTAGTAATTTTCTCGTAGAAAACCCATTTGGAAATATATGACCTCCTAAACATGGCCATTCTGAACATTTTAAGCACCTCAGAAAATCTATAGCTCCAACGGTATAGAAGATAGAGCTATGTCAGAAATAGCACTTCCTATGAAAAAGGGCGTGGTCATTTTTTAAAGGGCGTGGTCATTTTCGGGCTTTTTGCCCCGGATAGAGATTTTGGCACACATCCCAGGTTGTTCCTGGGGGTGATATTAGCCTATAACAGTTGAGTTATCCTCTCCTAAATTATTTGCATACATATGTTAGTCAGGTCCTGGACTACCAGGGGGTCCCAGGATTACCCACCCAAAATATCATTGCGATCGGTTCAGCCGTTTTTGCGGTACCTGGGAATGGACAGACGGACATTTGATGAATTGTAGTAAGATGTGCAGCTTTACAAACACGTTTTTTCAATTGTAATGGCTGATTATGTAACGGGAACCTCACTTCAATCACTTGGTTGATCAACAATGGCATGCTTGAGTGGTTCTGTATCGGGATTTTTCAATTTCAATAATGACCCTCATAATGAAATCCTTCAGTTCTCGTGGTTAGACATTCATTTACTGCTGTCTATAGTCACTCCAGAGGCTTCTGACAGGGAAAACAACAAGAAAATTCAGATGCCATGCCTGACATCTGAACAACGTTTGAGGGCAATTGGGATGCTTGAGGCTGGTGTAGGCCAGCGAACAATTGCCCAACTGCTTGGTTGCTCACAGCTTGCAATTTCCAACCTGGCCAGGCGTTACGGTGAAACTGGAACTGTGAATGATGGTCCACGAAGAGGAAGACTATGGGTAACCACCGAAAACCAAGACCGCTGGATTGTGCTGCAGCATCTTCGTGATCGTTTCCGCCCTGCGACGCAAACAGGTGCAGTGACAAAAAGTCGCCACAACAATGCATCAGTGTCTCTACTGTGCGGAGGCGCTTGAGAAGTCGGGGCCTGGTGGCAAGACGTCCTTGCAGAGGTCCAGTGTTGAACGCAGTGCATCAGCGGAACAGACTAAGATGGTGTCTGCAGCATCACCGCTGGACACAGCAACAGTGGAGTGCAGTCTTGTTCAGCGATGAGTCCAGATTTTGCCTCCATGCTGCTGATGGGCATCAACTGGTTTGGCGCAGAGATGGGGAAAGGTATGCTGTATTCACCAGACCAATCGTTGGGGAGGACCCAGTGTGATGGTATGGGCCGGCATTTCCACCCATTTCAGGACACCTCTGGTCATCATCAAAGGTAATCTCACTTGTCAGCGTTAAGTCAATGAAGTTTTGAGACCTCATCTGCTGCCATTTCTCCAGGCTCATCCTGACATCGCAGTTTTCCAGCAGGACAATGCTCGACCCCATGATGCTCGCCTGACCATCAACTTCCTCCAGGAACAGGGTGTTGAAGTGATGCCTTGGATGCCTTATTCCCCTGACCTCAATCCCATTGAGCATTTATGGGATGAGCTTGGTCAACGGCTTGCATCGAGGAGATCAACGGCTGTCAGTCGGCAAATGCTCATTCAAGGCTTGCAGGAGGAGTGAGACAGACTTCCCCAGGACCGCATCAGACACCTGATACAGAGCATGTGTCGGAGGTGTACAGCCTGCATCACAGCTCAGGGAGGACACACACGATATTGAGGACTGCTGTTATTTTGTCCTTGCCCGTTAGGAGTGTTGTGTCCATTCCTGTGTCATTTTGTTTTGACTGTATTCAGGTGCGTGCCTTTGTGTTGCAGTGCTGTGACTTTTGTTGCACCACACCTTGTGATGTTCATGCTTTTTGTTTTTTGTGATTGAGGAAACCTCTTGTTTATTACCTCGCCAGAGGAGAGGGTATTGCATTTGAGTCCGTTTGCCTGTTGGTTTGCAGTTGGTTTGTTACTTGTGGGAAAAGATTCCGGTATGTTGATTGGTTGGTTTGTCTGTCTGTCTGTTTGTCTGTTTGTCTGTCTGTCTGTGTGTAGCACTACGTCTACACCGTTGCACATAGAATCACCAAACGTTACACACATATTTGTCTTGCCCTGGAATAGACTGTGCCCAATTGATGACGTCATCGGTCACGTGGTTCGGCCGCGATCTTGGAAAAACCGAAAAACTTTGCACCTCTATATCTCCGAAAGTGCTGAATAGAAAAAATTGAGACATGGCTCATTGTAAAGAACTCTCCATGTCTCACGACGTCATAATTCGACAAGTACAAAACTTCATCTGATCAAGATGAAATTTCTTGAGCATAATCTTGGAACAAATTAGTTTAGAAAAAAAATAATGATGACGTCATCGGTCACGTGGTTCGGTCGCCATATTTGTTTTAACACAAAAGCCTTAAACACCACTGAAAATACATCCTGGCGAGGGTTTGCAATCTCTGATTGCTCTTTCTTGTTGACATGTGTTTAGTAAAGATCGCTGAACTTTACCTCTCTGTTCAAATATTTTTCATTTTTGCATAGAGGATTTCAATGTGTCCTTCTAAAGATTTGATAAGTTTATTTTGATGTTGAGTTTATATACAGTGTGAGCCAGAAATATGGTCATTTTTGAAATTTGTGTGAAGGAAATAAAAAATTGTATTTCAAAATAAATTCATTAATGATATTGAAGTACATAACATGCATTTTTATTATTTTTATTTCTTACTGATTTAGTCGCAATATTTGGTCCGATGCAACCCCGCTTGACTGTGTGAGGTAATGGAGGAGTCGAAACAGACTGTATTTAAGGGGAATATGTACTTGAGGTGAGCCTTTTCTTTGTGCCTCTGCTTTGTCTTTGATTGCTTCATAATTGCTTTCTAAAATAAATACATCCTCAATGATTATTCCTTGTGTGTAAATAAATAATTGTTACATTTTCAAATCTGCCTCGTTTGTGTCCTTTCTTTCATTGATCCAATATAGCGTGTACGTAGTGGATAGGCGGGAAGTTTTTGCCCCACTGTTTTGCTTTACTATTGCTTATCCAGCATTCAGCCACGGTTGCTCAGCCATAGTAGTTGGACGACAGGTGAACGCTGAGAGTGTGAACCCTAGCTCAGGTAGCTGTACCAATGAGTAGGTAATGCAGCTGTGGATGTGAGGACCCAGGTTCGGTAGTGGCAGCGGATCTGAGTCCACACCTTGTGAGCCCGGCATATATATATATATATATATATATATATATATATATATATATATGTAGGGAGCTGTTATGCCCCTCCCCCTTTGTTAATTCTTGCTGCTCTACCAATTAACAAGTATAACCAATTATATGTTTTGTTTTGACTGATTGCTGTATTCTTTTATAATACTTAGTCCTTTCTTGTGCATTGAGGATGTGTAATACCCTAATAAGGAGTTCTGTGCTTGTGAGCTCTTGCCCTGTGTTGGCATAATCCCTTGTTCCCCTTTTTGGCCTTGGTTGCAGCTGCTATCTCTCAGCCTCCCACATGACTTTGCCAATATCCTGTAGGCTGACACATTTATGAGTGTCCACTCCCTTTGTACTTCCCCAACCAAGGTCTTTATACAGAAAGTTGTAAACATGTTGCCACATATTGCTGACCATCTCCTTATCTGAGATAACCCATGAGTGGCCTTGGATGAACTTCCTTTAACTAACTGAACAACAGGATGGGACTGATGGTGGGAGGACCAATGAGCCCATTCTTTCTCTGTATCTTGTGAGCTAAAGCCACACCCTATATTCTTTATATATAGCAAGTTTAAATCGAATTTTTCAGAGCATCTTGTTGTAGTGTTGGTCACTTTGTGTGAGCTTCCTGCGACATCCTGTTGTCCGCAAGCTTGTGTAAACGAGTTCTAATAAATATATCCGTTGTTCCTTTCTCTGAGTCTTCTGAGTCCCAAGTTCTAAGTCCGGTTCCGACAAGTGGTGGCAGCGGTGGGATCAGTCTGTGCAGTCCGGGACGCGGTCCCAGGCAAGTGAGTGGTGAGACCAGGTGGCAATTGATCCGGGTCAGGTGAGCTGTGGTTTTCTTTTGTTTTTTTCTTTATAGCCTGGGGGTCAGCCCAAATTGTAACCCACTCTCTTGCTCGGGTGCCGTTTGTTCCGTTCCCTGCTCGAACCTGATCCATGAACCTAAATTTAAATACGGACCGCTTGGGTCCCGGAGCAACTGACTGTTTATGGACTCGTCAGGGTAACGTTACGTAAGGGGAACTGCCCCACGTTGGGCGCCTGAGGGTAAGGGGTAATCGACCTCTGGGTTGTGAGGGTAAGGATAAGGGCGGCGTCCCGATCCGAGGCCTACCCGGAAGGCGTTGGAATTATAAGTAAGGTTAGAAGTATTACACGGGCGTAGGACGCCAGGAGAGTACAGTAAGGGTAGGTTAGACGGCTGTGTAGGCGGGCGAACCTCTCAGGAGAGTAGGTAGACGGCCGTACCTCGCGAGGCGGGCGAACCTCATGGGTACAAGGCTGCGAGCCTCTCAAGAGTTAGATAGACGGCCGTACATCGCGAGGCGGGCGAACCTCACGGGTACAAGGCTACGTCGGTAAACTAAAGTTGCTTAGGATGGGTAATAAGACTGTAAAGGCAGGTGAACCTCTCAGAAATACCCCAGCATATTTCATGTTTAGGAGGTATGGCTATGACGCTGCGAGACCAGGGAAGTCATGGGTTGCGCTGACTAAAGATCTAGGTGAACCGTGGCCCGAAGGCGGGTCCTTTGTGCTGGAAAAATTGGACGCGTTGTATGGGGCATTAGAAAAGTTAGAACAGGACACGAAACACTTCCCGCCTGACTATTGGAAAGTCTTTGGTTGGTGGAAGGAAGAAGCGATGAAGCGACACGCAAGGTCGATACAGGCCAGCTTGGCCGGTGAGGTATCAAAACTCAAGGGCCTGAGGAAACAGGCGAATAAAAAGCAGGATGAAGCGATTAAAGAAATAGAGAGGCAGGCCAACGCGTGACTGATGCCGCTCGTTGAAAATCCAGACCCCGCGGTAGGGGAGGTAGTAACCAATCTACCCTCCCCAGCCCCAGACCTAAGCCCTGTCCCGGGGTTTCAGGCACCACCTATCCTTTCTGCGCTCCCGCCACCACCTCCCTGCAACCCCGCTACCATCGCGCCCCAGTTACCCCAGGGGCCGATACCCCACGGCACGAAGGTCGGTACCCCCCAGAACCATCCGAGCCAGGGAAGTCCGTTTGCACAGCTCGGGGCTAACGGGATAGATAACGGGACCGACATCGCAGGGTTCCCGCCACCGATAGGACAGGATGGGTTATACCCTTCACTGGTAGGCTGTAATGGGAACGAGACCTCACAAACTACCCCATTGGAATGTCAGGAAATAACAGGAAGGAAAACATTGTGCCCCTTACAAGTTATTGGAGTTAATGCTCAAGGTCAGGGGGTTCGAGAAAGGGTACCATGGAAAGAATCCGCTTTAACAGTAATGCGGGAAAGGATTCAACATTTGCTTATCGAGGACCCACGACAGATAGTGCCAACCATGTCGAATTGGTTTTTAGTTGGCGAGTGCGACTATCGAGACATAACCCATATGGGAGTATCCGTGCTCCCACCCAAGGTATGGGATAGGGCTAGACAAAGAGCACAGTGGCCGATGGAAGACCCAAGGGCGGTGGGTGCAAACCCCCAGATAACACCAGCGCAATGGGAGGAACTTCTTCCGTTTCCGGTCTTGCTGGTGAGGGTTCGTTTTTTCGCTGCTCTACACGCTCTCCATCGAAATCGAAGTTAAGTAATTGTTCCCATTTGTATTTTCGTTATAACTGTATTTCTTTTATGGTGTATGTACGTATATTGTCCTGACAAAGATTTTCGGTGCAAATCTTTCATACCTGTATTGAAAATCGTGTTAATTCGTGTCGTCTTGAGGCCTTGTACAGTGTACACTGTACAACCTTGAGGCTTTGTTTTTCTCTCAGCGCCTGTCGTTTGTGATCCAATAACTTTCGTTCTCTGTTTTCGCAGTCTTTCCACCCCAAAGCCTACTTCCTTATGTAAATCTCAACTCAAAAAAACCAAAAAAAAAGACATTACCTTCTCTGTGCTCATTCGTTTATTCATTCTTATTCATTCGTTCGTTCTTCGACCACGTGTTTCTCCCCCATTTCCCCAGATAGATTGTCAAATTTCAACTCGTTATTTTATCGTTCATGCGATATTGTTTGATTATAGTTAGTTTTGGTTTGAATTTCCTGTAACTCGTAATTAATTAATCGTGTTCTGCTCCTCGTGTGTGGCCTTGTAGTTGTACCCCCGTCGGTGTTTTGTTAACTTAAGCGTGTTTTGCTTGGCTCTTGGTTTTTTCCCTTCTACCCCGAACATAATACTGTCTAACGTTCTAAATCCACACCCCCCCCCCAAAAAAAAACAAAAACATTTATTTTCTTTTGTCCACGTGTACTGTTGTCTCATCCTGTATTTTCTGTCCAGGTGTGCTGTTCGCCCCACCCCCATTATCTCCTTGCCATCCACCGTTTGCCCTGTTCACGTGACTCGTGGTGGTCCCTCTCGGCTCTCCCCCCGTTGGTATTTTTGTGCATATAAGATTGTTCATAGTTCTGTTTAAATATTATTTAAATATGTTTAACCTTTCCCCTTCTGTGTTTTATTCAGTGGTATATTACAACACGCTGTTTTTCTTCCTATTTAAAAGGTTTTTCTCAATTTCCTCTCCAACTCATTCCACTTCAAAAAAAAGAAATTCAATATCTTATACGTCTCCCTCACTACATGGTCTAAATTCACATTCATTCCATCCCTCCTCCATCGTTCTGAATCGGATTGCTAACTTGAAAATCACAACAAACCCAATTTGTTATCAATGTTCGTCTTTCATTAATCATCCACTTTCTAAACTCCCCTCTTGCCCCTCCCATCCAAATCCCCCCCCTTGCACCTACACTCCGAAACTTTCCCCTTGCCCCTCCACTCTTAAACTCCCCCCTTGCCCCTCCACTCCTGAACTCCCCCCTTGCCCTTCCCCTCCTAAACTCCCCCTTTGCCCCTCCCCTCCTAATCCCCCCCTTGCCCCTCCACTCCTGATCTCCCCCCTTGCCCCTTCCCTCCAAAACTCCCCCCTTGCCCCTCCCCTTCTAAACTCCCCCCTCACTCCTACCCTTCAAAACTCCCCCCCAATCCCTCCCATTCAATTCTCCCCCCATACCATTCCTCTCCAATTCTCTCTCCTCCCCCCTCCTCCTCCAAGCTGCCTCCTCCCCACTTCGTCTCCCTTCTATCTCATACCTCCACCCCCCCAAACCTTCTACTTTCCTCTGCCCCCCCTCAAACAACCCCTCACTGTGCCGCATCCCTTCACCATCAAACCTTTCATCCTCCTCATCCTTCCCTTTCTTGGAACACTTCTGCAACATCTGAAACACTATCAACTGCTCTCCCTACCTCCCCCTCTCATCCTTCATCTTACCCTACTCCTCCCCTCCCCTGTCCTGTACCCGATGCTCCCCCTCTCTCTTCATTAACGGTATGGACCTCAAACATCCGGGGCCTTCGCTCAAACCTGACTGATCTCTCCATACAGGTTGCTTCTGACAATCCAGACTTGATCTGCTTAACAGAGACTTTCCTGCTTCAAGATGTCTCTGATTCCTTAATATCTCTTCCTGGTTACTCCCTCCTCCGGTATGATAGACCTGAGCCTCGGCCTGGTGGTGGGGTGGCTATCTTTGTCAAAAACTCTCTTCCTCACTCTCCTTGCACTGCTCTCTTTCCTCCTCACCCGCAGGAGTACCTCTGGTTACGGCTTCCTCTCCGCTCCCACCTTTTGTTAATATGTGTTCTGTACCGTCCCCAAAACAGTGATGACTCCATCTACATTTCAATGTCTGACAACATGGACCAACTTCTATCCACTCATCCCAACTCTCTCTTCCTCATATGTGGTGACTTCAACTGTCATCATGCCACCTGGTTGGGTGTGGGTTCCTCTCTCACCAGTCATGGCAACTCAGCAAAGGACTTCTGTGACTCACTGGGATTGACACAATCTGTCAATTTCCCGACCCGGATCTCAGCCAATGGAGTATCTTCTCTTCTAGACTTGATTATGACAAACTTCCCTGCTAATGTCTGCTGCTCTTCTTCTGCTCCAATCGGTTCTTCTGATCATGTGCTTGTCAAAGTGGACATCTCTCTGGCCATTCTCAGAGAGCCTCCTCAGCGTCGACGAGTCTGGCATTTCACTCAGGCCGACTGGGACGGTCTTCAAGCAGCCATCAATCGTCTGGATTGGTCTCCCATCTCCACTGCCTCTGACATCAATTCTTCCTGGGAATTCTTCCAAAGCAAACTGATCTCTCTCATGCACAGATTTATCCCATCTCGCCTTCAATTGTCTTACCCTTCCTCCCGTCCATGGTACACTGAATCTTGTGGTGAGGCAGTTGCCCTGAAACAACTTGCCTTTGCCTCTTGGAAGGCTAATCCAACTGAAGGAAATCTCAGTTCCTTCCACCAAGCTCGGAACAAGTGTGTGTCTACCCTCAGGAGTGCCAGGAAGCACTATCTCTCCTCACTCAAGAATGAACTCTCAAACCTGTCTCCTTCCTCCAAATCCTGGTGGCGTCTGGTCAAATCCGTTTCTGGTGTTTGTTCCCCCTCCATCCCCTCCCTTACCTCAAATGGCCACACAGTTGACATCGCACGTGACAAAGCCGAATGCCTCAACTCTGTGTTCGCCTCGAAATCCTTAGTCCCAAACCCATCTCTCTCTGTTCCCACCTTTCCCAGTCGAACCCAACTGCTCCTGGACTCTGTGTCCTTCTCTCCTGACAAGGTGGAGGAGTTTTTGTCAAACCTC
Organism: Myxine glutinosa; assembly: GCF_964187855.1. Classification (NCBI taxonomy): domain Eukaryota; kingdom Metazoa; phylum Chordata; class Myxini; order Myxiniformes; family Myxinidae; genus Myxine; species Myxine glutinosa. Next base: position 51,565,763 of record NC_136270.1, read on the forward strand.
GACTCTGATTCTGCAACTGGACCAGACGGCATCAGCCCACGGGTCCTAAAATCCTGCTCTGCCGCTCTATCTCACCCTCTCTCTGTTCTTTTCACCCTATCTTTTGCTCAAGGTCATCTGCCAGCATCCTGGAAATCAGCTAACATTACCGCTTTACACAAAAAAGGTGCAAAAACAGATCCTTGCAACTACAGACCAATCAGCCTGCTCCCAATTATCAGCAAAGTCATGGAATCCATCATTGCTTCGGATATGAAATCTTTCCTCTTCTCCAATGGCTTGATCTCTGATCATCAATTTGGTTTCAGACCAGGTCACTCTACTCTGGACATGCTGCTTCTGCTGTCTCAACAATGGATGGAGGTCCTCAATGCCAAACAGGAAATCAGAGCTGTCTCCCTTGACATATCACGGGCCTTGATACGGTCTGGCACCCAGCTCTGCTCACCAAACTCTCCTCCTATGGTATCCATGGAAATCTCCATGCATGGCTTGCGGACTTCCTCTCTGGTCGTAGTCAACGTGTGGCCCTGAATGGATTTCTCTCATCTCCCCTTCCTGTTCAGGCTGGAGTTCCCCAAGGAAGTGTGCTGGGCCCTGTGCTTTTTCTGGTCTTTATCAATGATCTCTCCGACTCTCTGGAAAATCCTCTCTATCTCTTTGCTGATGACTCCACTCTCTGCCGCTCCATTCCTCTTCCCTCAGATCGGCAGTCTGCAGCCTCCTCACTCTCTGAAGACCTGGACAAAATCACAGACTGGTCAAACAAGTGGAACATGTCTTTCAATCCTGACAAATCTCACTCTCTTACGATGTCTCTCCGAAAAGATCGACTGGACAACCCTCCCATCTACTTTCTCAACAATCCTCTCTAGTCTAGTAGGAAGACTAGGTCCCTCTGCACCCCCTGGAGATATACTTCTAATCAGTTTCTAGATTGGAAAAAATGTGTAGAAAATGACTAGCTATGGCCCCAAGCTGAAAAAATGTCCCACATACCATTTTTATGCAAATTACTGCTGCAAATTTTATGCAAAATTATGCAAATTTTATGCAAATTTTTGATGAGGAGTAGAGTTGAGGGGTCTTTGAGGGCTTCATCGAGGTGCTCTCGGTTGCAAGACTGGGTCATTCTGAGAAGCACAGCAGGGTCAGAGATCATGATGTTCTCCTCCTCAGTGAATCTCTCCATCAACAGCCTCTCCATTGCCTCACACACTGTTTTGAGGCAAAAGAGGGACTTTGCGTAGGCCTTTCCACTGAGAACACCTTTGAGAGATCCACTTGTTACTAGTTGTGCCTCAAAGAGAATCTCTGCATATCCAGAACCACGCATCTTGTGTCCAGTGAGCATCCCGATGTAGTTCATGGATGTGTGGAAGGGTCCAATCGTTACTACATGACTAGCAAATTCATTTGGCCAGCGCCAGATGATGGGAAGGGCTTTCATGCAGACACCCAGATCAAATGTATTCAGGACCCATCTCTGACCCACCTCAGCAGTTGCTGCCTCGGAACGCTTCAGTAGCTCACGAACAACTGCGTTGTCTGTGATCGGTTGGTGGATAGGCGTGCAGTAGTCGACTGTTGATTTGCTGGGTGGGGGAGAACCAGTTGCAGAGGTGAAACCCCCTAGCCCAGGCACAGGCTGCAGGCCATTGCCATGCCATGCAGGCACCAGGCACAGACCGATCACAGACAACGCAGTTGTTCGTGAGCTACTGAAGCGTTCCGAGGCAGCAACTGCTGAGGTGGGTCAGAGATGGGTCCTGAATACATTTGATCTGGGTGTCTGCATGAAAGCCCTTCCCATCATCTGGCGCTGGCCAAATGAATTTGCTAGTCATGTAGTAACGATTGGACCCTTCCACACATCCATGAACTACATCGGGATGCTCACTGGACACAAGATGCGTGGTTCTGGATATGCAGAGATTCTCTTTGAGGCACAACTAGTAACAAGTGGATCTCTCAAAGGTGTTCTCAGTGGAAAGGCCTACGCAAAGTCCCTCTTTTGCCTCAAAACAGTGTGTGAGGCAATGGAGAGGCTGTTGATGGAGAGATTCACTGAGGAGGAGAACATCATGATCTCTGACCCTGCTGTGCTTCTCAGAATGACCCAGTCTTGCAACCGAGAGCACCTCGATGAAGCCCTCAAAGACCCCTCAACTCTACTCCTCATCAAAAATTTGCATAAAATTTGCATAATTTTGCATAAAATTTGCAGCAGTAATTTGCATAAAAATGGTATGTGGGACATTTTTTCAGCTTGGGGCCATAGCTAGTCATTTTCTACACATTTTTTCCAATCTAGAAACACTGATTAGAAGTATATCTCCGGGGGGTGCAGGGGGACCTAGTCTTCCTACTAGACTACTCCAAGAAGTTCTGTCACTCAAGCTTTTGGGTCTCACTATCTGCCATGATCTTTCTTGGGAAAACCACATTTCCAAGCTGGCCTCCAAAGCCAGTCGCCGACTGGGCATCCTCCGTCGTGCGAAGTCCTTCCTCGGCACACCTGAGCTCCTCACCACATACAAGGCTTTCATCCGCAGCTCAATGGAATACTGTTCTCCCCTATGGGCTGGTGCTCCTGCCTCACACCTGGCTCGGCTTCACGCTGTTGAATCCAAAGCTTTCAAAATCATTGGAATCTCCCGCGATGAAGCTATCTCTGAGGGCCTTTCACTCACTCACCGCAGGCAGGTAGGTGGCCTTTCTGTCTTCTACCGACTCCTCTCCAGCCTTGCTCCCCCAGCTCTCTCTGTGCTCTGTCCCCCAAATATTCCTACAGGTCGCACAAGATCTGCCAGCAACCCTCTGATGGTTAAACTGCCGAAATCTCGGCTCTCTGCTCACCTTCACTCTTTCATTCCTCTTTTCTCCCGCCTGTGGAACAAACTCCCACACTCCCTTCAATCCCTCTCCTCCCTCCAGGTCTTTAAAACAGCTGTTCACCACCATCTCGTATCTTCCCCCATCCATAACCTTGATCTTTTCGACCCCCACTAATTCACCCCAGATCCACCTTGTTTGAAATTCCAACTTCTTTCCTGGAAATCCTGGCAGTGTCCATATGTTTATACCTCTCCCACCCCCCCCCCTTCACATGCCTCCCCCCCAAAGCCCTCTCCCTCCCACAGATCTCTCGATGTCTCCATGTCTCTCGGTCCCTGCTCTCAAATGTTGTGTTTGTGTCCTTCCCCCTCTCTCCCCATCTTGTCTACCGCTCCCGATGTTATTTGTTTTATGTGTCTGTTTGTCTTTCTGTGTGATTAATGTTCGCTCTTTCACGAGCCTCGATCTTGTATACAAAAAAAACAAAACAAAAAAAAAACTGAAGGTCCAGCTGCTAGATGCCATCGCGCTGGCGCTGTTGCCAGCAGGAGGTCCGGACTGGGGAAAAATCGGGGCCATAAAACAAAAGACAGGAGAATCAATTGGAGATTACCGGGAACGGTTAGAAAAGGCCATCGCGCGCTGGGGAGGACTGGGTCCGATGCAGCTGGTAGGGCTACCCCAACCATTGGTAAACCAATATCTAATCGAGGGGCTTCGGCCGGCATTAAAGAAACAGGTACAGTCCGTCCTTTTCGGCTGGAAGGGAATGACCACCAACGAGTTATGCGACAAGCTGGAACAATGCCCGGGCTCCTTCTTAGAGGAGAAAAAGGATGTTAAGGAGGAAATATTGCAAATGTTTGTCCAGGAGAAACGGGCTCAACTTAATCAAAATAAAAAGGGGGATCAGAGTCAGAGCCACATACGTGATCAGTGCCAGAAGTGGGGGCCTGTCCGGGGTTATGAGGACCACGGGAGGGGGAGTTGGCCTTTCTATAGGGGCCCATTCCCCAACGGAGAGTGGATCCACCACGAAGGCAACGACTGTGAAGGTTGTACTGACCAAGACCATGGACGAATTAATATGGACGAGATAAGACAACAATGGACAATACCACCCCCTCTTCCCCCTCCTCCTCAAAACCCTCAAACTTGGACCGTGCCAGGGCCCCCTCCCCAAATTTGGTACCCACCAAGACCCCTTCTCCAAACCCCTGGACCACCCCCCAATAGTGGGATGCCGAATGGACCAAGGGGGAACTGGGCCCCGCCCCGGGGTCCGCCGCAATGGCAACCAGTAAACCAGTCACAGTAGGGGCCGCCAGATCGACGGCTGGGCGGAAGGGGCGCTGTAGAAGGACGACCTATGCCCTCCGCACCGCCGGTTCCACAGGAACCGTGCTTTTATTGCAAGCAAATGGGACACTGGAGACGTGATTGCCCAAGTGCTCGTAAGGGGTTTCCGCCCCAACACAATAGAGGGGCCTATTGACGGGACGCTGGCGGGTCGCGCAAGGAGTGTCCTCTTTTGACCATGACACCGGCAGACGAACCGACCTTGACGTTGGACGTGGACGGACGACAATTAGAGTTTCTTGTCGAAACAGGCGCGACTCGCAGTACAATTAACAAGGGGCAACTGCCATCTTTGCGCCCCACGGCGAGGAACGTTCAAATAATGTGCGTTTCGGGCTCACCCCAAGCGCTTCCTATTTCGGAGGAAGTGCGAGTAACATGCGGCCCGCTGGAGGCTAAACATGCTTTCTTGATGACCACTACCGCCCCAACAAATTTGTTGGGACAGGACTTACTGTGCCGATTGGGCTGTCAAATCTCATGTACAGAGCAGGGAGTTTTCGTAGATGTCGCGGAATCTAAACACGACTTGTTGATGATGGCATTGTCTCGGCCCGGCCCCACCGCGTATTGGTGGCGCTTGGATAAAGGGGCTCTGGCTACTTGGACGCATATCATAGATAATGTGTGTTTGGACAGTCCAGTTCTGCGAGATTGGCTACAACTGCACCAAATTTCGATAAAAAACTTAAAGGATAATCCACCCCATTGCACAGCGTATTACGATGCAAAGGGCGAGGACGAGGATTATCGAGAGAAGGTTAAGGAAAAGCTGGGCGAGCGCACGCCTCTACACTTATCACGGATATGGATCGGCCGTGAGGGAATAGGTATCGAGGTAATCCTAACCTCGAGTCAGCGTGCGTTGACCCAATACCCCGAAGGAGCGGCCGCCCATGTTACCCTCACTACTGCCAAAGGGTGGCCACCAGAAAGTGTAGGTTGGATGGTGGGGCGGTTACGAGAAGTTCCCTTACAAGGTTATCGGTGTAAAAGGGGCCGCTCGACTCTGAAACGGCTAAAAAATGGTGAAGGGTTCTCGATTGACATTAAGACACAACGGAGGGATGGAGTGTTCGAAGAAGCAGAGTTGCCCCCTAAGGGCACCTATGCCATGAGGGCAGTGCTAACGGACCCGGGTGAGTCAGATTACCTCCTAGCGGAGGTGCCAGACAATTTATGGCCTCAGAGCGATGATGAGGTTGGACGGATGCGAGACGCCGAACCTCTAGTGATATCAGTGCAGCCGGGGATGCGCTTGCCAAACGTAAAACAGTATAAGCTACGACCCGAGGCCGACGTAGGCATAGCACCAGTAATTCAATCCCTGGTGGAACAGAAAATTATCGTGGAAACTAACAGCCCATGTAATACACCAATTTTGCCGGTAAAAAAGCCGACGAAAGACAAATGGAGGTTTGTACAGGATTTAAGGGAGGTGAACAAGGTGATACAGGGCATACACCCACTAGTTCCAAATGGAGAAACCCTTATGATGACAATCCCGCCGGACGCAACATACTTCACAGTTATCGACCTTTGTTCTGCGTTTTTCTCTGTGCCCATCGCGGCTGAGTCGCAATACTTGTTCGCTTTCACCCATAGGGGGCGACAGTATACTTGGACAGTACTACCTCAGGGGTTTTCAGATAGCCCCACTCTGTTTTCCCGGGCGCTACACCGCGACCTGGCGGATGTGGAATTGACGGGAGGGTCAGTGTTGTTGCAATACGTTGACGATTTGTTGATTTGCTCCCCTTCTAAGGAGGCGTGCGAAATGGATTCCATGGCCCTATTAAAGGCCTTGGCGGCCAAAGGCCACAAAGTAGGCAGACCAAAACTTCAATTTGTGCGGAAGGTTGTAACTTATTTGGGGCACGCCATTTCGCACGGGAAACGAGAATTGGATGCTGGACGGGTGACCGCTATCATGGAGATACCTCGCCCACGCTCGCAACGGCAAATGCTGCGCTTCCTAGGTATGACGGGATACTGCCGCACTTGGATACTTGATTTTGCGCTGCTGGCTAAGCCACTGTATGAGGCGACCAAATCAAACGCCCCGGACGAATTGGTATGGACGGATGAATTGAAGCGAAGTTTCGAAGGGCTGAAAAAAGCGTTGGTCACGGCACCGTCATTAGGACTCCCGGATTATGCGAAACCATTTACCCTTTACACTCACGCCGTGGGAGGTTTCGCCCAGTCAGTTTTGACACAGACCCATGGGGATAAGGAGCGGCCGGTGGCCTACTTTAGTAAAAAGCTAGACCCGGTCGAACGAGGGTTTCCGGTGTGCCTGCAAGCCGTGGCAGCGGCCAGGTACGCAGTGGAAAGAACAGCGGACATCGTTATGGGACACCCAGTAACGCTACGGGTACCGCATTGCGTCACTTCGCTGTTGTTACAGCGAAGCACACAGCATTTGTCTAACACTAGATTAATGCAATACGAATCCACACTGATCACTGCAGCCAACATCACGATCGAACATTGCACGACACTCAACCCAGCCTCACTGATGCCCACCCCTGAGGAGGGCGAACCCCACGTGTGCGCCGACGTTGTACAGCTAGTCTCCACGGTGCGATCGGATTTAAAGGACAATCCCCTAGAATACCCCGACTGTACATATTATGTCGATGGATCAGCTAGGCGCGCATGGGACGGGTCCCTGTTGTCCGGGTACGCCGTGTGCTCGGATAGCAAGACGGTAGAAAGCGGGCGTCTTCCACCTACATTTTCCGCACAGCAGGCGGAGCTGTGTGCCTTGACCAGAGCGTGCAGCTTGGTGGAAGGCCTTGCCGTCAACATTTACACTGATTCGGCCTACGCTCACGGCGTAGTCCACGATAAAGGGGCCATCTGGAAGATGAGAGGTTTTCTCACATCTGCCGGTTCAGTGATAAAGAATGGCGCGTTGGTAGAAGGGCTCCTCCGAAGCATTTTACTTCCCCGCGCTATCGCGGTAATTAAATGTTGTGGCCACCAAAGGGCGGACACTGACGTTGCCCGGGGCAATGCAAGGGCGGACGAGGCGGCAGGAAAGGCCGCCAACCAACAGATAGAATGCAACATGCCGATGGTGACACGAGCAAAGGTGACATCTGCACAGATTGCTGACATACCGACTGTGGGACCACCCGCCACACCAACTAAGGACGATATCATAAACTTGCAGAACGCTGCATCGACGGCCGAACACGAGGACTGGCTCAAACGAGGGGCGATACGCCTTGGGCCAGGAGAGATATGGACCCTTGACGAGAAACCTATAGCACCCCAGGCCTTACTGCCTTGGCTGGCACGCATGGCACATCAAAATGGTCATGTGTGCCAGAGGGGGGTGATGGGACAGATAAACTACACTTGGGCAGCGCCAGGACTGTCACGGATTGTATCCGAAGTGTGCCGATTGTGCGTGGTCTGCCAGCAACACAATAGAGGGGCGCCGCCGAGACACGCACATGACGGGGGACGGCCCCCGCCAAGTGGGCCATTCGCAACTATCGAGTTCGATTTTACAGAATTGGAACCAAGCATGTCGTTTCGCTATGTGTTGGTAATCGTAGATACGTTCGCCAAATGGGTCGAAGCCTACCCATGCGTCAAGTCCGATGCCCCGACAGTAGCGAAGCGCCTCGTGCGGGATTTTATGTGCAGATTTGGCATCCCCCAGATAATTTCGTCAGATCAAGGGGGCCATTTCACGGCGCAGGTGGTCAAGGGCATCCTGAAGGCGTTGGGCGTTAAACAGTCCTTCCATTGCGTTTACCACCCACAGTCATCGGGCCTTGTGGAACGAACGAAAAAGACTTTAAAGAATAAACTAGCGAAACTTTGCGCAGACACAGGCCTGAGGTGGCCGGAGGCTCTCCCGCTTGCATTGATGAGCATCCGTTCCATCCCGGGTCGCACTACGGGCCTTTCCCCCCACGAAATATTAATGGGACGACCTATGAGCTTGCCCGTTTCAGCACCAACGGACATGTCCACCCTTGCTTTGCCAGTGATGGATGACATGCTTTTGAGATTTTGCATAGGCTTGTCCAATGTGGCACGCAGCATCCATGCTCGAGTACGAGAGGCGCTGCCTGAACCAATAGGCCACGCCATCCACGACTTCCAAGCCGGCGACTGGGTGCTCGTAAAGCACTTCACCCGCAAAGCTGCTTTGGAGCCACGGTGGAAGGGACCATTCCAGGTGCTACTGACCACACCGACGGCAGTCTTCTGCGAGGGTAAACCTTCGTGGATCCACGCCACCCATTGTAAGTTGTCCATTCCCGCACCACAAGCCACACAAGACACCGCACCTCACACTGCTGAAGACAATGCACCGTCTAGGGCACTACAGTCTCCTAAGGGCGGCGATGACGGTCATGGTGATGGGAATTCTGGGTAGCTGCCTCAAACCCCCTGCCAAGGATAGGCTCTTGCACTTTGATCTATCGAGAAAGGACCTCCCCAAGTACCCAGGACACGACAACTATTCAGCATTTCCCGTCTACCCCGTCAAGTATATAACGGCTCGCTGGGGAGACAAAGTAGCGGTGAATTGCTGTAACTTGGAAACACGCTTTAAGTGGTTATCTGTAAGATGGGTGGAAGCTATAGTGGTACACAATAAGACACCACAGGCACGCATGACAAGACCACGCCTAGTCCTGACTAAGGTTAGGAAAGTGGAAAATGGAACATACACTCGGGACATAAGCAGTCGATATGCCCCAGGATATCGATGGGGCAAGGGCATCGAGAATACTACCCTCTTATTGCAATATACCCCCATTGGCCCGGATACAACAATGATACTTGAATGTGGAATATGGCCCCCTCGCACGCTAATCCCAAATGGAACTAAACCCTACTTCCGACCTAGTTGCGCCGCCTACGTCATTAAAACCCCGCCTGCCCAGGAAGTAAGAAGGAAGCCAGAGGAGAACACATACTGGGAGGTCGCACGGCATATGGCCACAGTACAGAATAGGACACGGTGTTGGATGTGTATGCACCTTCCCCGCACCAGCACAGCAGGAATACCAATGGTAGTGTTACCCCTATCACTCAATGATTTGTGCTCGAAGCCACTAGACACCAAATGCATTAGTACAACCCTGACAAGCCAAGGTTCTGACGGAACCGCGTGTAAACGAGTTTTCCAGTACTCCCCCCCCCCATCCAGTCCCGACACTTTGAGGAACGTCCGGCGCCGGTTTGGGTCAAGCTGGCTAAGGGGGCCCTCTGCTTAGAAGGAAAGGGCCAAATAATGGTAGGCAAATCCGTGTGTAGAGATACCCTCCTCGCGGACCCTAGGGAAGGGAAACACAGGCTGTTAGTGAATGTTACAAGTTCGCCCTTACATAACCTCACACACCTCCAGTTGGCATGGGAAGGGGAAAACGGGACAAACACTATCCCAGACCTTCGCACTTGCATGACCACTCATTTAGTGGCTCCACACGGGACCATGTTTGTATGCGGGAACAAAGCTTACCCGTATTTACCTGATAATTGGGGAGGAATTTGCTATTTAGGATCAGTTTTCCCAGAGATGGAAATGCGACAACACTTGCATAATACCCCTGCACTCATAAGGACACAACGAAGCACCTATTGGCACGACGACGGCACCACCACCTTACAAGGCGCTGATTGGGAGAAAGCCGTTAGTTTCTTCTTCCCATGGGCTGGGACGGTCATGAGCAGTTACCGCATTGACAAAATTGCGTTAATCTTAGAAAGGGTGGCCAACGACACCGCTACAGCACATGACGAAATGTTGGACACGGTTGTCCACCTGCGTACAATGGTTATGCAAAATAGGGTTGCGTTAGATATGCTACTGGCAGAACGAGGAGGGGTATGTGGGATAATTGAGGGTAGATGTTGTACTTTTATTCCTGATCCTTCACAAGGGGTCAGTGCTGCTATTATAAGGTTAAGAGAAAGTGCTCATATATTGACAAAGGATCGAATGGATCGGGAAGCCTCCCACCAGTGGCTTACTGACTGGTTTAAAGGATGGACAGGTACGATAGTAAAGTGGATATTGACCGCCTTGGCAATAGTCCTTGGAATCGTGGTTTGTTGTGTACTAATCAAGGCTTTAGTCCTTGTGTGTGTGAGAAAGTTTACCACAGGATGGACACTGAAGACGACACCAGAAAAGGCCATGGTGATGACCGACAAGCTGACCGTGGGTCCAGATGACACTCCGGCCGTCGACGTGACTGCAGATCACGGATCCTGGAACGACGACCCGAACGAGTCACTGGGCCGCGACAATGAGATCTCCGCTTCCGAAGATTGTTCTTCCATTGTTGATATTACCGATAATGATTTTGATTACACAGTTGCGGACCTCAGAGCATTTCAGGCTGCCAGGACGCCGATTACTCTGGACCCCAACATGTCGCATGCAGACGTTAACGAGTACCTAAGGGGGACCTCTCGTTTTTTCTCGATGTGTAAGGCTATGACTGTTGCTGGCCGCCTACGCCGCAGGCCTGCGCCACCTGAGAATAATGTTACTGATGATGATGTGGACCACTTGCAAGGGTCCCCGACTGATGTTTATGTCTCAATGCAGGCTTTGCCTCTTTATGTTTCACGGGCTCACCTTTATGTCTCACAAGCTCCCAGTGAGTCAAACGTCACTGACCCAATCCTGGATTTGGGCCCAACTGCAAACCCAAGCCTGGATGGTGAGGAACTCAACATTGGAGATACTCTGAGTTCCGAATCTGATTGTTTTGAAGATTCGTCAATGGATGACGGCGGTGGAAGCAGCATCGCCTCGGACGACCTCGACTTTGACCCAAAGGAAGTTTCTCTCCCTCCTTTGGACCATTATGCTTTGTTTTTTGGCCATAGGTTTAAGCCACCTGATACTGATGACATTGTGTCTTCCCCAGATCACCAGCATATAAGAGACCTCATGAACATGAATATCGATTGAGCGCTGAAGATCTACAAGGATTTCACCTGGGGAAGCTTGGGCGAGCTCCAGTCGGGGGGGAGTCCTGGCCGCACCTCTGTGCACCAAGGGTGGGTCGGGAGATCCTCCTGGGTGTGGACCCCGGCTGAACCAGAGGTCTTCGTTGTGGATCTGACACGCTATTCGATCTTCATGCCTCTACGGTCTCACATCATACACCCATCTACACCTGACTTACATCATACACCCACATACACCCGCATACACCCACATACCCGCGGATCATCCTGCTGAGTGCGATGTGTGGTACTTTGGGTGCGGGACATGCTCACTGGGCTGCATTCGCGTGGTATGTTTAGTGACACTGCCTATTTCACTACTCTTGGAGGATTGTACATGCCATTTGATCACCCTGTCTTCACGGACTTACATTGCATACTCACATACAGACGCGAATCATCCTGCTGGGTGCGATGTGGAGTGCTTTGGGCACTACATGCTCACTGGGCTGCCTTCGCGTGATATGTTGAATGACTTTCCTGATTTGTTTTGTTTCTGCTTTGTTTGAAATAAAGGCCTTTGATTGGCTCGTAGATAACGTTGTATCTTAGATCCAAAAGGGCGGTATGTAGGGAGCTGTTATGCCCCTCCCCCTTTGTTAATTCTTGCTGCTCTACCAATTAACAAGTATAACCAATTATATGTTTTGTTTTGACTGATTGCTGTATTCTTTTATAATACTTAGTCCTTTCTTGTGCATTGAGGATGTGTAATACCCTAATAAGGAGTTCTGTGCTTGTGAGCTCTTGCCCTGTGTTGGCATAATCCCTTGTTCCCCTTTTTGGCCTTGGTTGCAGCTGCTATCTCTCAGCCTCCCACATGACTTTGCCAATATCCTGTAGGCTGACACATTTATGAGTGTCCACTCCCTTTGTACTTCCCCAACCAAGGTCTCTATACAGAAAGTTGTAAACATGTTGCCACATATTGCTGACCATCTCCTTATCTGAGCTAACCCATGAGTGGCCTTGGATGAACTTCCTTTAACTAACTGAACAACAGGATGGGACTGATGGTGGGAGGACCAATGAGCCCATTCTTTCTCTGTATCTTGTGAGCTAAAGCCACACCCTATATTCTTTATATATAGCAAGTTTAAATCGAATTTTTCAGAGCATCTTGTTGTAGTGTTGGTCACTTTGTGTGAGCTTCCTGCGACATCCTGTTGTCCGCAAGCTTGTGTAAACGAGTTCTAATAAATATATCCGTTGTTCCTTTCTCTGAGTCTTCTGAGTCCCAAGTTCTAAGTCCGGTTCCGACATATATATATATATATATATATATATATATATAACTGTAAGAAATAGTAGAAACTCCACAGTATGAGCAGGGCGTCTCATTTGCATTGAATAAATAATCGTTAGATTAAATAAGACGCGGACGTAGCTTCAGGAAGTCGATGTTTAATTGTCGACAAGCTTTCGACCAACAAAGGTCTTCTTCTGAGTCGGCCCCAAGTTCAACGGAAGTGAAGCGCACCTTCCAGTTACCGATTATATATATATATATATATATATATATATATATATATATATATATATATATATATATATATATATATACATATATATATATATATATATATATATTGTTGCGGATATGAGGATTGTATTTTTTTATTGTGTGCTTTATTATTATTATTGTTTATTCTGCGCCTTCCTGCCTCCAGTCTGTTGTATAAAGGTCAAAGGGCGTCCCGGTAGTTAATTCCATAAAAGCACACATTGAAGGACACGATAAAACCCTTGTTCAGTAGTTTATATCTTTATTATGTGTTTTAGGGTAAGTCCTTGTCTTCCATTAACATGACACTCCATTGCACCGAGTGAAAAAGATAGATTCCCTTCATTCCCATTCCCAAAAACCTCCATTTCCCCTTTCAACAATTGCCATTCACATTGCCAACCAACAATTGCCGCCATTGGCCACGAGGCAGGGTTGGGGAAGAAAGGCGGGTCCCCACCTCGTCATAGAGGGGAGGAGTGAGTCAGCCCCACTCAACCAACCACGAACAAGGGGTTGGACTTGGAGAGGGTGTGGAGAGAAACATCAAGAAGGTTCGCGAAGGTTGAGGGGCGGGGCCTATATAACCCACCGCGGGACGTTCCCCTATGAGATGAGCTATGACAAGAGCTGAGTTGTGAGGTCCAAAAGCTGAGCTGAGCTGCGTGGTGAGGTGCAAAGGAAAGAGCTGGGTCGTCAGAGGAGAGCTGAGTTGAAAGGGTCCAAGGCAGAGCTGGGTTGTGAGGTCCAAGAGAGGAGATCATCCAGGGAAGCACAAAGCCTGCTATTCGTCACCTTGCTCGCCAGCAGCAGCGTCCACAGCAGCAACAACACTCGACAGCCGCTTGGGGCCTGGACGGCAGTTTGGAGCAGGGCCGCGAAGGAACGGCGGCTGCCCAACGAGCCGATCGTGCTGCCGGACCCATTGGACTTTCCTCTCCTTCCAGCTATTCCTGCCTGAAAGTTCCCCATTCGTGTACGTGAGTTTGTTCTGTTTGTTCTGTCCTGGGTAGTCAATTAAGTCTGTATAAGCTAGTATTTTCACTGTGTCACCTGCTTTTTCATGTCCCCTGTAAATAACCATGACTGCTCTTTTTGCTTGTGTGTGTAAATAATAAATCCCGTTACTCTACTGTACGTCTTCTTCTTCCTCTTTACCCTCTGTCGCTTTAGAGTTTTCCCACATTGAATATCTGTGGCGCGATACGGCCAACGTTTGGGTGAATCGGGGAAACTGTTAGGTCGCGGGGCCTCCGCTCGGCAAACATAACATCCTTAACCGCAGACCGTAACAATATATATATATATATATATATATATATATATATATATATATATATATATATATATTGTTACAGACACGACTTTGATGTTAAAGTGGGCCGAGCGGAATGGCCGTCGTGTCCGCACAAATTACCCGACTATACTCGACGTTGACGAGCCGCGCTATGCTGGCTCAATAAGAAAAAGAAGACACCCGGCTGGATTACAATCACACAATACGACACCAACGTTTCGATTCTCAAGTATATTCGTACGGAAAAGGTTAGATTACAGGGGCTAGAGGTATATTACAGGAAGACAGGCACTTAGACACACTCTTATATTAACCCCGGACAGACGACAGACACACGGGACAAAATGCTGACTCACACGGGGGTTGATGAAAAGGACAGCGGGTATCGATGGCTCAAGGTGCACTCCTGGCTCAAGGCAGAATTGACTCGGTCCGGTCCAGAGATGCGGGGAGGTATCGTCGCGCTGGGGGTGGCGGTGGCTTCTCTCTCCAGTCTCCAAGCTGAGGCGCATCTGACGTCACATCCGGCGCGGGGCCGCGTATATCCGGCGGGGAGTGACACGCCCTCGGCTCGTTAGCTCCGCCTCGTGGAATCGGCACGTTGCTTCTCATTGGGTGCGTGCGGGGGGTTTACCAGGCTCCGCCCTTGACGAGGAGCTGACAAGGAGCCCCTTCGTGGTAACCCCGTGGAGCGCATGGTCTATGGCGCTAATCGAGCCGGTGTGAGGACGCATCCTCCCCCGCTCCGCCGCCATCTCCTCTGTTGTTGTTGTAATTGTTGGGGAAGAAGATGGAAGGAGGTATGGGAAAGGTCCTAAACTCACTACTGGTGCCATATAATCACATTCTGGTGCAACGAAGAGTCATAATTAATGGAAACGAGGCCTTAACTGACATAGATTAAGAATAACTAGGAAGATGTCCGAAAGTTGTCTACGTGTGGTGCGGTGGACCTGGGCACGACATTTAATGGGGGAATAAGGGGAAGGTCGGCTCTACTGATTGTTATTTACATGCAATGGGACTAGGGAATGGGGGACTGGGGAAAGTTGGGGAGTATTGGAGAAAATAGGGGAATATTTACAAGCGGATATGGAGGCCAAATTCCATATTCGCAACATTGCACCCTTCTCTACCCTCGGGGCGTCCCGACCCGATAAATTTTTACCTACTTTAGTGTGGCACGCAATGTAGTTCCCTCTACTATTAACTCTACCCTGAGTGCGACAGTTTTACAGATATTCACAAATGAGTAAATATGTCCCCCTGCGACGTTGCACCCTTCTCCTCACAGAAACACACCCACAGGATAACCGAATCCGGAAAGAATTCTCAAACTAAACATACAGCCGGTAGGGAGCATTATTTACAAGACTACGCTGCTATTTACACTACGATCCAGGACCTGTTTTTGGAGGGACACATGCAGATGTTATGCATAGAGAGAGCGCGCGCTTGCCAACATCGATACACCAACCCACGAGTGCTCTGTGGCCGACGGCCTTTAATAACGTGCAGAGCACCCTTTCCCAGCATCAAAAGCACCACCCCACCACACAGTCAGCACCATCCGGTGCAGTCACCATTGTTCATTGGTATAAAAATAAATTCGACAACCCCTAACCCTGCAGGTGTCTCTTGCTCTTCTTGTGGTGCACTTGGTGGTAACTAAAAGTGGTTCACCTGTATGGCATAGGTGCCACGTTGACCCATAGGTCCATCCCCGGGTGGTGCTTGGCCGCAAACGAACTGCGGTCCATTGTGGGTGGCCACAAACATTGCGGTCCATATGGTGTATCGATCCCGGCAGCAAACAGCGAAAGTGCAGGCCCACAACTGCGCAGCCAGCACCTCTCTCTCCTCTCTCTCTACCCCAAAGCCAGATCCTCGGAGGTGGGAGACAAAAGAAGCAGACAAGTGAGTAAGGTGGTAAGGGCGCAAAAGTGCACGCAATACAAGATGATGCACACTGGGGGCACATGGGAACCAGGTGAGACAGGTACGTTCCTATCGTACGCCCCCCCCCACCAGGTAACCTACATGGCCCCTCCCTTACCCCTTACTGTATCCACAAAACACAACACTACCCATAAACATCTACTTTACAAATCGACAAACATCCCTACTGTCTTCCCCGTTCCTCCCATAAACCAAATTCGTCTTCTCTCCCTCCTAACCAATCAAATTTGCCATTTTCAACTCTCATCAAAATTTGCCATTTTCAACTCAACATCAAAATTTGCCATTACCAATTCATCATCAGTCCCTCCTAGGGAGGGAGAGATGGAATCACCCCAATGTCTCATCCACGTCGTGATGCGTCTCACAAATCCACAGCAATTTCATTTCCTGCACAAAACAAAGAAAACACAGGTGTGGAGTCATCATCATCACCACAGGCAAGTGGCTGCGTATGGTGCGACAGGTTCATCAATCCTAACTATCTCCTAAATGACTTTAACAACTTTACACTACCCGGGGTCTTTCTCCGGCCAAACCATTGGCCCTCTTACGCTATGGGTTCTAAAAACCAATTCCCATTGGCCAAACTGTGGTGCTCTTCAATTTGGGGTCTCACTCCCCCGATTCATCTCCCGGTGCCCTCGTACAATTTCTGGGCTGCGACGTGTACCTCTCCCAGTGGGTCTACCCACCTGCACACCTCCACCACTGCAGTTGCCTCCGAGCTTACCTGCTCCTTACCCTAACCTAACTACCAGGGGAAGGCCCTCTGGCTCTCTCCCCACTCCGTGCCCTCTCTGGCACTGGGCTGCCCGATCCACACCCGGGATCCTCAGGCACCCACTCACAACTACCGGCTCCCAGAGCCCACCTGCGGCCTCACCTGGCCGACATCCTCACAGTGGTGGAGTGCCCAACCAACTACACACACTAACAGGCTACACGCCCAGCCATTTCCACAACACTAATGCACCCATTCACAACACCATTCTGCAACCGCACCACAAATGCCAATATCCATCCACAATTTACCTGCACCCTCTACCTAACACTTACACTACCCGCCCCGGGTGCTCGTGAAAGGGGTCCACTCTTCCCCCATCCACACCTTCGCACCATGCACACCACTCCGTACCACTCACTCCAACTCTCTCCACACACCTGTACCTGCACACCTGTGCTCTCACACCTGGTGCCACCTGCACCCTTCTCTCCCCCAAGCGCATTCGCGCTGATCCACACACTCACTACTCATACACTGCTCCACACACCTGTCCCGTTGCACACCTGTGCAATCACACCTGTTCAATTCTCACACACACACGGCATCATCTCAGCTAACTACTCCCTTCTGAAACTTGCGCTTCCCAGTCGTCCCTTTAAACTATTGCGCTCCCTCGTCATTATCATCCACGCTAATCTACCTGCGTCCCCACTACAGGTATCAGTCACTAACTAACCTTAACGTTACCTAAGGTCATCTTCTCTAGATCCCTACACACCATATCCTAACCCACCCGGGCTAGTTTTCACTGCCATACACCCCATAAACTATTGCTCCTTTGCCCCACCTGTGAGGGATGGTGGATTTGCCATCCCACCACATCGGGGGTCTCTCACTACCAATTTTGCACATCAAATTTCAACAAATTAAAAATTTGCCAATCACTGCCCATCATCTGCCAATCACTGTACCATTACCAATCATCACTCTGCCAATCCTTTGCCAATCATCAAATTTCGCCTTTTTCTAATTTCGGGGCCAAAACACTAACCTCATCACCCAGTCTACTCACTAATACCTCTCGGTGCGCCAATCCCTGTCCAAAGCCCGGCTTCGTAAAGCCAAACAATGAATGCTGGTTGTTTTGTGCCTGCGGCTGGATGCGTCCGGCACTCGGTGCAGGGACGGGGGCTTACCCGTGCCGAGATCCCACACACCACCTCGGCGTGGAGCCATCCAATGCCCCGATCTAGACCTGCCGGCACGTCTCACCAAAAAGTGGTCGCCATGACGACCCTTCCTATCCAGCTGCCCGCTCCACCTAGTGGAGCCTGGACGCGGCCGTTCAAAGCGAGGCCCGGCACGCACCGAGGGCCCGCTTCGGCTAAAAGTCGCTCTAACCTCTAACCCGTCTAACGTCGATGCTTCACCTGCATGCTTACACCCCGCAGCCCGTTCCTTGCTCACACACCCAGCCGTGCCCATGCTCCTCGTACCTTTCCTTACACACCCAGGTACACCCATTCCACTCACAGCCTTGGTCACACACCTGACCACCGAACACTTTGGCACACACTCGTTGGTAGCACACCTCACCAATACACCTCTTCGCGCCCCCTCCTCGGTCACCTCCTCTGTGACAATCACAGGTGTGCCCTCATTCGCACACCCAACCACGTGCCTCACCACCAACTCCAGCGTGCATTCCCACTCACGCTCTACCATTCCAGGTGTGCATCCTTCCATCCCAGGTGTACATCCTCGCTCACCTGTCACAACTAACTCACTCTCCTTGTCACTCTCAATCCTCTCACCACCACTCTTGACAACGCACTCACCCTTACTCTTGACAGCACACTCTTTCCCCATGCACCTGTCCGTCACACACCTTTCTCGCGCACACTCTCCCGTTACACCCTCTGTAACACTCACCACAGGTGGACACTCTTCCTTACTTCTGACAGCGCACTCTTTCCTCATGCACCTGTCCGTCACACACCTTTCTCGCGCACACTCTCCCGTTACACCCTCTGTAACACTCACCACAGGTGGACACTCTTCCTTACTTCTGACAGCGCACTCTTTCCTCATGCACCTGTCCGTCACACACCTTTCTCGCGCACACTCTCCCGTTACACCCTCTGTAACACTCACCACAGGTGGACACTCTTCCTTACTTCTGACAGCGCACTCTTTCCTCATGCACCTGTCCGTCACACACCTTTCTCGCGCACACTCTCCCGTTACACCCTCTGTAACACTCACCACAGGTGGACACTCTTCCTTACTTCTGACAGCGCACTCTTTCCTCATGCACCTGTCCGTCACACACCTTTCTCGCGCACACTCTTGCGCACACTCTCCCGTCACACCCTCTGTAACACTCACCACAGGTGGACACTCTTCCTTACTTCTGACAGCGCACTCTTTCCTCATGCACCTGTCCGTCACACACCTTTCTCGCGCACACTCTTGCGCACACTCTCCCGTCACACCCTCTGCAACACTCACCACAGGCGTGCATTCTTCCTTGCCTTTGACAGCGCACTCTTTCCCCATGTACCTGTCCGTCACACACCTTCCTCGCGCACACTCTCCCGTCACACCCTCTGCAACACTCACCACACCGCGCTTCCATGTGCCCCCTCGCACACGCGCTACGACCGACTCATTCTCGCCAGCACCCTCACTACTCCTTGGCACGCACTTTTTCCTCACACACCCCAGAGTCGGACTTTCTCGCACACCTCCTCTTTCGCACACCAGACCTGTCGCACACTTCACCAACGGCCTCTCACGAACACCCGGGTCTATCTCGACCCCCAAGCCTCTTAAATCACCTGGCGCATCATACGCACGACCATATTGGTCACCACTTACACCGGGTCCTCTTCCTCTTCGCTTCTCCTCCATCACCTGCGAATCCCTCATCCGGTTAATGAGCACATCATCACGATCCAAACACAGACTTTGGACCAATTCTTTTATCTCCTCTTTTATCTCTTTCTTTTCCCCTCTCCGTCGCTTCTTAATTTCGCTCATCCCTTCTTCCACTTCTTCTAATTTGTGCTTCACCTCTTTTATTCCCCGGTACGTCTCCTCAAGCTCATCCTCTAAGGCTACCTTGACCGTTTCCAGGTGCGTCCTCACCTGCCGGTCCTTCGTCTCCATTACCTCTACCACCTCGTCCAACCTCGTTGTCAGTCCCTCACGTACCATCTGACATTCCCTCTTTGTCGCTATCAAGTCGTTTTTTATGTCGTTTTGTGTCGCTTTTAAACCTCCTAATACCGCAGTGTTCCTTTGAACCTGCTCCACTAACTCCGTTTGTCCCACCGTCAGCTGCTCCACCTCCTGCGTCAGGTCCTCTATGCCCCCTTGTAACTTTACAGTCCCCTTTCTCACCTCCTTCTCCATGTGCTCCTTACAGTGCCTCACCTCCTCGCGCACTCCTCCGACCTCCTCACTCACTCCTCTTCTGATCTCCTCTCCCATCACTTGCATCTCCTGCCCAGATGCCACCCTCATCTGCTCCATTTCCTCCCTGTGAGCATCCAGTTTGGTTTCTACCCCCATTCTGACCCCCTCTATCTGCTGCTCCATTTGTTTAACTTCCCTTTCCGCTTGGTCCCTCATGTCCCTCAATTTGCCTTCCATACTGTTTTCTAACCCCTCTAACCCATTTTTCACTCCCTCTATCTGATTCTCCTGGGCAGCCATTCTATTTTCTACCCCCATTAACCCATTTTTCACTTCTTTTATCCCGTTGTCTAACCCCTCAAAATTATTGTCTAACTTCCCAATTTTCTTGTCTAACTCCTCAAAATTATTGTCTAACTTCTCAATTTTCTTGTCTAACTCCTCAAAATTATTGTCTAACTTCTCACCGGTACCCCTCGCTTCGTCCCTCATTACCCCCATTTGGTTTCCCATTACCCCCATTTGGCCCTCTAATCGCCCACTATCAACCCTCATTTGGCCCTCCATCCTATCCATTTTTGCATTCAGTTGGGTCAAGAATAATCTGAGGTCAAACCCGGTTTGCCCAGCGTCCCCAGCCGCCACCGCAGGCTCGCCCTCCGCGGCGACGCTATTTTGGGACCCTTCAACCACGTGAGCGAGCGCGCCATTTTGCGCGCCCGCTACTTCGTGCGTGACGGCGCTATTTTGCGAACCTGCCGCCCTCACTGCTTCGCTCTCCTCATGTCCCTCAATTTGGTCCTGGACCGACCCTACCTCACTCTCCTTTACCGGACCCCAGCCGTCTTGATCCGCCATAGCGCGACTTGCAAAATTCGAGTTTCGTAAAACAAAACAAATTTCGGCCGCTCCAAATTTTGACCAAATTTTTTTTTTCCTCTATTCGTTTTTTTTTTTTTAAATTTGGTCGGGCCTCGAATCCCACTCCTGACACCAATTGTTACAGACACGACTTTGATGTTAAAGTGGGCCGAGCGGAATGGCCGTCGTGTCCGCACAAATTACCCGACTATACTCGACGTTGACGAGCCGCGCTATGCTGGCTCAATAAGAAAAAGAAGACACCCGGCTGGATTACAATCACACAATACGACACCAACGTTTCGATTCTCAAGTATATTCGTACGGAAAAGGTTAGATTACAGGGGCTAGAGGTATATTACAGGAAGACAGGCACTTAGACACACTCTTATATTAACCCCGGACAGACGACAGACACACGGGACAAAATGCTGACTCACACGGGGGTTGATGAAAAGGACAGCGGGTATCGATGGCTCAAGGTGCACTCCTGGCTCAAGGCAGAATCGACTCGGTCCGGTCCAGAGATGCGGGGAGGTATCGTCGCGCTGGGGGTGGCGGTGGCTTCTCTCTCCAGGCTCCAAGCTGAGGCGCATCTGACGTCACATCCGGCGCGGGGCCGCGTATATCCGGCGGGGAGTGACACGCCCTCGGCTCGTTAGCTCCGCCTCGTGGAATCGGCACGTTGCTTCTCATTGGGTGCGTGCGGGGGGTTTACCAGGCTCCGCCCTTGACGAGGAGCTGACAAGGAGCCCCTTCGTGGTAACCCCGTGGAGCGCATGGTCTATGGCGCTAATCGAGCCGGTGTGAGGACGCATCCTCCCCCGCTCCGCCGCCATCTCCTCTGTTGTTGTTGTAATTGTTGGGGAAGAAGATGGAAGGAGGTATGGGAAAGGTCCTAAACTCACTACTGGTGCCATATAATCACATTCTGGTGCAACGAAGAGTCATAATTAATGGAAACGAGGCCTTAACTGACATAGATTAAGAATAACTAGGAAGATGTCCGAAAGTTGTCTACGTGTGGTGCGGTGGACCTGGGCACGACATTTAATGGGGGAATAAGGGGAAGGTCGGCTCTACTGATTGTTATTTACATGCAATGGGACTAGGGAATGGGGGACTGGGGAAAGTTGGGGAGTATTGGAGAAAATAGGGGAATATTTACAAGCGGATATGGAGGCCAAATTCCATATTCGCAACAATATATATATATATATATATCTATCTATCTATATATATATATATCTATATATATATATATATATATATATCTGTGCAGCATCTGTCCTGTGTTGTCCTGTGTTGTGTTGTCTTGTCACTGAACTACTTTCTCAAACTTTTGTGAAATTGTACCAAACTTCTGGTATGCACATATCTCTCCAGTCGGTATGTCCTAAGGGTATTTTTTTTGACAAAATGTCCAATATATTTTTTTTGGGGGGAATTTTTTGGGGAATTTTTTTTATCAACTTCAATTGTTTATAAAATGTGATATCACGTATATTACAAATACATTTGTGCAAAATAATTGTTTGAATTATGATTGGTTTAAACAATGACAAAACGGCAACTCGGGTACAGTCATTTATCTATATATCGACACATCTGGGCAGTGTCTGTGTTGTCACTTAACGACTCCCTCAAACTTTTGTTTCCGTGGTTGTGAAGTGCTTTTAATAACGTTGTGGTGGTTTTGAATCACGTGGTGGTGAGGTAATTTGAATTATGTGGTGGTGAGGTGTTTTTAAATCACATGGTGGTGAGGTGTTTTTGATTCACGTGGTGGTGAGGTGTTTTGATTTACGTGGTGGTGAGGTATTTATAATTACGTGGTGGTGACGTGCTTTTAATTACGTGGTGATGAGGTGTTTTGAATTACGTGGTGGTGACGTGCTTTTAATTACGTGGTGATGAGGTGTTTTGTATTACGTGGTGATGAGGTGTTTTGAATTACTTGGTGGTGAGGTGTTTTGAATTACGTGGTGGTGAGGTGTTTTGAATTACTTGGTGGTGAGGTGTTTTAAATGACGTGGTGGTGAGGTGTTTTTAATTTCGTGGCTGTGAGGTATTTTTATTACGTGTTTTATGGCTGTGAGGTGTTTTTCTTACGTGTTTTAAGGCTGTGAGGTGTTTTTATTACGTGTTTTATGGCTGTGAGGTGTTTTTATTTTCGTGGTGGTGAGGTGTTTTTATTACGTGTTTTATGGCTGTGAGGTGTTATTATTGAGTGTTTTAAGGCTGTGAGGTGTTTTTATTAGGTGTTTTATGGCTGTGAGGTATTTTTATTACGTGTTTTATGGCTGTGAGGTGTTTTTATTTTCGTGGTGGTGAGGTGTTTTTATTACGTGTTTTAGGGCTGTGAGGTGTTTTTATTACGTGTTTTATGGCTGTGAGGTGTTTTTATTACGTGTTTTATGGCTGTGAGGTGTTTTTATTACGTGTTTTATGGCTGTGAGGTGTTTTTATTTTCGTGGTGGTGAGGTGTTTTTATTACGTGTTTTATGGCTGTGAGGTGTTTTTATTTTCATGGTGGTGAGGTGTTTTTATTACGTGTTTTATGGCTGTGAGGTGTTTTTATTACGTGTTTTATGGCTGTGAGGTGTTTTTATTTTCGTGGTGGTGAGGTGTTTTTATTACGTGTTTTATGGCTGTGAGGTGTTATTATTGAGTGTTTTAAGGCTGTGAGGTGTTTTTATTAGGTGTTTTATGGCTGTGAGGTATTTTTATTACGTGTTTTATGGCTGTGAGGTGTTTTTATTTTCGTGGTGGTGAGGTGTTTTTATTAGGTGTTTTATGGCTGTGAGGTGTTTTTATTACGTGTTTTATGGCTGTGAGGTGTTTTTATTACGTGTTTTATGGCTGTGAGGTATTTTTATTACGTGTTTTATGGCTGTGAGGTATTTTTATTACGTGTTTTATGGCTGTGAGGTGTTTTTATTTTCGTGGTGGTGAGGTGTTTTTATTAGGTGTTTTATGGCTGTGAGGTATTTTTATTACGTGTTTTATGGCTGTGAGGTGTTTTTATTTTCGTGGTGGTGAGGTGTTTTTATTACGTGTTTTATGGCTGTGAGGTATTTTTATTACGTGTTTTATGGCTGTGAGGTGTTTTTATTTTCGTGGTGGTGAGGTGTTTTTATTAGGTGTTTTATGGCTGTGAGGTGTTTTTATTATGTGTTTTATGGCTGTGAGGTGTTTTATTTTCGTAGTGGTGAGGTGTTTTTATTACGTGTTTTATGGCTGTGAGGTGTTTTTATTACGTGTTTTAAGGCTGTGAGGTGTTTTTATTAGGTGTTTTATGGCTGTGAGGTATTTTTATTATGTGTTTTATGGCTGTGAGGTGTTTTTATTACGTGTTTTATGGCTGTGAGGTGTTTTTAATTTCATGGTGGTGAGGTGTTTTTATTACGTGTTTTATGGCTGTGAGGAGTTTTTATTATGTGTTTTATGGCTGTGAGGTGTTTTTATTTTCGTGGTGGTGAGGTGTTTTTATTACGTGTTTTATGGCTGTGAGGTGTTTTTATTACGTGTTTTATGGCTGTGAGGTGTTTTTATTTTCGTGGTGTTGAGGTGTTTTTATTACGTGTTTTATGGCTGTGAGGTGTTTTTATTACGTGTTTTATGGCTGTGAGGTGTTTTTATTACGTGTTTTATGGCTGTGAGGTGTTTTTATTACGTGTTTTATGGCTGTGAGGTGTTTTTATTTTCGTGGTGGTGAGGTGTTTTTATTACGTGTTTTATGGCTGTGAGGTGTTTTTATTACGTGTTTTATGGCTGTGAGGTGTTTTTATTACGTGTTTTATGGCTGTGAGGTGTTTTTATTACGTGTTTTATGGCTGTGAGGTGTTTTTATTTTCGTGGTGTTGAGGTGTTTTTATTACGTGTTTTATGGCTGTGAGGTGTTTTTATTACGTGTTTTATGGCTGTGAGGTGTTTTTATTACGTGTTTTATGGCTGTGAGGTGTTTTTATTTTCGTGGTGTTGAGGTGTTTTTATTACGTGTTTTATGGCTGTGAGGTGTTTTTATTTTCGTGGTGTTGAGGTGTTTTTATTACGTGTTTTATGGCTGTGAGGTGTTTTTATTTTCGTGGTGTTGAGGTGTTTTTATTACGTGTTTTATGGCTGTGAGGTGTTTTTATTACGTGTTTTATGGCTGTGAGGTGTTTTTATTATGTGTTTTATGGCTGTGAGGTGTTTTTATTTTCGTGGTGTTGAGGTGTTTTTATTACGTGTTTTATGGCTGTGAGGTGTTTTTATTACGTGTTTTATGGCTGTGAGGTGTTTTTATTATGTGTTTTATGGCTGTGAGGTGTTTTTATTTTCGTGGTGTTGAGGTGTTTTTATTACGTGTTTTATGGCTGTGAGGTGTTTTTATTAAGTGTTTTATGGCTGTGAGGTGTTTTTATTAAGTGTTTTAAGGCTGTGAGGTGTTTTATTTTCGTGGTGGTGAGGTGTTTTTATTACATGTTTTATGGCTGTGAGGTGTTTTTATTACGTGTTTTATGGCTGTGAGGTGTTTTTATTTTCATGGTGGTGAGGTGTTTTTATTACGTGTTTTATGGCTGTGAGGTGTTTTTATTATGTGTTTTATGGCTGTGAGGTGTTTTTATTTTCGTGGTGGTGAGGTGTTTTTATTACGTGTTTTATGGCTGTGAGGTGTTTTTATTACGTGTTTTATGGCTGTGAGGTGTTTTTATTACGTGTTTTATGGCTGTGAGGTGTTTTTATTACGTGTTTTATGGCTGTGAGGTGTTTTTATTACGTGTTTTATGGCTGTGAGGTGTTTTTATTTTCGTGGTGTTGAGGTGTTTTTATTACGTGTTTTATGGCTGTGAGGTGTTTTTATTACGTGTTTTATGGCTGTGAGGTGTTTTTATTACGTGTTTTATGGCTGTGAGGTGTTTTTATTTTCGTGGTGTTGATGTGTTTTTATTACGTGTTTTATGGCTGTGAGGTGTTTTTATTTTCGTGGTGTTGAGGTGTTTTTATTACGTGTTTTATGGCTGTGAGGTGTTTTTATTTTCGTGGTGTTGAGGTGTTTTTATTACGTGTTTTATTTTCGTGGTGGTGAGGTGTTTTTATTACGTGTTTTATGGCTGTGAGGTGTTTTTATTACGTGTTTTATGGCTGTGAGGTGGTTTTATTATGTGTTTTATGGCTGTGAGGTGTTTTTATTACGTGTTTTATGGCTGTGAGGTGTTTTTATTTTCGTGGTGTTGAGGTGTTTTTATTACGTGTTTTATGGCTGTGAGGTGTTTTTATTACGTGTTTTATGGCTGTGAGGTGTTTTTATTACGTGTTTTATGGCTGTGAGGTGTTTTTATTTTCGTGGTGTTGAGGTGTTTTTATTACGTGTTTTATGGCTGTGAGGTGTTTTTATTTTCGTGGTGTTGAGGTGTTTTTATTACGTGTTTTATGGCTGTGAGGTGTTTTTATTACGTGTTTTATGGCTGTGAGGTGTTTTTATTACGTGTTTTATGGCTGTGAGGTGTTTTTATTATGTGTTTTATGGCTGTGAGGTGTTTTTATTACGTGTTTTATGGCTGTGAGGTGTTTTTATTACGTGTTTTATGGCTGTGAGGTGTTTTTATTACGTGTTTTATGGCTGTGAGGTGTTTTTATTACGTGTTTTATGGCTGTGAGGTGTTTTTATTTTCGTGGTGTTGAGGTGTTTTTATTACGTGTTTTATGGCTGTGAGGTGTTTTTATTACGTGTTTTACGGCTGTGAGCTGTTTTTATTTTCGTGGTGGTGAGGTGTTTTTATTATGTGTTTTATGGCTGTGAGGTGTTTTTATTTTCGTGGTGGTGAGGTGTTTTTATTACGTGTTTTATGGCTGTGAGGTGTTTTTATTATGTGTTTTATGGCTGTGAGGTGTTTTTATTTTCGTGGTGGTGAGGTGTTTTTATTACGTGTTTTATGGCTGTGAGGTGTTTTTATGAAGTGTTTTATGGCTGTGAGGTGTTTTATTTTCGTGGTGGTGAGGTGGTTTTCATTTCGTGGTGGTGAGGTGTTTTTAATTTCGTGGTGGTGAGGTGTTTTTATTACGTGTTTTTAAGGCTGTGAGGTGTTTTTATTACGCGTTTTATGGCTGTGAGGTGTTTTAATTTTGTGGTGGTGAGGTGTTTTTATTTTCGTGGTGGTGAGGTGTTTTTATTACGTGTTTTTATGGCTGTGAGGTGTTTTTATTATGTGTTTTATGGCTGTGAGGTGTTTTTATTTTCGTGGTGGTGAGGTGTTTTTATTATGTGTTTTATGGCTGTGAGGTGTTTTATTTTCGTGGTGGTGAGGTGGTTTTCATTTCGTGGTGGTGAGGTGTTTTTATTTTCGTGGTGTTGAGGTGTTTTTATTACGTGTTTTATGGCTGTGAGGTGTTTTTATTACGTGTTTTATGGCTGTGAGGTGTTTTTATTTTCGTGGTGTTGAGGTGTTTTTATTACGTGTTTTATGGCTGTGAGGTGTTTTTATTTTCGTGGTGTTGAGGTGTTTTTATTACGTGTTTTATGGCTGTGAGGTGTTTTTATTACGTGTTTTATGGCTGTGAGGTGTTTTTATTATGTGTTTTATGGCTGTGAGGTGTTTTATTTTCGTGGTGGTGAGGTGGTTTTCATTTCGTGGTGGTGAGGTGTTTTTATTTTCGTGGTGTTGAGGTGTTTTTATTACGTGTTTTATGGCTGTGAGGTGTTTTTATTACGTGTTTTATGGCTGTGAGGTGTTTTTATTTTCGTGGTGTTGAGGTGTTTTTATTACATGTTTTATGGCTGTGAGGTGTTTTTATTTTCGTGGTGTTGAGGTGTTTTTATTACGTGTTTTATGGCTGTGAGGTGTTTTTATTACGTGTTTTATGGCTGTGAGGTGTTTTTATTACGTGTTTTATGGCTGTGAGGTGTTTTTATTATGTGTTTTATGGCTGTGAGGTGTTTTTATTTTCGTGGTGTTGAGGTGTTTTTATTACGTGTTTTATGGCTGTGAGGTGTTTTTATTACGTGTTCTATGGCTGTGAGGTGTTTTTATTTTCGTGGTGTTGAGGTGTTTTTATTATGTGTTTTATGGCTGTGAGGTGTTTTTTTTTCGTGGTGTTGAGGTGTTTTTATTACGTGTTTTATGGCTGTGAGGTGTTTTTATTACGTGTTTTATGGCTGTGAGGTGTTTTTATTACGTGTTTTATGGCTGTGAGGTGTTTTTATTTTCGTGGTGTTGAGGTGTTTTTATTACGTGTTTTATGGCTGTGAGGTGTTTTTATTACGTGTTTTATGGCTGTGAGGTGTTTTTATTTTCGTGGTGTTGAGGTGTTTTTATTACGTGTTTTAAGGCTGTGAGGTGTTTTTATTAGGTGTTTTATGGCTGTGAGGTATTTTTATTACGTGTTTTATGGCTGTGAGGTGTTTTTATTTTCGTGGTGGTGAGGTGTTTTTATTACGTGTTTTAGGGCTGTGAGGTGTTTTTATTACGTGTTTTATGGCTGTGAGGTGTTTTTATTACGTGTTTTATGGCTGTGAGGTGTTTTTATTACGTGTTTTATGGCTGTGAGGTGTTTTTATTTTCGTGGTGGTGAGGTGTTTTTATTACGTGTTTTATGGCTGTGAGGTGTTTTTATTTTCATGGTGGTGAGGTGTTTTTATTACGTGTTTTATGGCTGTGAGGTGTTTTTATTACGTGTTTTATGGCTGTGAGGTGTTTTTATTTTCGTGGTGGTGAGGTGTTTTTATTACGTGTTTTATGGCTGTGAGGTGTTATTATTGAGTGTTTTAAGGCTGTGAGGTGTTTTTATTAGGTGTTTTATGGCTGTGAGGTATTTTTATTACGTGTTTTATGGCTGTGAGGTGTTTTTATTTTCGTGGTGGTGAGGTGTTTTTATTAGGTGTTTTATGGCTGTGAGGTGTTTTTATTACGTGTTTTATGGCTGTGAGGTGTTTTATTTTCGTAGTGGTGAGGTGTTTTTATTACGTGTTTTATGGCTGTGAGGTGTTTTTATTACGTGTTTTAAGGCTGTGAGGTGTTTTTATTAGGTGTTTTATGGCTGTGAGGTATTTTTATTATGTGTTTTATGGCTGTGAGGTGTTTTTATTACGTGTTTTATGGCTGTGAGGTGTTTTTATTTTCGTGGTGTTGAGGTGTTTTTATTACGTGTTTTATGGCTGTGAGGTGTTTTTATTACGTGTTTTATGGCTGTGAGGTGTTTTTATTACGTGTTTTATGGCTGTGAGGTGTTTTTATTACGTGTTTTATGGCTGTGAGGTGTTTTTATTTTCGTGGTGGTGAGGTGTTTTTATTACGTGTTTTATGGCTGTGAGGTGTTTTTATTATGTGTTTTATGGCTGTGAGGTGTTTTTATTACGTGTTTTATGGCTGTGAGGTGTTTTTATTACGTGTTTTATGGCTGTGAGGTGTTTTTATTTTCGTGGTGTTGAGGTGTTTTTATTACGTGTTTTATGGCTGTGAGGTGTTTTTATTACGTGTTTTATGGCTGTGAGGTGTTTTTATTACGTGTTTTATGGCTGTGAGGTGTTTTTATTTTCGTGGTGTTGAGGTGTTTTTATTACGTGTTTTATGGCTGTGAGGTGTTTTTATTTTCGTGGTGTTGAGGTGTTTTTATTACGTGTTTTATGGCTGTGAGGTGTTTTTATTTTCGTGGTGTTGAGGTGTTTTTATTACGTGTTTTATGGCTGTGAGGTGTTTTTATTACGTGTTTTATGGCTGTGAGGTGTTTTTATTATGTGTTTTATGGCTGTGAGGTGTTTTTATTTTCGTGGTGTTGAGGTGTTTTTATTACGTGTTTTATGGCTGTGAGGTGTTTTTATTACGTGTTTTATGGCTGTGAGGTGTTTTTATTACGTGTTTTATGGCTGTGAGGTGTTTTTATTATGTGTTTTATGGCTGTGAGGTGTTTTTATTTTCGTGGTGTTGAGGTGTTTTTATTACGTGTTTTATGGCTGTGAGGTGTTTTTATTAAGTGTTTTATGGCTGTGAGGTGTTTTTATTAAGTGTTTTAAGGCTGTGAGGTGTTTTATTTTCGTGGTGGTGAGGTGTTTTTATTACATGTTTTATGGCTGTGAGGTGTTTTTATTACGTGTTTTATGGATGTGAGGTGTTTTTATTTTCATGGTGGTGAGGTGTTTTTATTACGTGTTTTATGGCTGTGAGGTGTTTTTATTATGTGTTTTATGGCTGTGAGGTGTTTTTATTTTCGTGGTGGTGAGGTGTTTTTATTACGTGTTTTATGGCTGTGAGGTGTTTTTATTACGTGTTTTATGGCTGTGAGGTGTTTTTATTACGTGTTTTATGGCTGTGAGGTGTTTTTATTACGTGTTTTATGGCTGTGAGGTGTTTTTATTACGTGTTTTATGGCTGTGAGGTGTTTTTATTTTCGTGGTGTTGAGGTGTTTTTATTACGTGTTTTATGGCTGTGAGGTGTTTTTATTACGTGTTTTATGGCTGTGAGGTGTTTTTATTACGTGTTTTATGGCTGTGAGGTGTTTTTATTTTTGTGGTGTTGATGTGTTTTTATTACGTGTTTTATGGCTGTGAGGTGTTTTTATTTTCGTGGTGTTGAGGTGTTTTTATTACGTGTTTTATGGCTGTGAGGTGTTTTTATTTTCGTGGTGTTGAGGTGTTTTTATTACGTGTTTTATTTTCGTGGTGGTGAGGTGTTTTTATTACGTGTTTTATGGCTGTGAGGTGTTTTTATTACGTGTTTTATGGCTGTGAGGTGGTTTTATTATGTGTTTTATGGCTGTGAGGTGTTTTTATTACGTGTTTTATGGCTGTGAGGTGTTTTTATTTTCGTGGTGTTGAGGTGTTTTTATTACGTGTTTTATGGCTGTGAGGTGTTTTTATTACGTGTTTTATGGCTGTGAGGTGTTTTTATTACGTGTTTTATGGCTGTGAGGTGGTTTTATTATGTGTTTTATGGCTGTGAGGTGTTTTTATTACGTGTTTTATGGCTGTGAGGTGTTTTTATTTTCGTGGTGTTGAGGTGTTTTTATTACGTGTTTTATGGCTGTGAGGTGTTTTTATTACGTGTTTTATGGCTGTGAGGTGTTTTTATTACGTGTTTTATGGCTGTGAGGTGTTTTTATTTTCGTGGTGTTGAGGTGTTTTTATTACGTGTTTTATGGCTGTGAGGTGTTTTTATTTTCGTGGTGTTGAGGTGTTTTTATTACGTGTTTTATGGCTGTGAGGTGTTTTTATTACGTGTTTTATGGCTGTGAGGTGTTTTTATTACGTGTTTTATGGCTGTGAGGTGTTTTTATTATGTGTTTTATGGCTGTGAGGTGTTTTTATTACGTGTTTTATGGCTGTGAGGTGTTTTTATTACGTGTTTTATGGCTGTGAGGTGTTTTTATTACGTGTTTTATGGCTGTGAGGTGTTTTTATTACGTGTTTTATGGCTGTGAGGTGTTTTTATTTTCGTGGTGTTGAGGTGTTTTTATTACGTGTTTTATGGCTGTGAGGTGTTTTTATTACGTGTTTTACGGCTGTGAGCTGTTTTTATTTTCGTGGTGGTGAGGTGTTTTTATTATGTGTTTTATGGCTGTGAGGTGTTTTTATTTTCGTGGTGGTGAGGTGTTTTTATTACGTGTTTTATGGCTGTGAGGTGTTTTTATTATGTGTTTTATGGCTGTGAGGTGTTTTTATTTTCGTGGTGGTGAGGTGTTTTTATTACGTGTTTTATGGCTGTGAGGTGTTTTTATGAAGTGTTTTATGGCTGTGAGGTGTTTTATTTTCGTGGTGGTGAGGTGGTTTTCATTTCGTGGTGGTGAGGTGTTTTTAATTTCGTGGTGGTGAGGTGTTTTTATTACGTGTTTTTAAGGCTGTGAGGTGTTTTTATTACGCGTTTTATGGCTGTGAGGTGTTTTAATTTTGTGGTGGTGAGGTGTTTTTATTTTCGTGGTGGTGAGGTGTTTTTATTACGTGTTTTTATGGCTGTGAGGTGTTTTTATTATGTGTTTTATGGCTGTGAGGTGTTTTTATTTTCGTGGTGGTGAGGTGTTTTTATTATGTGTTTTATGGCTGTGAGGTGTTTTATTTTCGTGGTGGTGAGGTGGTTTTCATTTCGTGGTGGTGAGGTGTTTTTATTTTCGTGGTGTTGAGGTGTTTTTATTACGTGTTTTATGGCTGTGAGGTGTTTTTATTACGTGTTTTATGGCTGTGAGGTGTTTTTATTTTCGTGGTGTTGAGGTGTTTTTATTACGTGTTTTATGGCTGTGAGGTGTTTTTATTTTCGTGGTGTTGAGGTGTTTTTATTACGTGTTTTATGGCTGTGAGGTGTTTTTATTACGTGTTTTATGGCTGTGAGGTGTTTTTATTATGTGTTTTATGGCTGTGAGGTGTTTTATTTTCGTGGTGGTGAGGTGGTTTTCATTTCGTGGTGGTGAGGTGTTTTTATTTTCGTGGTGTTGAGGTGTTTTTATTACGTGTTTTATGGCTGTGAGGTGTTTTTATTACGTGTTTTATGGCTGTGAGGTGTTTTTATTTTCGTGGTGTTGAGGTGTTTTTATTACATGTTTTATGGCTGTGAGGTGTTTTTATTTTCGTGGTGTTGAGGTGTTTTTATTACGTGTTTTATGGCTGTGAGGTGTTTTTATTACGTGTTTTATGGCTGTGAGGTGTTTTTATTACGTGTTTTATGGCTGTGAGGTGTTTTTATTATGTGTTTTATGGCTGTGAGGTGTTTTTATTTTCGTGGTGTTGAGGTGTTTTTATTACGTGTTTTATGGCTGTGAGGTG
Organism: Myxine glutinosa; assembly: GCF_964187855.1. Classification (NCBI taxonomy): domain Eukaryota; kingdom Metazoa; phylum Chordata; class Myxini; order Myxiniformes; family Myxinidae; genus Myxine; species Myxine glutinosa. The sequence goes on from NC_136270.1 coordinate 51,598,456, forward strand.
TTTTTATTACGTGTTCTATGGCTGTGAGGTGTTTTTATTTTCGTGGTGTTGAGGTGTTTTTATTATGTGTTTTATGGCTGTGAGGTGTTTTTTTTTCGTGGTGTTGAGGTGTTTTTATTACGTGTTTTATGGCTGTGAGGTGTTTTTATTACGTGTTTTATGGCTGTGAGGTGTTTTTATTACGTGTTTTATGGCTGTGAGGTGTTTTTATTTTCGTGGTGTTGAGGTGTTTTTATTACGTGTTTTATGGCTGTGAGGTGTTTTTATTACGTGTTTTATGGCTGTGAGGTGTTTTTATTTTCGTGGTGTTGAGGTGTTTTTATTACGTGTTTTAAGGCTGTGAGGTGTTTTTATTAGGTGTTTTATGGCTGTGAGGTATTTTTATTACGTGTTTTATGGCTGTGAGGTGTTTTTATTTTCGTGGTGGTGAGGTGTTTTTATTACGTGTTTTAGGGCTGTGAGGTGTTTTTATTACGTGTTTTATGGCTGTGAGGTGTTTTTATTACGTGTTTTATGGCTGTGAGGTGTTTTTATTACGTGTTTTATGGCTGTGAGGTGTTTTTATTTTCGTGGTGGTGAGGTGTTTTTATTACGTGTTTTATGGCTGTGAGGTGTTTTTATTTTCATGGTGGTGAGGTGTTTTTATTACGTGTTTTATGGCTGTGAGGTGTTTTTATTACGTGTTTTATGGCTGTGAGGTGTTTTTATTTTCGTGGTGGTGAGGTGTTTTTATTACGTGTTTTATGGCTGTGAGGTGTTATTATTGAGTGTTTTAAGGCTGTGAGGTGTTTTTATTAGGTGTTTTATGGCTGTGAGGTATTTTTATTACGTGTTTTATGGCTGTGAGGTGTTTTTATTTTCGTGGTGGTGAGGTGTTTTTATTAGGTGTTTTATGGCTGTGAGGTGTTTTTATTACGTGTTTTATGGCTGTGAGGTGTTTTATTTTCGTAGTGGTGAGGTGTTTTTATTACGTGTTTTATGGCTGTGAGGTGTTTTTATTACGTGTTTTAAGGCTGTGAGGTGTTTTTATTAGGTGTTTTATGGCTGTGAGGTATTTTTATTATGTGTTTTATGGCTGTGAGGTGTTTTTATTACGTGTTTTATGGCTGTGAGGTGTTTTTATTTTCGTGGTGTTGAGGTGTTTTTATTACGTGTTTTATGGCTGTGAGGTGTTTTTATTACGTGTTTTATGGCTGTGAGGTGTTTTTATTACGTGTTTTATGGCTGTGAGGTGTTTTTATTACGTGTTTTATGGCTGTGAGGTGTTTTTATTTTCGTGGTGGTGAGGTGTTTTTATTACGTGTTTTATGGCTGTGAGGTGTTTTTATTACGTGTTTTATGGCTGTGAGGTGTTTTTATTACGTGTTTTATGGCTGTGAGGTGTTTTTATTACGTGTTTTATGGCTGTGAGGTGTTTTTATTTTCGTGGTGTTGAGGTGTTTTTATTACGTGTTTTATGGCTGTGAGGTGTTTTTATTACGTGTTTTATGGCTGTGAGGTGTTTTTATTACGTGTTTTATGGCTGTGAGGTGTTTTTATTTTCGTGGTGTTGAGGTGTTTTTATTACGTGTTTTATGGCTGTGAGGTGTTTTTATTTTCGTGGTGTTGAGGTGTTTTTATTACGTGTTTTATGGCTGTGAGGTGTTTTTATTTTCGTGGTGTTGAGGTGTTTTTATTACGTGTTTTATGGCTGTGAGGTGTTTTTATTACGTGTTTTATGGCTGTGAGGTGTTTTTATTATGTGTTTTATGGCTGTGAGGTGTTTTTATTTTCGTGGTGTTGATGTGTTTTTATTACGTGTTTTATGGCTGTGAGGTGTTTTTATTACGTGTTTTATGGCTGTGAGGTGTTTTTATTACGTGTTTTATGGCTGTGAGGTGTTTTTATTATGTGTTTTATGGCTGTGAGGTGTTTTTATTTTCGTGGTGTTGAGGTGTTTTTATTACGTGTTTTATGGCTGTGAGGTGTTTTTATTAAGTGTTTTATGGCTGTGAGGTGTTTTTATTAAGTGTTTTAAGGCTGTGAGGTGTTTTATTTTCGTGGTGGTGAGGTGTTTTTATTACATGTTTTATGGCTGTGAGGTGTTTTTATTACGTGTTTTATGGCTGTGAGGTGTTTTTATTTTCATGGTGGTGAGGTGTTTTTATTACGTGTTTTATGGCTGTGAGGTGTTTTTATTATGTGTTTTATGGCTGTGAGGTGTTTTTATTTTCGTGGTGGTGAGGTGTTTTTATTACGTGTTTTATGGCTGTGAGGTGTTTTTATTACGTGTTTTATGGCTGTGAGGTGTTTTTATTACGTGTTTTATGGCTGTGAGGTGTTTTTATTACGTGTTTTATGGCTGTGAGGTGTTTTTATTACGTGTTTTATGGCTGTGAGGTGTTTTTATTTTCGTGGTGTTGAGGTGTTTTTATTACGTGTTTTATGGCTGTGAGGTGTTTTTATTACGTGTTTTATGGCTGTGAGGTGTTTTTATTACGTGTTTTATGGCTGTGAGGTGTTTTTATTTTCGTGGTGTTGATGTGTTTTTATTACGTGTTTTATGGCTGTGAGGTGTTTTTATTTTCGTGGTGTTGAGGTGTTTTTATTACGTGTTTTATGGCTGTGAGGTGTTTTTATTTTCGTGGTGTTGAGGTGTTTTTATTACGTGTTTTATTTTCGTGGTGGTGAGGTGTTTTTATTACGTGTTTTATGGCTGTGAGGTGTTTTTATTACGTGTTTTATGGCTGTGAGGTGGTTTTATTATGTGTTTTATGGCTGTGAGGTGTTTTTATTACGTGTTTTATGGCTGTGAGGTGTTTTTATTTTCGTGGTGTTGAGGTGTTTTTATTACGTGTTTTATGGCTGTGAGGTGTTTTTATTACGTGTTTTATGGCTGTGAGGTGTTTTTATTACGTGTTTTATGGCTGTGAGGTGTTTTTATTTTCGTGGTGTTGAGGTGTTTTTATTACGTGTTTTATGGCTGTGAGGTGTTTTTATTTTCGTGGTGTTGAGGTGTTTTTATTACGTGTTTTATGGCTGTGAGGTGTTTTTATTACGTGTTTTATGGCTGTGAGGTGTTTTTATTACGTGTTTTATGGCTGTGAGGTGTTTTTATTATGTGTTTTATGGCTGTGAGGTGTTTTTATTACGTGTTTTATGGCTGTGAGGTGTTTTTATTACGTGTTTTATGGCTGTGAGGTGTTTTTATTACGTGTTTTATGGCTGTGAGGTGTTTTTATTACGTGTTTTATGGCTGTGAGGTGTTTTTATTTTCGTGGTGTTGAGGTGTTTTTATTACGTGTTTTATGGCTGTGAGGTGTTTTTATTACGTGTTTTACGGCTGTGAGCTGTTTTTATTTTCGTGGTGGTGAGGTGTTTTTATTATGTGTTTTATGGCTGTGAGGTGTTTTTATTTTCGTGGTGGTGAGGTGTTTTTATTACGTGTTTTATGGCTGTGAGGTGTTTTTATTATGTGTTTTATGGCTGTGAGGTGTTTTTATTTTCGTGGTGGTGAGGTGTTTTTATTACGTGTTTTATGGCTGTGAGGTGTTTTTATGAAGTGTTTTATGGCTGTGAGGTGTTTTATTTTCGTGGTGGTGAGGTGGTTTTCATTTCGTGGTGGTGAGGTGTTTTTAATTTCGTGGTGGTGAGGTGTTTTTATTACGTGTTTTTAAGGCTGTGAGGTGTTTTTATTACGCGTTTTATGGCTGTGAGGTGTTTTAATTTTGTGGTGGTGAGGTGTTTTTATTTTCGTGGTGGTGAGGTGTTTTTATTACGTGTTTTTATGGCTGTGAGGTGTTTTTATTATGTGTTTTATGGCTGTGAGGTGTTTTTATTTTCGTGGTGGTGAGGTGTTTTTATTATGTGTTTTATGGCTGTGAGGTGTTTTATTTTCGTGGTGGTGAGGTGGTTTTCATTTCGTGGTGGTGAGGTGTTTTTATTTTCGTGGTGTTGAGGTGTTTTTATTACGTGTTTTATGGCTGTGAGGTGTTTTTATTACGTGTTTTATGGCTGTGAGGTGTTTTTATTTTCGTGGTGTTGAGGTGTTTTTATTACGTGTTTTATGGCTGTGAGGTGTTTTTATTTTCGTGGTGTTGAGGTGTTTTTATTACGTGTTTTATGGCTGTGAGGTGTTTTTATTACGTGTTTTATGGCTGTGAGGTGTTTTTATTATGTGTTTTATGGCTGTGAGGTGTTTTATTTTCGTGGTGGTGAGGTGGTTTTCATTTCGTGGTGGTGAGGTGTTTTTATTTTCGTGGTGTTGAGGTGTTTTTATTACGTGTTTTATGGCTGTGAGGTGTTTTTATTACGTGTTTTATGGCTGTGAGGTGTTTTTATTTTCGTGGTGTTGAGGTGTTTTTATTACATGTTTTATGGCTGTGAGGTGTTTTTATTTTCGTGGTGTTGAGGTGTTTTTATTACGTGTTTTATGGCTGTGAGGTGTTTTTATTACGTGTTTTATGGCTGTGAGGTGTTTTTATTACGTGTTTTATGGCTGTGAGGTGTTTTTATTATGTGTTTTATGGCTGTGAGGTGTTTTTATTTTCGTGGTGTTGAGGTGTTTTTATTACGTGTTTTATGGCTGTGAGGTGTTTTTATTACGTGTTCTATGGCTGTGAGGTGTTTTTATTTTCGTGGTGTTGAGGTGTTTTTATTATGTGTTTTATGGCTGTGAGGTGTTTTTTTTTCGTGGTGTTGAGGTGTTTTTATTACGTGTTTTATGGCTGTGAGGTGTTTTTATTACGTGTTTTATGGCTGTGAGGTGTTTTTATTACGTGTTTTATGGCTGTGAGGTGTTTTTATTTTCGTGGTGTTGAGGTGTTTTTATTACGTGTTTTATGGCTGTGAGGTGTTTTTATTACGTGTTTTATGGCTGTGAGGTGTTTTTATTTTCGTGGTGTTGAGGTGTTTTTATTACGTGTTTTAAGGCTGTGAGGTGTTTTTATTAGGTGTTTTATGGCTGTGAGGTATTTTTATTACGTGTTTTATGGCTGTGAGGTGTTTTTATTTTCGTGGTGGTGAGGTGTTTTTATTACGTGTTTTAGGGCTGTGAGGTGTTTTTATTACGTGTTTTATGGCTGTGAGGTGTTTTTATTACGTGTTTTATGGCTGTGAGGTGTTTTTATTACGTGTTTTATGGCTGTGAGGTGTTTTTATTTTCGTGGTGGTGAGGTGTTTTTATTACGTGTTTTATGGCTGTGAGGTGTTTTTATTTTCATGGTGGTGAGGTGTTTTTATTACGTGTTTTATGGCTGTGAGGTGTTTTTATTACGTGTTTTATGGCTGTGAGGTGTTTTTATTTTCGTGGTGGTGAGGTGTTTTTATTACGTGTTTTATGGCTGTGAGGTGTTATTATTGAGTGTTTTAAGGCTGTGAGGTGTTTTTATTAGGTGTTTTATGGCTGTGAGGTATTTTTATTACGTGTTTTATGGCTGTGAGGTGTTTTTATTTTCGTGGTGGTGAGGTGTTTTTATTAGGTGTTTTATGGCTGTGAGGTGTTTTTATTACGTGTTTTATGGCTGTGAGGTGTTTTATTTTCGTAGTGGTGAGGTGTTTTTATTACGTGTTTTATGGCTGTGAGGTGTTTTTATTACGTGTTTTAAGGCTGTGAGGTGTTTTTATTAGGTGTTTTATGGCTGTGAGGTATTTTTATTATGTGTTTTATGGCTGTGAGGTGTTTTTATTACGTGTTTTATGGCTGTGAGGTGTTTTTATTTTCATGGTGGTGAGGTGTTTTTATTACGTGTTTTATGGCTGTGAGGAGTTTTTATTATGTGTTTTATGGCTGTGAGGTGTTTTTATTTTCGTGGTGGTGAGGTGTTTTTATTACGTGTTTTATGGCTGTGAGGTGTTTTTATTACGTGTTTTATGGCTGTGAGGTGTTTTTATTTTCGTGGTGTTGAGGTGTTTTTATTACGTGTTTTATGGCTGTGAGGTGTTTTTATTACGTGTTTTATGGCTGTGAGGTGTTTTTATTACGTGTTTTATGGCTGTGAGGTGTTTTTATTACGTGTTTTATGGCTGTGAGGTGTTTTTATTTTCGTGGTGGTGAGGTGTTTTTATTACGTGTTTTATGGCTGTGAGGTGTTTTTATTACGTGTTTTATGGCTGTGAGGTGTTTTTATTACGTGTTTTATGGCTGTGAGGTGTTTTTATTACGTGTTTTATGGCTGTGAGGTGTTTTTATTTTCGTGGTGTTGAGGTGTTTTTATTACGTGTTTTATGGCTGTGAGGTGTTTTTATTACGTGTTTTATGGCTGTGAGGTGTTTTTATTACGTGTTTTATGGCTGTGAGGTGTTTTTATTTTCGTGGTGTTGAGGTGTTTTTATTACGTGTTTTATGGCTGTGAGGTGTTTTTATTTTCGTGGTGTTGAGGTGTTTTTATTACGTGTTTTATGGCTGTGAGGTGTTTTTATTTTCGTGGTGTTGAGGTGTTTTTATTACGTGTTTTATGGCTGTGAGGTGTTTTTATTACGTGTTTTATGGCTGTGAGGTGTTTTTATTATGTGTTTTATGGCTGTGAGGTGTTTTTATTTTCGTGGTGTTGAGGTGTTTTTATTACGTGTTTTATGGCTGTGAGGTGTTTTTATTACGTGTTTTATGGCTGTGAGGTGTTTTTATTACGTGTTTTATGGCTGTGAGGTGTTTTTATTATGTGTTTTATGGCTGTGAGGTGTTTTTATTTTCGTGGTGTTGAGGTGTTTTTATTACGTGTTTTATGGCTGTGAGGTGTTTTTATTAAGTGTTTTATGGCTGTGAGGTGTTTTTATTAAGTGTTTTAAGGCTGTGAGGTGTTTTATTTTCGTGGTGGTGAGGTGTTTTTATTACATGTTTTATGGCTGTGAGGTGTTTTTATTACGTGTTTTATGGCTGTGAGGTGTTTTTATTTTCATGGTGGTGAGGTGTTTTTATTACGTGTTTTATGGCTGTGAGGTGTTTTTATTATGTGTTTTATGGCTGTGAGGTGTTTTTATTTTCGTGGTGGTGAGGTGTTTTTATTACGTGTTTTATGGCTGTGAGGTGTTTTTATTACGTGTTTTATGGCTGTGAGGTGTTTTTATTACGTGTTTTATGGCTGTGAGGTGTTTTTATTACGTGTTTTATGGCTGTGAGGTGTTTTTATTACGTGTTTTATGGCTGTGAGGTGTTTTTATTTTCGTGGTGTTGAGGTGTTTTTATTACGTGTTTTATGGCTGTGAGGTGTTTTTATTACGTGTTTTATGGCTGTGAGGTGTTTTTATTACGTGTTTTATGGCTGTGAGGTGTTTTTATTTTCGTGGTGTTGATGTGTTTTTATTACGTGTTTTATGGCTGTGAGGTGTTTTTATTTTCGTGGTGTTGAGGTGTTTTTATTACGTCTTTTATGGCTGTGAGGTGTTTTTATTTTCGTGGTGTTGAGGTGTTTTTATTACGTGTTTTATTTTCGTGGTGGTGAGGTGTTTTTATTACGTGTTTTATGGCTGTGAGGTGTTTTTATTACGTGTTTTATGGCTGTGAGGTGGTTTTATTATGTGTTTTATGGCTGTGAGGTGTTTTTATTACGTGTTTTATGGCTGTGAGGTGTTTTTATTTTCGTGGTGTTGAGGTGTTTTTATTACGTGTTTTATGGCTGTGAGGTGTTTTTATTACGTGTTTTATGGCTGTGAGGTGTTTTTATTACGTGTTTTATGGCTGTGAGGTGTTTTTATTTTCGTGGTGTTGAGGTGTTTTTATTACGTGTTTTATGGCTGTGAGGTGTTTTTATTTTCGTGGTGTTGAGGTGTTTTTATTACGTGTTTTATGGCTGTGAGGTGTTTTTATTACGTGTTTTATGGCTGTGAGGTGTTTTTATTACGTGTTTTATGGCTGTGAGGTGTTTTTATTATGTGTTTTATGGCTGTGAGGTGTTTTATTTTCGTGGTGGTGAGGTGGTTTTCATTTCGTGGTGGTGAGGTGTTTTTATTTTCGTGGTGTTGAGGTGTTTTTATTACGTGTTTTATGGCTGTGAGGTGTTTTTATTACGTGTTTTATGGCTGTGAGGTGTTTTTATTTTCGTGGTGTTGAGGTGTTTTTATTACATGTTTTATGGCTGTGAGGTGTTTTTATTTTCGTGGTGTTGAGGTGTTTTTATTACGTGTTTTATGGCTGTGAGGTGTTTTTATTACGTGTTTTATGGCTGTGAGGTGTTTTTATTACGTGTTTTATGGCTGTGAGGTGTTTTTATTATGTGTTTTATGGCTGTGAGGTGTTTTTATTTTCGTGGTGTTGAGGTGTTTTTATTACGTGTTTTATGGCTGTGAGGTGTTTTTATTACGTGTTCTATGGCTGTGAGGTGTTTTTATTTTCGTGGTGTTGAGGTGTTTTTATTATGTGTTTTATGGCTGTGAGGTGTTTTTTTTTCGTGGTGTTGAGGTGTTTTTATTACGTGTTTTATGGCTGTGAGGTGTTTTTATTACGTGTTTTATGGCTGTGAGGTGTTTTTATTACGTGTTTTATGGCTGTGAGGTGTTTTTATTTTCGTGGTGTTGAGGTGTTTTTATTACGTGTTTTATGGCTGTGAGGTGTTTTTATTACGTGTTTTATGGCTGTGAGGTGTTTTTATTTTCCTGGTGTTGAGGTGTTTTTATTACGTGTTTTAAGGCTGTGAGGTGTTTTTATTAGGTGTTTTATGGCTGTGAGGTATTTTTATTACGTGTTTTATGGCTGTGAGGTGTTTTTATTTTCGTGGTGGTGAGGTGTTTTTATTACGTGTTTTAGGGCTGTGAGGTGTTTTTATTACGTGTTTTATGGCTGTGAGGTGTTTTTATTACGTGTTTTATGGCTGTGAGGTGTTTTTATTACGTGTTTTATGGCTGTGAGGTGTTTTTATTTTCGTGGTGGTGAGGTGTTTTTATTACGTGTTTTATGGCTGTGAGGTGTTTTTATTTTCATGGTGGTGAGGTGTTTTTATTACGTGTTTTATGGCTGTGAGGTGTTTTTATTACGTGTTTTATGGCTGTGAGGTGTTTTTATTTTCGTGGTGGTGAGGTGTTTTTATTACGTGTTTTATGGCTGTGAGGTGTTATTATTGAGTGTTTTAAGGCTGTGAGGTGTTTTTATTAGGTGTTTTATGGCTGTGAGGTATTTTTATTACGTGTTTTATGGCTGTGAGGTGTTTTTATTTTCGTGGTGGTGAGGTGTTTTTATTAGGTGTTTTATGGCTGTGAGGTGTTTTTATTACGTGTTTTATGGCTGTGAGGTGTTTTATTTTCGTAGTGGTGAGGTGTTTTTATTACGTGTTTTATGGCTGTGAGGTGTTTTTATTACGTGTTTTAAGGCTGTGAGGTGTTTTTATTAGGTGTTTTATGGCTGTGAGGTATTTTTATTATGTGTTTTATGGCTGTGAGGTGTTTTTATTACGTGTTTTATGGCTGTGAGGTGTTTTTATTTTCATGGTGGTGAGGTGTTTTTATTACGTGTTTTATGGCTGTGAGGAGTTTTTATTATGTGTTTTATGGCTGTGAGGTGTTTTTATTTTCGTGGTGGTGAGGTGTTTTTATTACGTGTTTTATGGCTGTGAGGTGTTTTTATTACGTGTTTTATGGCTGTGAGGTGTTTTTATTTTCGTGGTGTTGAGGTGTTTTTATTACGTGTTTTATGGCTGTGAGGTGTTTTTATTACGTGTTTTATGGCTGTGAGGTGTTTTTATTACGTGTTTTATGGCTGTGAGGTGTTTTTATTACGTGTTTTATGGCTGTGAGGTGTTTTTATTTTCGTGGTGGTGAGGTGTTTTTATTACGTGTTTTATGGCTGTGAGGTGTTTTTATTACGTGTTTTATGGCTGTGAGGTGTTTTTATTACGTGTTTTATGGCTGTGAGGTGTTTTTATTACGTGTTTTATGGCTGTGAGGTGTTTTTATTTTCGTGGTGTTGAGGTGTTTTTATTACGTGTTTTATGGCTGTGAGGTGTTTTTATTACGTGTTTTATGGCTGTGAGGTGTTTTTATTACGTGTTTTATGGCTGTGAGGTGTTTTTATTTTCGTGGTGTTGAGGTGTTTTTATTACGTGTTTTATGGCTGTGAGGTGTTTTTATTTTCGTGGTGTTGAGGTGTTTTTATTACGTGTTTTATGGCTGTGAGGTGTTTTTATTTTCGTGGTGTTGAGGTGTTTTTATTACGTGTTTTATGGCTGTGAGGTGTTTTTATTACGTGTTTTATGGCTGTGAGGTGTTTTTATTATGTGTTTTATGGCTGTGAGGTGTTTTTATTTTCGTGGTGTTGAGGTGTTTTTATTACGTGTTTTATGGCTGTGAGGTGTTTTTATTACGTGTTTTATGGCTGTGAGGTGTTTTTATTACGTGTTTTATGGCTGTGAGGTGTTTTTATTATGTGTTTTATGGCTGTGAGGTGTTTTTATTTTCGTGGTGTTGAGGTGTTTTTATTACGTGTTTTATGGCTGTGAGGTGTTTTTATTAAGTGTTTTATGGCTGTGAGGTGTTTTTATTAAGTGTTTTAAGGCTGTGAGGTGTTTTATTTTCGTGGTGGTGAGGTGTTTTTATTACATGTTTTATGGCTGTGAGGTGTTTTTATTACGTGTTTTATGGCTGTGAGGTGTTTTTATTTTCATGGTGGTGAGGTGTTTTTATTACGTGTTTAATGGCTGTGAGGTGTTTTTATTATGTGTTTTATGGCTGTGAGGTGTTTTTATTTTCGTGGTGGTGAGGTGTTTTTATTACGTGTTTTATGGCTGTGAGGTGTTTTTATTACGTGTTTTATGGCTGTGAGGTGTTTTTATTACGTGTTTTATGGCTGTGAGGTGTTTTTATTACGTGTTTTATGGCTGTGAGGTGTTTTTATTACGTGTTTTATGGCTGTGAGGTGTTTTTATTTTCGTGGTGTTGAGGTGTTTTTATTACGTGTTTTATGGCTGTGAGGTGTTTTTATTACGTGTTTTATGGCTGTGAGGTGTTTTTATTACGTGTTTTATGGCTGTGAGGTGTTTTTATTTTCGTGGTGTTGATGTGTTTTTATTACGTGTTTTATGGCTGTGAGGTGTTTTTATTTTCGTGGTGTTGAGGTGTTTTTATTACGTGTTTTATGGCTGTGAGGTGTTTTTATTTTCGTGGTGTTGAGGTGTTTTTATTACGTGTTTTATTTTCGTGGTGGTGAGGTGTTTTTATTACGTGTTTTATGGCTGTGAGGTGTTTTTATTACGTGTTTTATGGCTGTGAGGTGGTTTTATTATGTGTTTTATGGCTGTGAGGTGTTTTTATTACGTGTTTTATGGCTGTGAGGTGTTTTTATTTTCGTGGTGTTGAGGTGTTTTTATTACGTGTTTTATGGCTGTGAGGTGTTTTTATTACGTGTTTTATGGCTGTGAGGTGTTTTTATTACGTGTTTTATGGCTGTGAGGTGTTTTTATTTTCGTGGTGTTGAGGTGTTTTTATTACGTGTTTTATGGCTGTGAGGTGTTTTTATTTTCGTGGTGTTGAGGTGTTTTTATTACGTGTTTTATGGCTGTGAGGTGTTTTTATTACGTGTTTTATGGCTGTGAGGTGTTTTTATTACGTGTTTTATGGCTGTGAGGTGTTTTTATTATGTGTTTTATGGCTGTGAGGTGTTTTTATTACGTGTTTTATGGCTGTGAGGTGTTTTTATTACGTGTTTTATGGCTGTGAGGTGTTTTTATTACGTGTTTTATGGCTGTGAGGTGTTTTTATTACGTGTTTTATGGCTGTGAGGTGTTTTTATTTTCGTGGTGTTGAGGTGTTTTTATTACGTGTTTTATGGCTGTGAGGTGTTTTTATTACGTGTTTTACGGCTGTGAGCTGTTTTTATTTTCGTGGTGGTGAGGTGTTTTTATTATGTGTTTTATGGCTGTGAGGTGTTTTTATTTTCGTGGTGGTGAGGTGTTTTTATTACGTGTTTTATGGCTGTGAGGTGTTTTTATTATGTGTTTTATGGCTGTGAGGTGTTTTTATTTTCGTGGTGGTGAGGTGTTTTTATTACGTGTTTTATGGCTGTGAGGTGTTTTTATGAAGTGTTTTATGGCTGTGAGGTGTTTTATTTTCGTGGTGGTGAGGTGGTTTTCATTTCGTGGTGGTGAGGTGTTTTTAATTTCGTGGTGGTGAGGTGTTTTTATTACGTGTTTTTAAGGCTGTGAGGTGTTTTTATTACGCGTTTTATGGCTGTGAGGTGTTTTAATTTTGTGGTGGTGAGGTGTTTTTATTTTCGTGGTGGTGAGGTGTTTTTATTACGTGTTTTTATGGCTGTGAGGTGTTTTTATTATGTGTTTTATGGCTGTGAGGTGTTTTTATTTTCGTGGTGGTGAGGTGTTTTTATTATGTGTTTTATGGCTGTGAGGTGTTTTATTTTCGTGGTGGTGAGGTGGTTTTCATTTCGTGGTGGTGAGGTGTTTTTATTTTCGTGGTGTTGAGGTGTTTTTATTACGTGTTTTATGGCTGTGAGGTGTTTTTATTACGTGTTTTATGGCTGTGAGGTGTTTTTATTTTCGTGGTGTTGAGGTGTTTTTATTACGTGTTTTATGGCTGTGAGGTGTTTTTATTTTCGTGGTGTTGAGGTGTTTTTATTACGTGTTTTATGGCTGTGAGGTGTTTTTATTACGTGTTTTATGGCTGTGAGGTGTTTTTATTATGTGTTTTATGGCTGTGAGGTGTTTTATTTTCGTGGTGGTGAGGTGGTTTTCATTTCGTGGTGGTGAGGTGTTTTTATTTTCGTGGTGTTGAGGTGTTTTTATTACGTGTTTTATGGTTGTGAGGTGTTTTTATTACGTGTTTTATGGCTGTGAGGTGTTTTTATTTTCGTGGTGTTGAGGTGTTTTTATTACATGTTTTATGGCTGTGAGGTGTTTTTATTTTCGTGGTGTTGAGGTGTTTTTATTACGTGTTTTATGGCTGTGAGGTGTTTTTATTACGTGTTTTATGGCTGTGAGGTGTTTTTATTACGTGTTTTATGGCTGTGAGGTGTTTTTATTATGTGTTTTATGGCTGTGAGGTGTTTTTATTTTCGTGGTGTTGAGGTGTTTTTATTACGTGTTTTATGGCTGTGAGGTGTTTTTATTACGTGTTCTATGGCTGTGAGGTGTTTTTATTTTCGTGGTGTTGAGGTGTTTTTATTATGTGTTTTATGGCTGTGAGGTGTTTTTTTTTCGTGGTGTTGAGGTGTTTTTATTACGTGTTTTATGGCTGTGAGGTGTTTTTATTACGTGTTTTATGGCTGTGAGGTGTTTTTATTACGTGTTTTATGGCTGTGAGGTGTTTTTATTTTCGTGGTGTTGAGGTGTTTTTATTACGTGTTTTATGGCTGTGAGGTGTTTTTATTACGTGTTTTATGGCTGTGAGGTGTTTTTATTTTCGTGGTGTTGAGGTGTTTTTATTACGTGTTTTATGGCTGTGAGGTGTTTTTATTACGTGTTTTATGGCTGTGAGGTGTTTTTATTACGTGTTTTATGGCTGTGAGGTGTTTTTATTTTCGTGGTGTTGAGGTGTTTTTATTACGTGTTTTATGGCTGTGAGGTGTTTTTATTTTCGTGGTGTTGAGGTGTTTTTATTACGTGTTTTATGGCTGTGAGGTGTTTTTATTTTCGTGGTGTTGAGGTGTTTTTATTACGTGTTTTATGGCTGTGAGGTGTTTTTATTACGTGTTTTATGGCTGTGAGGTGTTTTTATTATGTGTTTTATGGCTGTGAGGTGTTTTTATTTTCGTGGTGTTGAGGTGTTTTTATTACGTGTTTTATGGCTGTGAGGTGTTTTTATTACGTGTTTTATGGCTGTGAGGTGTTTTTATTACGTGTTTTATGGCTGTGAGGTGTTTTTATTATGTGTTTTATGGCTGTGAGGTGTTTTTATTTTCGTGGTGTTGAGGTGTTTTTATTACGTGTTTTATGGCTGTGAGGTGTTTTTATTAAGTGTTTTATGGCTGTGAGGTGTTTTTATTAAGTGTTTTAAGGCTGTGAGGTGTTTTATTTTCGTGGTGGTGAGGTGTTTTTATTACATGTTTTATGGCTGTGAGGTGTTTTTATTACGTGTTTTATGGCTGTGAGGTGTTTTTATTTTCATGGTGGTGAGGTGTTTTTATTACGTGTTTTATGGCTGTGAGGTGTTTTTATTATGTGTTTTATGGCTGTGAGGTGTTTTTATTTTCGTGGTGGTGAGGTGTTTTTATTACGTGTTTTATGGCTGTGAGGTGTTTTTATTACGTGTTTTATGGCTGTGAGGTGTTTTTATTACGTGTTTTATGGCTGTGAGGTGTTTTTATTACGTGTTTTATGGCTGTGAGGTGTTTTTATTTTCGTGGTGTTGAGGTGTTTTTATTACGTGTTTTATGGCTGTGAGGTGTTTTTATTACGTGTTTTATGGCTGTGAGGTGTTTTTATTACGTGTTTTATGGCTGTGAGGTGTTTTTATTTTCGTGGTGTTGATGTGTTTTTATTACGTGTTTTATGGCTGTGAGGTGTTTTTATTTTCGTGGTGTTGAGGTGTTTTTATTACGTGTTTTATGGCTGTGAGGTGTTTTTATTTTCGTGGTGTTGAGGTGTTTTTATTACGTGTTTTATTTTCGTGGTGGTGAGGTGTTTTTATTACGTGTTTTATGGCTGTGAGGTGTTTTTATTACGTGTTTTATGGCTGTGAGGTGGTTTTATTATGTGTTTTATGGCTGTGAGGTGTTTTTATTACGTGTTTTATGGCTGTGAGGTGTTTTTATTTTCGTGGTGTTGAGGTGTTTTTATTACGTGTTTTATGGCTGTGAGGTGTTTTTATTACGTGTTTTATGGCTGTGAGGTGTTTTTATTACGTGTTTTATGGCTGTGAGGTGTTTTTATTTTCGTGGTGTTGAGGTGTTTTTATTACGTGTTTTATGGCTGTGAGGTGTTTTTATTTTCGTGGTGTTGAGGTGTTTTTATTACGTGTTTTATGGCTGTGAGGTGTTTTTATTACGTGTTTTATGGCTGTGAGGTGTTTTTATTACGTGTTTTATGGCTGTGAGGTGTTTTTATTATGTGTTTTATGGCTGTGAGGTGTTTTTATTACGTGTTTTATGGCTGTGAGGTGTTTTTATTACGTGTTTTATGGCTGTGAGGTGTTTTTATTACGTGTTTTATGGCTGTGAGGTGTTTTTATTTTCGTGGTGTTGAGGTGTTTTTATTACGTGTTTTATGGCTGTGAGGTGTTTTTATTACGTGTTTTACGGCTGTGAGCTGTTTTTATTTTCGTGGTGGTGAGGTGTTTTTATTATGTGTTTTATGGCTGTGAGGTGTTTTTATTTTCGTGGTGGTGAGGTGTTTTTATTACGTGTTTTATGGCTGTGAGGTGTTTTTATTATGTGTTTTATGGCTGTGAGGTGTTTTTATTTTCGTGGTGGTGAGGTGTTTTTATTACGTGTTTTATGGCTGTGAGGTGTTTTTATGAAGTGTTTTATGGCTGTGAGGTGTTTTATTTTCGTGGTGGTGAGGTGGTTTTCATTTCGTGGTGGTGAGGTGTTTTTAATTTCGTGGTGGTGAGGTGTTTTTATTACGTGTTTTTAAGGCTGTGAGGTGTTTTTATTACGCGTTTTATGGCTGTGAGGTGTTTTAATTTTGTGGTGGTGAGGTGTTTTTATTTTCGTGGTGGTGAGGTGTTTTTATTACGTGTTTTTATGGCTGTGAGGTGTTTTTATTATGTGTTTTATGGCTGTGAGGTGTTTTTATTTTCGTGGTGGTGAGGTGTTTTTATTATGTGTTTTATGGCTGTGAGGTGTTTTATTTTCGTGGTGGTGAGGTGGTTTTCATTTCGTGGTGGTGAGGTGTTTTTATTTTCGTGGTGTTGAGGTGTTTTTATTACGTGTTTTATGGCTGTGAGGTGTTTTTATTACGTGTTTTATGGCTGTGAGGTGTTTTTATTTTCGTGGTGTTGAGGTGTTTTTATTACGTGTTTTATGGCTGTGAGGTGT
The DNA here is from genome assembly GCF_964187855.1 of Myxine glutinosa. Taxonomy (NCBI): domain Eukaryota; kingdom Metazoa; phylum Chordata; class Myxini; order Myxiniformes; family Myxinidae; genus Myxine; species Myxine glutinosa. The sequence goes on from NC_136270.1 coordinate 51,614,345, forward strand.
TTTTATTTTCGTGGTGTTGAGGTGTTTTTATTACGTGTTTTATGGCTGTGAGGTGTTTTTATTACGTGTTTTATGGCTGTGAGGTGTTTTTATTATGTGTTTTATGGCTGTGAGGTGTTTTATTTTCGTGGTGGTGAGGTGGTTTTCATTTCGTGGTGGTGAGGTGTTTTTATTTTCGTGGTGTTGAGGTGTTTTTATTACGTGTTTTATGGCTGTGAGGTGTTTTTATTACGTGTTTTATGGCTGTGAGGTGTTTTTATTTTCGTGGTGTTGAGGTGTTTTTATTACATGTTTTATGGCTGTGAGGTGTTTTTATTTTCGTGGTGTTGAGGTGTTTTTATTACGTGTTTTATGGCTGTGAGGTGTTTTTATTACGTGTTTTATGGCTGTGAGGTGTTTTTATTACGTGTTTTATGGCTGTGAGGTGTTTTTATTATGTGTTTTATGGCTGTGAGGTGTTTTTATTTTCGTGGTGTTGAGGTGTTTTTATTACGTGTTTTATGGCTGTGAGGTGTTTTTATTACGTGTTCTATGGCTGTGAGGTGTTTTTATTTTCGTGGTGTTGAGGTGTTTTTATTATGTGTTTTATGGCTGTGAGGTGTTTTATTTTCGTGGTGTTGAGGTGTTTTTATTACGTGTTTTATGGCTGTGAGGTGTTTTTATTACGTGTTTTATGGCTGTGAGGTGTTTTTATTACGTGTTTTATGGCTGTGAGGTGTTTTTATTTTCGTGGTGTTGAGGTGTTTTTATTACGTGTTTTATGGCTGTGAGGTGTTTTTATTAAGTGTTTTAAGGCTGTGAGGTGTTTTATTTTCGTGGTGGTGAGGTGTTTTTATTACATGTTTTATGGCTGTGAGGTGTTTTTATTACGTGTTTTATGGCTGTGAGGTGTTTTTATTTTCATGGTGGTGAGGTGTTTTTATTACGTGTTTTATGGCTGTGAGGTGTTTTTATTACGTGTTTTATGGCTGTGAGGTGTTTTTATTTTCGTGGTGATGAGGTGTTTTTATTACGTGTTTTATGGCTGTGAGGTGTTTTTATTACGTGTTTTATGGCTGTGAGGTGTTTTTATTTTCGTGGTGGTGAGGTGTTTTTATTACGTGTTTTATGGCTGTGAGGTGTTTTTATTACGTGTTTTATGGCTGTGAGGTGTTTTTATTACGTGTTTTATGGCTGTGAGGTGTTTTTATTACGTGTTTTATGGCTGTGAGGTGTTTTTATTTTCGTGGTGTTGAGGTGTTTTTATTACGTGTTTTATGGCTGTGAGGTGTTTTTATTACGTGTTTTATGGCTGTGAGGTGTTTTTATTACGTGTTTTATGGCTGTGAGGTGTTTTTATTTTCGTGGTGTTGAGGTGTTTTTATTACGTGTTTTATGGCTGTGAGGTGTTTTTATTTTCGTGGTTTTGAGGTGTTTTTATTACGTGTTTTATGGCTGTGAGGTGTTTTTATTTTCGTGGTGTTGAGGTGTTTTTATTACGTGTTTTATGGCTGTGAGGTGTTTTTATTTTCGTGGTGGTGAGGTGTTTTTATTACGTGTTTTATGGCTGTGAGGTGTTTTTATTACGTGTTTTATGGCTGTGAGGTGTTTTTATTCCGTGTTTTATGGCTGTGAGGTGTTTTTATTACGTGTTTTATGGCTGTGAGGTGTTTTTATTTTCGTGGTGTTGAGGTGTTTTTATTACGTGTTTTATGGCTATGAGGTGTTTTTATTACGTGTTTTATGGCTGTGAGGTGTTTTTATGACGTGTTTTATGGCTGTGAGGTGTTTTTATTTTCGTGGTGTTGAGGTGTTTTTATTACGTGTTTTATGGCTGAGAGGTGTTTTTATTACGTGTTTTATGGCTGTGAGGTGTTTTTATTACGTGTTTTATGGCTGTGAGGTGTTTTTATTACGTGTTTTATGGCTGTGAGGTGTTTTTATTATGTGTTTTATGGCTGTGAGGTGTTTTTATTTTCGTGGTGTTGAGGTGTTTTTATTACGTGTTTTATGGCTGTGAGGTGTTTTTATTACGTGTTTTATGGCTGTGAGGTGTTTTTATTTTCGTGGTGTTGAGGTGTTTTTATTACGTGTTTTATGGCTGTGAGGTGTTTTTATTTTCGTGGTGTTGAGGTGTTTTTATTACGTGTTTTATGGCTGTGAGGTGTTTTTATTACGTGTTTTATGGCTGTGAGGTGTTTTTATTATGTGTTTTATGGCTGTGAGGTGTTTTATTTTCGTGGTGGTGAGGTGGTTTTCATTTCGTGGTGGTGAGGTGTTTTTATTTTCGTGGTGTTGAGGTGTTTTTATTACGTGTTTTATGGCTGTGAGGTGTTTTTATTACGTGTTTTATGGCTGTGAGGTGTTTTTATTTTCGTGGTGTTGAGGTGTTTTTATTACGTGTTTTATGGCTGTGAGGTGTTTTTATTTTCGTGGTGTTGAGGTGTTTTTATTACGTGTTTTATGGCTGTGAGGTGTTTTTATTTTTGTGGTGTTGAGGTGTTTTTATTACGTGTTTTATGGCTGTGAGGTGTTTTTATTATGTGTTTTATGGCTGTGAGGTGTTTTTATTACGTGTTTTATGGCTGTGAGGTGTTTTTATTATGTGTTTTATGGCTGTGAGGTGTTTTTATTTTCGTGGTGTTGAGGTGTTTTTATTACGTGTTTTATGGCTGTGAGGTGTTTTTATTACGTGTTTTATGGCTGTGAGGTGTTTTTATTTTCGTGGTGTTGAGGTGTTTTTATTACGTGTTTTATGGCTGTGAGGTGTTTTTATTAAGTGTTTTAAGGCTGTGAGGTGTTTTATTTTCGTGGTGGTGAGGTGTTTTTATTACATGTTTTATGGCTGTGAGGTGTTTTTATTACGTGTTTTATGGCTGTGAGGTGTTTTTATTTTCATGGTGGTGAGGTGTTTTTATTACGTGTTTTATGGCTGTGAGGTGTTTTTATTATGTGTTTTATGGCTGTGAGGTGTTTTTATTTTCGTGGTGATGAGGTGTTTTTATTACGTGTTTTATGGCTGTGAGGTGTTTTTATTACGTGTTTTATGGCTGTGAGGTGTTTTTATTACGTGTTTTATGGCTGTGAGGTGTTTTTATTACGTGTTTTATGGCTGTGAGGTGTTTTTATTTTCGTGGTGTTGAGGTGTTTTTATTACATGTTTTATGGCTGTGAGGTGTTTTTATTTTCATGGTGTTGAGGTGTTTTTATTACGTGTTTTATGGCTGTGAGGTGTTTTTATTACGTGTTTTATGGCTGTGAGGTGTTTTTATTACGTGTTTTATGGCTGTGAGGTGTTTTTATTATGTGTTTTATGGCTGTGAGGTGTTTTTATTTTCGTGGTGTTGAGGTGTTTTTATTACGTGTTTTATGGCTGTGAGGTGTTTTTATTACGTGTTCTATGGCTGTGAGGTGTTTTTATTTTCGTGGTGTTGAGGTGTTTTTATTATGTGTTTTATGGCTGTGAGGTGTTTTTTTTTCGTGGTGTTGAGGTGTTTTTATTACGTGTTTTATGGCTGTGAGGTGTTTTTATTACGTGTTTTATGGCTGTGAGGTGTTTTTATTACGTGTTTTATGGCTGTGAGGTGTTTTTATTTTCGTGGTGTTGAGGTGTTTTTATTACGTGTTTTATGGCTGTGAGGTGTTTTTATTACGTGTTTTATGGCTGTGAGGTGTTTTTATTTTCGTGGTGTTGAGGTGTTTTTATTACGTGTTTTATGGCTGTGAGGTGTTTTTATTACGTGTTTTATGGCTGTGAGGTGTTTTTATTACGTGTTTTATGGCTGTGAGGTGTTTTTATTTTCGTGGTGTTGAGGTGTTTTTATTACGTGTTTTATGGCTGTGAGGTGTTTTTATTTTCGTGGTGTTGAGGTGTTTTTATTACGTGTTTTATGGCTGTGAGGTGTTTTTATTTTCGTGGTGTTGAGGTGTTTTTATTACGTGTTTTATGGCTGTGAGGTGTTTTTATTACGTGTTTTATGGCTGTGAGGTGTTTTTATTATGTGTTTTATGGCTGTGAGGTGTTTTTATTTTCGTGGTGTTGAGGTGTTTTTATTACGTGTTTTATGGCTGTGAGGTGTTTTTATTACGTGTTTTATGGCTGTGAGGTGTTTTTATTACGTGTTTTATGGCTGTGAGGTGTTTTTATTATGTGTTTTATGGCTGTGAGGTGTTTTTATTTTCGTGGTGTTGAGGTGTTTTTATTACGTGTTTTATGGCTGTGAGGTGTTTTTATTAAGTGTTTTATGGCTGTGAGGTGTTTTTATTAAGTGTTTTAAGGCTGTGAGGTGTTTTATTTTCGTGGTGGTGAGGTGTTTTTATTACATGTTTTATGGCTGTGAGGTGTTTTTATTACGTGTTTTATGGCTGTGAGGTGTTTTTATTTTCATGGTGGTGAGGTGTTTTTATTACGTGTTTTATGGCTGTGAGGTGTTTTTATTATGTGTTTTATGGCTGTGAGGTGTTTTTATTTTCGTGGTGGTGAGGTGTTTTTATTACGTGTTTTATGGCTGTGAGGTGTTTTTATTACGTGTTTTATGGCTGTGAGGTGTTTTTATTACGTGTTTTATGGCTGTGAGGTGTTTTTATTACGTGTTTTATGGCTGTGAGGTGTTTTTATTTTCGTGGTGTTGAGGTGTTTTTATTACGTGTTTTATGGCTGTGAGGTGTTTTTATTACGTGTTTTATGGCTGTGAGGTGTTTTTATTACGTGTTTTATGGCTGTGAGGTGTTTTTATTTTCGTGGTGTTGATGTGTTTTTATTACGTGTTTTATGGCTGTGAGGTGTTTTTATTTTCGTGGTGTTGAGGTGTTTTTATTACGTGTTTTATGGCTGTGAGGTGTTTTTATTTTCGTGGTGTTGAGGTGTTTTTATTACGTGTTTTATTTTCGTGGTGGTGAGGTGTTTTTATTACGTGTTTTATGGCTGTGAGGTGTTTTTATTACGTGTTTTATGGCTGTGAGGTGGTTTTATTATGTGTTTTATGGCTGTGAGGTGTTTTTATTACGTGTTTTATGGCTGTGAGGTGTTTTTATTTTCGTGGTGTTGAGGTGTTTTTATTACGTGTTTTATGGCTGTGAGGTGTTTTTATTACGTGTTTTATGGCTGTGAGGTGTTTTTATTACGTGTTTTATGGCTGTGAGGTGTTTTTATTTTCGTGGTGTTGAGGTGTTTTTATTACGTGTTTTATGGCTGTGAGGTGTTTTTATTTTCGTGGTGTTGAGGTGTTTTTATTACGTGTTTTATGGCTGTGAGGTGTTTTTATTACGTGTTTTATGGCTGTGAGGTGTTTTTATTACGTGTTTTATGGCTGTGAGGTGTTTTTATTATGTGTTTTATGGCTGTGAGGTGTTTTTATTACGTGTTTTATGGCTGTGAGGTGTTTTTATTACGTGTTTTATGGCTGTGAGGTGTTTTTATTACGTGTTTTATGGCTGTGAGGTGTTTTTATTACGTGTTTTATGGCTGTGAGGTGTTTTTATTTTCGTGGTGTTGAGGTGTTTTTATTACGTGTTTTATGGCTGTGAGGTGTTTTTATTACGTGTTTTACGGCTGTGAGCTGTTTTTATTTTCGTGGTGGTGAGGTGTTTTTATTATGTGTTTTATGGCTGTGAGGTGTTTTTATTTTCGTGGTGGTGAGGTGTTTTTATTACGTGTTTTATGGCTGTGAGGTGTTTTTATTATGTGTTTTATGGCTGTGAGGTGTTTTTATTTTCGTGGTGGTGAGGTGTTTTTATTACGTGTTTTATGGCTGTGAGGTGTTTTTATGAAGTGTTTTATGGCTGTGAGGTGTTTTATTTTCGTGGTGGTGAGGTGGTTTTCATTTCGTGGTGGTGAGGTGTTTTTAATTTCGTGGTGGTGAGGTGTTTTTATTACGTGTTTTTAAGGCTGTGAGGTGTTTTTATTACGCGTTTTATGGCTGTGAGGTGTTTTAATTTTGTGGTGGTGAGGTGTTTTTATTTTCGTGGTGGTGAGGTGTTTTTATTACGTGTTTTTATGGCTGTGAGGTGTTTTTATTATGTGTTTTATGGCTGTGAGGTGTTTTTATTTTCGTGGTGGTGAGGTGTTTTTATTATGTGTTTTATGGCTGTGAGGTGTTTTATTTTCGTGGTGGTGAGGTGGTTTTCATTTCGTGGTGGTGAGGTGTTTTTATTTTCGTGGTGTTGAGGTGTTTTTATTACGTGTTTTATGGCTGTGAGGTGTTTTTATTACGTGTTTTATGGCTGTGAGGTGTTTTTATTTTCGTGGTGTTGAGGTGTTTTTATTACGTGTTTTATGGCTGTGAGGTGTTTTTATTTTCGTGGTGTTGAGGTGTTTTTATTACGTGTTTTATGGCTGTGAGGTGTTTTTATTACGTGTTTTATGGCTGTGAGGTGTTTTTATTATGTGTTTTATGGCTGTGAGGTGTTTTATTTTCGTGGTGGTGAGGTGGTTTTCATTTTGTGGTGGTGAGGTGTTTTTATTTTCGTGGTGTTGAGGTGTTTTTATTACGTGTTTTATGGCTGTGAGGTGTTTTTATTACGTGTTTTATGGCTGTGAGGTGTTTTTATTTTCGTGGTGTTGAGGTGTTTTTATTACGTGTTTTATGGCTGTGAGGTGTTTTTATTTTCGTGGTGTTGAGGTGTTTTTATAACGTGTTTTATGGCTGTGAGGTGTTTTTATTACGTGTTTTATGGCTGTGAGGTGTTTTTATTATGTGTTTTATGGCTGTGAGGTGTTTTTATTTTCGTGGTGGTGAGGTGTTTTTATTACGTGTTTTATGGCTGTGAGGTGTTTTTATGAAGTGTTTTATGGCTGTGAGGTGTTTTATTTTCGTGGTGGTGAGGTGGTTTTCATTTCGTGGTGGTGAGGTGTTTTTAATTTCGTGGTGGTGAGGTGTTTTTATTACGTGTTTTTAAGGCTGTGAGGTGTTTTTATTACGCGTTTTATGGCTGTGAGGTGTTTTAATTTTGTGGTGGTGAGGTGTTTTTATTTTCGTGGTGGTGAGGTGTTTTTATTACGTGTTTTTATGGCTGTGAGGTGTTTTTATTATGTGTTTTATGGCTGTGAGGTGTTTTTATTTTCGTGGTGGTGAGGTGTTTTTATTATGTGTTTTATGGCTGTGAGGTGTTTTATTTTCGTGGTGGTGATGTGGTTTTCATTTCGTGGTGGTGAGGTGTTTTTATTTTCGTGGTGTTGAGGTGTTTTTATTACGTGTTTTATGGCTGTGAGGTGTTTTTATTACGTGTTTTATGGCTGTGAGGTGTTTTTATTTTCGTGGTGTTGAGGTGTTTTTATTACGTGTTTTATGGCTGTGAGGTGTTTTTATTTTCGTGGTGTTGAGGTGTTTTTATTACGTGTTTTATGGCTGTGAGGTGTTTTTATTACGTGTTTTATGGCTGTGAGGTGTTTTTATTATGTGTTTTATGGCTGTGAGGTGTTTTATTTTCGTGGTGGTGAGGTGGTTTTCATTTCGTGGTGGTGAGGTGTTTTTATTTTCGTGGTGTTGAGGTGTTTTTATTCCGTGTTTTATGGCTGTGAGGTGTTTTTATTACGTGTTTTATGGCTGTGAGGTGTTTTTATTTTCGTGGTGTTGAGGTGTTTTTATTACATGTTTTATGGCTGTGAGGTGTTTTTATTTTCGTGGTGTTGAGGTGTTTTTATTACATGTTTTATGGCTGTGAGGTGTTTTTATTACGTGTTTTATGGCTGTGAGGTGTTTTTATTACGTGTTTTATGGCTGTGAGGTGTTTTTATTATGTGTTTTATGGCTGTGAGGTGTTTTTATTTTCGTGGTGTTGAGGTGTTTTTATTACGTGTTTTATGGCTGTGAGGTGTTTTTATTACGTGTTCTATGGCTGTGAGGTGTTTTTATTTTCGTGGTGTTGAGGTGTTTTTATTATGTGTTTTATGGCTGTGAGGTGTTTTTTTTTCGTGGTGTTGAGGTGTTTTTATTACGTGTTTTATGGCTGTGAGGTGTTTTTATTACGTGTTTTATGGCTGTGAGGTGTTTTTATTACGTGTTTTATGGCTGTGAGGTGTTTTTATTTTCGTGGTGTTGAGGTGTTTTTATTACGTGTTTTATGGCTGTGAGGTGTTTTTATTAAGTGTTTTAAGGCTGTGAGGTGTTTTATTTTCGTGGTGGTGAGGTGTTTTTATTACATGTTTTATGGCTGTGAGGTGTTTTTATTACGTGTTTTATGGCTGTGAGGTGTTTTTATTTTCATGGTGGTGAGGTGTTTTTATTACGTGTTTTATGGCTGTGAGGTGTTTTTATTACGTGTTTTATGGCTGTGAGGTGTTTTTATTTTCGTGGTGATGAGGTGTTTTTATTACGTGTTTTATGGCTGTGAGGTGTTTTTATTACGTGTTTTATGGCTGTGAGGTGTTTTTATTTTCGTGGTGGTGAGGTGTTTTTATTACGTGTTTTATGGCTGTGAGGTGTTTTTATTACGTGTTTTATGGCTGTGAGGTGTTTTTATTACGTGTTTTATGGCTGTGAGGTGTTTTTATTACGTGTTTTATGGCTGTGAGGTGTTTTTATTTTCGTGGTGTTGAGGTGTTTTTATTACGTGTTTTATGGCTGTGAGGTGTTTTTATTACGTGTTTTATGGCTGTGAGGTGTTTTTATTACGTGTTTTATGGCTGTGAGGTGTTTTTATTTTCGTGGTGTTGAGGTGTTTTTATTACGTGTTTTATGGCTGTGAGGTGTTTTTATTTTCGTGGTTTTGAGGTGTTTTTATTACGTGTTTTATGGCTGTGAGGTGTTTTTATTTTCGTGGTGTTGAGGTGTTTTTATTACGTGTTTTATGGCTGTGAGGTGTTTTTATTTTCGTGGTGGTGAGGTGTTTTTATTACGTGTTTTATGGCTGTGAGGTGTTTTTATTACGTGTTTTATGGCTGTGAGGTGTTTTTATTCCGTGTTTTATGGCTGTGAGGTGTTTTTATTACGTGTTTTATGGCTGTGAGGTGTTTTTATTTTCGTGGTGTTGAGGTGTTTTTATTACGTGTTTTATGGCTGTGAGGTGTTTTTATTACGTGTTTTATGGCTGTGAGGTGTTTTTATGACGTGTTTTATGGCTGTGAGGTGTTTTTATGACGTGTTTTATGGCTGTGAGGTGTTTTTATTTTCGTGGTGTTGAGGTGTTTTTATTACGTGTTTTATGGCTGAGAGGTGTTTTTATTACGTGTTTTATGGCTGTGAGGTGTTTTTATTACGTGTTTTATGGCTGTGAGGTGTTTTTATTACGTGTTTTATGGCTGTGAGGTGTTTTTATTATGTGTTTTATGGCTGTGAGGTGTTTTTATTTTCGTGGTGTTGAGGTGTTTTTATTACGTGTTTTATGGCTGTGAGGTGTTTTTATTACGTGTTTTATGGCTGTGAGGTGTTTTTATTTTCGTGGTGTTGAGGTGTTTTTATTACGTGTTTTATGGCTGTGAGGTGTTTTTATTTTCGTGGTGTTGAGGTGTTTTTATTACGTGTTTTATGGCTGTGAGGTGTTTTTATTACGTGTTTTATGGCTGTGAGGTGTTTTTATTATGTGTTTTATGGCTGTGAGGTGTTTTATTTTCGTGGTGGTGAGGTGGTTTTCATTTCGTGGTGGTGAGGTGTTTTTATTTTCGTGGTGTTGAGGTGTTTTTATTACGTGTTTTATGGCTGTGAGGTGTTTTTATTACGTGTTTTATGGCTGTGAGGTGTTTTTATTTTCGTGGTGTTGAGGTGTTTTTATTACGTGTTTTATGGCTGTGAGGTGTTTTTATTTTCGTGGTGTTGAGGTGTTTTTATTACGTGTTTTATGGCTGTGAGGTGTTTTTATTTTTGTGGTGTTGAGGTGTTTTTATTACGTGTTTTATGGCTGTGAGGTGTTTTTATTATGTGTTTTATGGCTGTGAGGTGTTTTTATTACGTGTTTTATGGCTGTGAGGTGTTTTTATTATGTGTTTTATGGCTGTGAGGTGTTTTTATTTTCGTGGTGTTGAGGTGTTTTTATTACGTGTTTTATGGCTGTGAGGTGTTTTTATTACGTGTTTTATGGCTGTGAGGTGTTTTTATTTTCGTGGTGTTGAGGTGTTTTTATTACGTGTTTTATGGCTGTGAGGTGTTTTTATTAAGTGTTTTAAGGCTGTGAGGTGTTTTATTTTCGTGGTGGTGAGGTGTTTTTATTACATGTTTTATGGCTGTGAGGTGTTTTTATTACGTGTTTTATGGCTGTGAGGTGTTTTTATTTTCATGGTGGTGAGGTGTTTTTATTACGTGTTTTATGGCTGTGAGGTGTTTTTATTATGTGTTTTATGGCTGTGAGGTGTTTTTATTTTCGTGGTGATGAGGTGTTTTTATTACGTGTTTTATGGCTGTGAGGTGTTTTTATTACGTGTTTTATGGCTGTGAGGTGTTTTTATTACGTGTTTTATGGCTGTGAGGTGTTTTTATTACGTGTTTTATGGCTGTGAGGTGTTTTTATTTTCGTGGTGTTGAGGTGTTTTTATTACATGTTTTATGGCTGTGAGGTGTTTTTATTTTCGTGGTGTTGAGGTGTTTTTATTACGTGTTTTATGGCTGTGAGGTGTTTTTATTACGTGTTTTATGGCTGTGAGGTGTTTTTATTACGTGTTTTATGGCTGTGAGGTGTTTTTATTATGTGTTTTATGGCTGTGAGGTGTTTTTATTTTCGTGGTGTTGAGGTGTTTTTATTACGTGTTTTATGGCTGTGAGGTGATTTTATTACGTGTTCTATGGCTGTGAGGTGTTTTTATTTTCGTGGTGTTGAGGTGTTTTTATTATGTGTTTTATGGCTGTGAGGTGTTTTTTTTTCGTGGTGTTGAGGTGTTTTTATTACGTGTTTTATGGCTGTGAGGTGTTTTTATTACGTGTTTTATGGCTGTGAGGTGTTTTTATTACGTGTTTTATGGCTGTGAGGTGTTTTTATTTTCGTGGTGTTGAGGTGTTTTTATTACGTGTTTTATGGCTGTGAGGTGTTTTTATTACGTGTTTTATGGCTGTGAGGTGTTTTTATTTTCGTGGTGTTGAGGTGTTTTTATTACGTGTTTTATGGCTGTGAGGTGTTTTTATTACGTGTTTTATGGCTGTGAGGTGTTTTTATTACGTGTTTTATGGCTGTGAGGTGTTTTTATTTTCGTGGTGTTGAGGTGTTTTTATTACGTGTTTTATGGCTGTGAGGTGTTTTTATTTTCGTGGTGTTGAGGTGTTTTTATTACGTGTTTTATGGCTGTGAGGTGTTTTTATTTTCGTGGTGTTGAGGTGTTTTTATTACGTGTTTTATGGCTGTGAGGTGTTTTTATTACGTGTTTTATGGCTGTGAGGTGTTTTTATTATGTGTTTTATGGCTGTGAGGTGTTTTTATTTTCGTGGTGTTGAGGTGTTTTTATTACGTGTTTTATGGCTGTGAGGTGTTTTTATTACGTGTTTTATGGCTGTGAGGTGTTTTTATTACGTGTTTTATGGCTGTGAGGTGTTTTTATTATGTGTTTTATGGCTGTGAGGTGTTTTTATTTTCGTGGTGTTGAGGTGTTTTTATTACGTGTTTTATGGCTGTGAGGTGTTTTTATTAAGTGTTTTATGGCTGTGAGGTGTTTTTATTAAGTGTTTTAAGGCTGTGAGGTGTTTTATTTTCGTGGTGGTGAGGTGTTTTTATTACATGTTTTATGGCTGTGAGGTGTTTTTATTACGTGTTTTATGGCTGTGAGGTGTTTTTATTTTCATGGTGGTGAGGTGTTTTTATTACGTGTTTTATGGCTGTGAGGTGTTTTTATTATGTGTTTTATGGCTGTGAGGTGTTTTTATTTTCGTGGTGGTGAGGTGTTTTTATTACGTGTTTTATGGCTGTGAGGTGTTTTTATTACGTGTTTTATGGCTGTGAGGTGTTTTTATTACGTGTTTTATGGCTGTGAGGTGTTTTTATTACGTGTTTTATGGCTGTGAGGTGTTTTTATTTTCGTGGTGTTGAGGTGTTTTTATTACGTGTTTTATGGCTGTGAGGTGTTTTTATTACGTGTTTTATGGCTGTGAGGTGTTTTTATTACGTGTTTTATGGCTGTGAGGTGTTTTTATTTTCGTGGTGTTGATGTGTTTTTATTACGTGTTTTATGGCTGTGAGGTGTTTTTATTTTCGTGGTGTTGAGGTGTTTTTATTACGTGTTTTATGGCTGTGAGGTGTTTTTATTTTCGTGGTGTTGAGGTGTTTTTATTACGTGTTTTATTTTCGTGGTGGTGAGGTGTTTTTATTACGTGTTTTATGGCTGTGAGGTGTTTTTATTACGTGTTTTATGGCTGTGAGGTGGTTTTATTATGTGTTTTATGGCTGTGAGGTGTTTTTATTACGTGTTTTATGGCTGTGAGGTGTTTTTATTTTCGTGGTGTTGAGGTGTTTTTATTACGTGTTTTATGGCTGTGAGGTGTTTTTATTACGTGTTTTATGGCTGTGAGGTGTTTTTATTACGTGTTTTATGGCTGTGAGGTGTTTTTATTTTCGTGGTGTTGAGGTGTTTTTATTACGTGTTTTATGGCTGTGAGGTGTTTTTATTTTCGTGGTGTTGAGGTGTTTTTATTACGTGTTTTATGGCTGTGAGGTGTTTTTATTACGTGTTTTATGGCTGTGAGGTGTTTTTATTACGTGTTTTATGGCTGTGAGGTGTTTTTATTATGTGTTTTATGGCTGTGAGGTGTTTTTATTACGTGTTTTATGGCTGTGAGGTGTTTTTATTACGTGTTTTATGGCTGTGAGGTGTTTTTATTACGTGTTTTATGGCTGTGAGGTGTTTTTAATACGTGTTTTATGGCTGTGAGGTGTTTTTATTTTCGTGGTGTTGAGGTGTTTTTATTACGTGTTTTATGGCTGTGAGGTGTTTTTATTACGTGTTTTACGGCTGTGAGCTGTTTTTATTTTCGTGGTGGTGAGGTGTTTTTATTATGTGTTTTATGGCTGTGAGGTGTTTTTATTTTCGTGGTGGTGAGGTGTTTTTATTACGTGTTTTATGGCTGTGAGGTGTTTTTATTATGTGTTTTATGGCTGTGAGGTGTTTTTATTTTCGTGGTGGTGAGGTGTTTTTATTACGTGTTTTATGGCTGTGAGGTGTTTTTATGAAGTGTTTTATGGCTGTGAGGTGTTTTATTTTCGTGGTGGTGAGGTGGTTTTCATTTCGTGGTGGTGAGGTGTTTTTAATTTCGTGGTGGTGAGGTGTTTTTATTACGTGTTTTTAAGGCTGTGAGGTGTTTTTATTACGCGTTTTATGGCTGTGAGGTGTTTTAATTTTGTGGTGGTGAGGTGTTTTTATTTTCGTGGTGGTGAGGTGTTTTTATTACGTGTTTTTATGGCTGTGAGGTGTTTTTATTATGTGTTTTATGGCTGTGAGGTGTTTTTATTTTCGTGGTGGTGAGGTGTTTTTATTATGTGTTTTATGGCTGTGAGGTGTTTTATTTTCGTGGTGGTGAGGTGGTTTTCATTTCGTGGTGGTGAGGTGTTTTTATTTTCGTGGTGTTGGTGTTTTTATTACGTGTTTTATGGCTGTGAGGTGTTTTTATTACGTGTTTTATGGCTGTGAGGTGTTTTTATTTTCGTGGTGTTGAGGTGTTTTTATTACGTGTTTTATGGCTGTGAGGTGTTTTTATTTTCGTGGTGTTGAGGTGTTTTTATTACGTGTTTTATGGCTGTGAGGTGTTTTTATTACGTGTTTTATGGCTGTGAGGTGTTTTTATTATGTGTTTTATGGCTGTGAGGTGTTTTATTTTCGTGGTGGTGAGGTGGTTTTCATTTCGTGGTGGTGAGGTGTTTTTATTTTCGTGGTGTTGAGGTGTTTTTATTACGTGTTTTATGGCTGTGAGGTGTTTTTATTACGTGTTTTATGGCTGTGAGGTGTTTTTATTTTCGTGGTGTTGAGGTGTTTTTATTACATGTTTTATGGCTGTGAGGTGTTTTTATTTTCGTGGTGTTGAGGTGTTTTTATTACGTGTTTTATGGCTGTGAGGTGTTTTTATTACGTGTTTTATGGCTGTGAGGTGTTTTTATTACGTGTTTTATGGCTGTGAGGTGTTTTTATTATGTGTTTTATGGCTGAGGTGTTTTTATTTTCGTGGTGTTGAGGTGTTTTTATTACGTGTTTTATGGCTGTGAGGTGTTTTTATTACGTGTTCTATGGCTGTGAGGTGTTTTTATTTTCGTGGTGTTGAGGTGTTTTTATTATGTGTTTTATGGCTGTGAGGTGTTTTTTTTTCGTGGTGTTGAGGTGTTTTTATTACGTGTTTTATGGCTGTGAGGTGTTTTTATTACGTGTTTTATGGCTGTGAGGTGTTTTTATTACGTGTTTTATGGCTGTGAGGTGTTTTTATTTTCGTGGTGTTGAGGTGTTTTTATTACGTGTTTTATGGCTGTGAGGTGTTTTTATTAAGTGTTTTAAGGCTGTGAGGTGTTTTATTTTCGTGGTGGTGAGGTGTTTTTATTACATGTTTTATGGCTGTGAGGTGTTTTTATTACGTGTTTTATGGCTGTGAGGTGTTTTTATTTTCATGGTGGTGAGGTGTTTTTATTACGTGTTTTATGGCTGTGAGGTGTTTTTATTACGTGTTTTATGGCTGTGAGGTGTTTTTATTTTCGTGGTGATGAGGTGTTTTTATTACGTGTTTTATGGCTGTGAGGTGTTTTTATTACGTGTTTTATGGCTGTGAGGTGTTTTTATTTTTGTGGTGGTGAGGTGTTTTTATTACGTGTTTTATGGCTGTGAGGTGTTTTTATTACGTGTTTTATGGCTGTGAGGTGTTTTTATTACGTGTTTTATGGCTGTGAGGTGTTTTTATTACGTGTTTTATGGCTGTGAGGTGTTTTTATTTTCGTGGTGTTGAGGTGTTTTTATTACGTGTTTTATGGCTGTGAGGTGTTTTTATTACGTGTTTTATGGCTGTGAGGTGTTTTTATTACGTGTTTTATGGCTGTGAGGTGTTTTTATTTTCGTGGTGTTGAGGTGTTTTTATTACGTGTTTTATGGCTGTGAGGTGTTTTTATTTTCGTGGTGTTGAGGTGTTTTTATTACGTGTTTTATGGCTGTGAGGTGTTTTTATTTTCGTGGTGTTGAGGTGTTTTTATTACGTGTTTTATGGCTGTGAGGTGTTTTTATTTTCGTGGTGGTGAGGTGTTTTTATTACGTGTTTTATGGCTGTGAGGTGTTTTTATTCCGTGTTTTATGGCTGTGAGGTGTTTTTATTACGTGTTTTATGGCTGTGAGGTGTTTTTATTTTCGTGGTGTTGAGGTGTTTTTATTACGTGTTTTATGGCTGTGAGGTGTTTTTATTACGTGTTTTATGGCTGTGAGGTGTTTTTATTACGTGTTTTATGGCTGTGAGGTGTTTTTATTTTCGTGGTGTTGAGGTGTTTTTATTACGTGTTTTATGGCTGAGAGGTGTTTTTATTACGTGTTTTATGGCTGTGAGGTGTTTTTATTACGTGTTTTATGGCTGTGAGGTGTTTTTATTACGTGTTTTATGGCTGTGAGGTGTTTTTATTATGTGTTTTATGGCTGTGAGGTGTTTTTATTTTCGTGGTGTTGAGGTGTTTTTATTACGTGTTTTATGGCTGTGAGGTGTTTTTATTACGTGTTTTATGGCTGTGAGGTGTTTTTATTTTCGTGGTGTTGAGGTGTTTTTATTACGTGTTTTATGGCTGTGAGGTGTTTTTATTTTCGTGGTGTTGAGGTGTTTTTATTACGTGTTTTATGGCTGTGAGGTGTTTTTATTACGTGTTTTATGGCTGTGAGGTGTTTTTATTATGTGTTTTATGGCTGTGAGGTGTTTTATTTTCGTGGTGGTGAGGTGGTTTTCATTTCGTGGTGGTGAGGTGTTTTTATTTTCGTGGTGTTGAGGTGTTTTTATTACGTGTTTTATGGCTGTGAGGTGTTTTTATTACGTGTTTTATGGCTGTGAGGTGTTTTTATTTTCGTGGTGTTGAGGTGTTTTTATTACGTGTTTTATGGCTGTGAGGTGTTTTTATTTTCGTGGTGTTGAGGTGTTTTTATTACGTGTTTTATGGCTGTGAGGTGTTTTTATTTTTGTGGTGTTGAGGTGTTTTTATTACGTGTTTTATGGCTGTGAGGTGTTTTTATTATGTGTTTTATGGCTGTGAGGTGTTTTTATTACGTGTTTTATGGCTGTGAGGTGTTTTTATTATGTGTTTTATGGCTGTGAGGTGTTTTTATTTTCGTGGTGTTGAGGTGTTTTTATTACGTGTTTTATGGCTGTGAGGTGTTTTTATTACGTGTTTTATGGCTGTGAGGTGTTTTTATTTTCGTGGTGTTGAGGTGTTTTTATTACGTGTTTTATGGCTGTGAGGTGTTTTTATTAAGTGTTTTAAGGCTGTGAGGTGTTTTATTTTCGTGGTGGTGAGGTGTTTTTATTACATGTTTTATGGCTGTGAGGTGTTTTTATTACGTGTTTTATGGCTGTGAGGTGTTTTTATTTTCATGGTGGTGAGGTGTTTTTATTACGTGTTTTATGGCTGTGAGGTGTTTTTATTATGTGTTTTATGGCTGTGAGGTGTTTTTATTTTCGTGGTGATGAGGTGTTTTTATTACGTGTTTTATGGCTGTGAGGTGTTTTTATTACGTGTTTTATGGCTGTGAGGTGTTTTTATTACGTGTTTTATGGCTGTGAGGTGTTTTTATTTTCGTGGTGGTGAGGTGTTTTTATTACGTGTTTTATGGCTGTGAGGTGTTTTTATTACGTGTTTTATGGCTGTGAGGTGTTTTTATTACGTGTTTTATGGCTGTGAGGTGTTTTTATTACGTGTTTTATGGCTGTGAGGTGTTTTTATTTTCGTGGTGTTGAGGTGTTTTTATTACGTGTTTTATGGCTGGGAGGTGTTTTTATTACGTGTTTTATGGCTGTGAGGTGTTTTTATTACGTGTTTTATGGCTGTGAGGTGTTTTTATTTTCGTGGTGTTGAGGTGTTTTTATTACGTGTTTTATGGCTGTGAGGTGTTTTTATTTTCGTGGTGTTGAGGTGTTTTTATTACGTGTTTTATGGCTGTGAGGTGTTTTTATTTTCGTGGTGTTGAGGTGTTTTTATTACGTGTTTTATGGCTGTGAGGTGTTTTTATTTTCGTGGTGGTGAGGTGTTTTTATTACGTGGTGATGAGGTGTTTTGAATTACTTGGTGGTGAGGTGTTTTGAATTACGTGGTGGTGAGGTGTTTTGAATTACTTGGTGGTGAGGTGTTTTAAATGACGTGGTGGTGAGGTGTTTTTAATTTCGTGGCTGTGAGGTATTTTTATTACGTGTTTTATGGCTGTGAGGTGTTTTTCTTACGTGTTTTAAGGCTGTGAGGTGTTTTTATTACGTGTTTTATGGCTGTGAGGTGTTTTTATTTTCGTGGTGGTGAGGTGTTTTTATTACGTGTTTTATGGCTGTGAGGTGTTATTATTGAGTGTTTTAAGGCTGTGAGGTGTTTTTATTAGGTGTTTTATGGCTGTGAGGTATTTTTATTACGTGTTTTATGGCTGTGAGGTGTTTTTATTTTCGTGGTGGTGAGGTGTTTTTATTACGTGTTTTAGGGCTGTGAGGTGTTTTTATTACGTGTTTTATGGCTGTGAGGTGTTTTTATTACGTGTTTTATGGCTGTGAGGTGTTTTTATTACGTGTTTTATGGCTGTGAGGTGTTTTTATTACGTGTTTTATGGCTGTGAGGTGTTTTTATTTTCGTGGTGGTGAGGTGTTTTTATTACGTGTTTTATGGCTGTGAGGTGTTTTTATTTTCATGGTGGTGAGGTGTTTTTATTACGTGTTTTATGGCTGTGAGGTGTTTTTATTACGTGTTTTATGGCTGTGAGGTGTTTTTATTTTCGTGGTGGTGAGGTGTTTTTATTACGTGTTTTATGGCTGTGAGGTGTTATTATTGAGTGTTTTAAGGCTGTGAGGTGTTTTTATTAGGTGTTTTATGGCTGTGAGGTATTTTTATTACGTGTTTTATGGCTGTGAGGTGTTTTTATTTTCGTGGTGGTGAGGTGTTTTTATTAGGTGTTTTATGGCTGTGAGGTGTTTTTATTACATGTTTTATGGCTGTGAGGTGTTTTATTTTCGTAGTGGTGAGGTGTTTTTATTACGTGTTTTATGGCTGTGAGGTGTTTTTATTACGTGTTTTAAGGCTGTGAGGTGTTTTTATTAGGTGTTTTATGGCTGTGAGGTATTTTTATTACGTGTTTTATGGCTGTGAGGTGTTTTTATTACGTGTTTTATGGCTGTGAGGTGTTTTTATTTTCATGGTGGTGAGGTGTTTTTATTACGTGTTTTATGGCTGTGAGGAGTTTTTATTATGTGTTTTATGGCTGTGAGGTGTTTTTATTTTCGTGGTGGTGAGGTGTTTTTATTACGTGTTTTATGGCTGTGAGGTGTTTTTATTTTCGTGGTGTTGAGGTGTTTTTATTACGTGTTTTATGGCTGTGAGGTGTTTTTATTACGTGTTTTATGGCTGTGAGGTGTTTTTATTACGTGTTTTATGGCTGTGAGGTGTTTTTATTACGTGTTTTATGGCTGTGAGGTGTTTTTATTTTCGTGGTGGTGAGGTGTTTTTATTACGTGTTTTATGGCTGTGAGGTGTTTTTATTACGTGTTTTATGGCTGTGAGGTGTTTTTATTACGTGTTTTATGGCTGTGAGGTGTTTTTATTACGTGTTTTATGGCTGTGAGGTGTTTTTATTTTCGTGGTGTTGAGGTGTTTTTATTACGTGTTTTATGGCTGTGAGGTGTTTTTATTACGTGTTTTATGGCTGTGAGGTGTTTTTATTACGTGTTTTATGGCTGTGAGGTGTTTTTATTTTCGTGGTGTTGAGGTGTTTTTATTACGTGTTTTATGGCTGTGAGGTGTTTTTATTTTCGTGGTGTTGAGGTGTTTTTATTACGTGTTTTATGGCTGTGAGGTGTTTTTATTTTTGTGGTGTTGAGGTGTTTTTATTACGTGTTTTATGGCTGTGAGGTGTTTTTATTACGTGTTTTATGGCTGTGAGGTGTTTTTATTATGTGTTTTATGGCTGTGAGGTGTTTTTATTTTCGTGGTGTTGAGGTGTTTTTATTACGTGTTTTATGGCTGTGAGGTGTTTTTATTACGTGTTTTATGGCTGTGAGGTGTTTTTATTACGTGTTTTATGGCTGTGAGGTGTTTTTATTATGTGTTTTATGGCTGTGAGGTGTTTTTATTTTCGTGGTGTTGAGGTGTTTTTATTACGTGTTTTATGGCTGTGAGGTGTTTTTATTAAGTGTTTTATGGCTGTGAGGTGTTTTTATTAAGTGTTTTAAGGCTGTGAGGTGTTTTATTTTTGTGGTGGTGAGGTGTTTTTATTACATGTTTTATGGCTGTGAGGTGTTTTTATTACGTGTTTTATGGCTGTGAGGTGTTTTTATTTTCATGGTGGTGAGGTGTTTTTATTACGTGTTTTATGGCTGTGAGGTGTTTTTATTATGTGTTTTATGGCTGTGAGGTGTTTTTATTTTCGTGGTGGTGAGGTGTTTTTATTACGTGTTTTATGGCTGTGAGGTGTTTTTATTACGTGTTTTATGGCTGTGAGGTGTTTTTATTACGTGTTTTATGGCTGTGAGGTGTTTTTATTACGTGTTTTATGGCTGTGAGGTGTTTTTATTTTCGTGGTGTTGAGGTGTTTTTATTACGTGTTTTATGGCTGTGAGGTGTTTTTATTACGTGTTTTATGGCTGTGAGGTGTTTTTATTACGTGTTTTATGGCTGTGAGGTGTTTTTATTTTCGTGGTGTTGATGTGTTTTTATTACGTGTTTTATGGCTGTGAGGTGTTTTTATTTTCGTGGTGTTGAGGTGTTTTTATTACGTGTTTTATGGCTGTGAGGTGTTTTTATTTTCGTGGTGTTGAGGTGTTTTTATTACGTGTTTTATTTTCGTGGTGGTGAGGTGTTTTTATTACGTGTTTTATGGCTGTGAGGTGTTTTTATTACGTGTTTTATGGCTGTGAGGTGGTTTTATTATGTGTTTTATGGCTGTGAGGTGTTTTTATTACGTGTTTTATGGCTGTGAGGTGTTTTTATTTTCGTGGTGTTGAGGTGTTTTTATTACGTGTTTTATGGCTGTGAGGTGTTTTTATTACGTGTTTTATGGCTGTGAGGTGTTTTTATTACGTGTTTTATGGCTGTGAGGTGTTTTTATTTTCGTGGTGTTGAGGTGTTTTTATTACGTGTTTTATGGCTGTGAGGTGTTTTTATTTTCGTGGTGTTGAGGTGTTTTTATTACATGTTTTATGGCTGTGAGGTGTTTTTATTACGTGTTTTATGGCTGTGAGGTGTTTTTATTACGTGTTTTATGGCTGTGAGGTGTTTTTATTATGTGTTTTATGGCTGTGAGGTGTTTTTATTACGTGTTTTATGGCTGTGAGGTGTTTTTATTACGTGTTTTATGGCTGTGAGGTGTTTTTATTACGTGTTTTATGGCTGTGAGGTGTTTTTATTACGTGTTTTATGGCTGTGAGGTGTTTTTATTTTCGTGGTGTTGAGGTGTTTTTATTACGTGTTTTATGGCTGTGAGGTGTTTTTATTACGTGTTTTACGGCTGTGAGCTGTTTTTATTTTCGTGGTGGTGAGGTGTTTTTATTATGTGTTTTATGGCTGTGAGGTGTTTTTATTTTCGTGGTGGTGAGGTGTTTTTATTACGTGTTTTATGGCTGTGAGGTGTTTTTATTATGTGTTTTATGGCTGTGAGGTGTTTTTATTTTCGTGGTGGTGAGGTGTTTTTATTACGTGTTTTATGGCTGTGAGGTGTTTTTATGAAGTGTTTTATGGCTGTGAGGTGTTTTATTTTCGTGGTGGTGAGGTGTTTTTAATTTCGTGGTGGTGAGGTGTTTTTATTACGTGTTTTTAAGGCTGTGAGGTGTTTTTATTACGCGTTTTATGGCTGTGAGGTGTTTTAATTTTGTGGTGGTGAGGTGTTTTTATTTTCGTGGTGGTGAGGTGTTTTTATTACGTGTTTTTATGGCTGTGAGGTGTTTTTATTATGTGTTTTATGGCTGTGAGGTGTTTTTATTTTCGTGGTGGTGAGGTGTTTTTATTATGTGTTTTATGGCTGTGAGGTGTTTTATTTTCGTGGTGGTGAGGTGGTTTTCATTTCGTGGTGGTGAGGTGTTTTTATTTTCGTGGTGTTGAGGTGTTTTTATTACGTGTTTTATGGCTGTGAGGTGTTTTTATTACGTGTTTTATGGCTGTGAGGTGTTTTTATTTTCGTGGTGTTGAGGTGTTTTTATCACGTGTTTTATGGCTGTGAGGTGTTTTTATTTTCGTGGTGTTGAGGTGTTTTTATTACGTGTTTTATGGCTGTGAGGTGTTTTTATTACGTGTTTTATGGCTGTGAGGTGTTTTTATTATGTGTTTTATGGCTGTGAGGTGTTTTATTTTCGTGGTGGTGAGGTGGTTTTCATTTCGTGGTGGTGAGGTGTTTTTATTTTCGTGGTGTTGAGGTGTTTTTATTACGTGTTTTATGGCTGTGAGGTGTTTTTATTACGTGTTTTATGGCTGTGAGGTGTTTTTATTTTCGTGGTGTTGAGGTGTTTTTATTACATGTTTTATGGCTGTGAGGTGTTTTTATTTTCGTGGTGTTGAGGTGTTTTTATTACGTGTTTTATGGCTGTGAGGTGTTTTTATTACGTGTTTTATGGCTGTGAGGTGTTTTTATTACGTGTTTTATGGCTGTGAGGTGTTTTTATTATGTGTTTTATGGCTGTGAGGTGTTTTTATTTTCGTGGTGTTGAGGTGTTTTTATTACGTGTTTTATGGCTGTGAGGTGTTTTTATTACGTGTTCTATGGCTGTGAGGTGTTTTTATTTTCGTGGTGTTGAGGTGTTTTTATTATGTGTTTTATGGCTGTGAGGTGTTTTTTTTTCGTGGTGTTGAGGTGTTTTTATTACGTGTTTTATGGCTGTGAGGTGTTTTTATTACGTGTTTTATGGCTGTGAGGTGTTTTTATTACGTGTTTTATGGCTGTGAGGTGTTTTTATTTTCGTGGTGTTGAGGTGTTTTTATTACGTGTTTTATGGCTGTGAGGTGTTTTTATTACGTGTTTTATGGCTGTGAGGTGTTTTTATTTTCGTGGTGTTGAGGTGTTTTTATTACGTGTTTATGGCTGTGAGGTGTTTTTATTAAGTGTTTTAAGGCTGTGAGGTGTTTTATTTTCGTGGTGGTGAGGTGTTTTTATTACATGTTTTATGGCTGTGAGGTGTTTTTATTACGTGTTTTATGGCTGTGAGGTGTTTTTATTTTCATGGTGGTGAGGTGTTTTTATTACGTGTTTTATGGCTGTGAGGTGTTTTTATTACGTGTTTTATGGCTGTGAGGTGTTTTTATTCTCGTGGTGATGAGGTGTTTTTATTACGTGTTTTATGGCTGTGAGGTGTTTTTATTACGTGTTTTATGGCTGTGAGGTGTTTTTATTTTCGTGGTGGTGAGGTGTTTTTATTACGTGTTTTATGGCTGTGAGGTGTTTTTATTACGTGTTTTATGGCTGTGAGGTGTTTTTATTACGTGTTTTATGGCTGTGAGGTGTTTTTATTACGTGTTTTATGGCTGTGAGGTGTTTTTATTTTCGTGGTGTTGAGGTGTTTTTATTACGTGTTTTATGGCTGTGAGGTGTTTTTATTACGTGTTTTATGGCTGTGAGGTGTTTTTATTACGTGTTTTATGGCTGTGAGGTGTTTTTATTTTCGTGGTGTTGAGGTGTTTTTATTACGTGTTTTATGGCTGTGAGGTGTTTTTATTTTCGTGGTGTTGAGGTGTTTTTATTACGTGTTTTATGGCTGTGAGGTGTTTTTATTTTCGTGGTGTTGAGGTGTTTTTATTACGTGTTTTATGGCTGTGAGGTGTTTTTATTTTCGTGGTGGTGAGGTGTTTTTATTACGTGTTTTATGGCTGTGAGGTGTTTTTATTACGTGTTTTATGGCTGTGAGGTGTTTTTATTACGTGTTTTATGGCTGTGAGGTGTTTTTATTACGTGTTTTATGGCTGTGAGGTGTTTTTATTTTCGTGGTGTTGAGGTGTTTTTATTACGTGTTTTATGGCTGTGAGGTGTTTTTATTACATGTTTTATGGCTGTGAGGTGTTTTTATTACGTGTTTTATGGCTGTGAGGTGTTTTTATTTTCGTGGTGTTGAGGTGTTTTTATTACGTGTTTTATGGCTGAGAGGTGTTTTTATTACGTGTTTTATGGCTGTGAGGTGTTTTTATTACGTGTTTTATGGCTGTGAGGTGTTTTTATTACGTGTTTTATGGCTGTGAGGTGTTTTTATTATGTGTTTTATGGCTGTGAGGTGTTTTTATTTTCGTGGTGTTGAGGTGTTTTTATTACGTGTTTTATGGCTGTGAGGTGTTTTTATTACGTGTTTTATGGCTGTGAGGTGTTTTTATTTTCGTGGTGTTGAGGTGTTTTTATTACGTGTTTTATGGCTGTGAGGTGTTTTTATTTTCGTGGTGTTGAGGTGTTTTTATTACGTGTTTTATGGCTGTGAGGTGTTTTTATTTTCGTGGTGTTGAGGTGTTTTTATTACGTGTTTTATGGCTGTGAGGTGTTTTTATTACGTGTTTTATGGCTGTGAGGTGTTTTTATTATGTGTTTTATGGCTGTGAGGTGTTTTATTTTCGTGGTGGTGAGGTGGTTTTCATTTCGTGGTGGTGAGGTGTTTTTATTTTCGTGGTGTTGAGGTGTTTTTATTACGTGTTTTATGGCTGTGAGGTGTTTTTATTACGTGTTTTATGGCTGTGAGGTGTTTTTATTTTCGTGGTGTTGAGGTGTTTTTATTACGTGTTTTATGGCTGTGAGGTGTTTTTATTTTCGTGATGTTGAGGTGTTTTTATTACGTGTTTTATGGCTGTGAGGTGTTTTTATTTTCGTGGTGTTGAGGTGTTTTTATTACGTGTTTTATGGCTGTGAGGTGTTTTTATTATGTGTTTTATGGCTGTGAGGTGTTTTTATTACGTGTTTTATGGCTGTGAGGTGTTTTTATTATGTGTTTTATGGCTGTGAGGTGTTTTTATTTTCGTGGTGTTGAGGTGTTTTTATTACGTGTTTTATGGCTGTGAGGTGTTTTTATTACGTGTTTTATGGCTGTGAGGTGTTTTTATTACGTGTTTTATGGCTGTGAGGTGTTTTTATTTTCGTGGTGTTGAGGTGTTTTTATTACGTGTTTTATGGCTGTGAGGTGTTTTTATTTTCGTGGTGTTGAGGTGTTTTTATTATGTGTTTTATGGCTGTGAGGTGTTTTTTTTTTCGTGGTGTTGAGGTGTTTTTATTACGTGTTTTATGGCTGTGAGGTGTTTTTATTACGTGTTTTATGGCTGTGAGGTGTTTTTATTACGTGTTTTATGGCTGTGAGGTGTTTTTATTTTCGTGGTGTTGAGGTGTTTTTATTACGTGTTTTATGGCTGTGAGGTGTTTTTATTACGTGTTTTATGGCTGTGAGGTGTTTTTATTTTCGTGGTGTTGAGGTGTTTTTATTACGTGTTTTATGGCTGTGAGGTGTTTTTATTAAGTGTTTTAAGGCTGTGAGGTGTTTTATTTTCGTGGTGGTGAGGTGTTTTTATTACATGTTTTATGGCTGTGAGGTGTTTTTATTACGTGTTTTATGGCTGTGAGGTGTTTTTATTTTCATGGTGGTGAGGTGTTTTTATTACGTGTTTTATGGCTGTGAGGTGTTTTTATTATGTGTTTTATGGCTGTGAGGTGTTTTTATTTTCGTGGTGATGAGGTGTTTTTATTACATGTTTTATGGCTGTGAGGTGTTTTTATTACGTGTTTTATGGCTGTGAGGTGTTTTTATTACGTGTTTTATGGCTGTGAGGTGTTTTTATTTTCGTGGTGGTGAGGTGTTTTTATTACGTGTTTTATGGCTGTGAGGTGTTTTTATTACGTGTTTTATGGCTGTGAGGTGTTTTTATTAC
Source organism: Myxine glutinosa (assembly GCF_964187855.1). Taxonomy (NCBI): domain Eukaryota; kingdom Metazoa; phylum Chordata; class Myxini; order Myxiniformes; family Myxinidae; genus Myxine; species Myxine glutinosa. The sequence continues at coordinate 51,639,236 of NC_136270.1, forward strand.
GTGTTTTATGGCTGTGAGGTGTTTTTATTTTCGTGGTGTTGAGGTGTTTTTATTACGTGTTTTATGGCTGGGAGGTGTTTTTATTACGTGTTTTATGGCTGTGAGGTGTTTTTATTACGTGTTTTATGGCTGTGAGGTGTTTTTATTTTCGTGGTGTTGAGGTGTTTTTATTACGTGTTTTATGGCTGTGAGGTGTTTTTATTTTCGTGGTGTTGAGGTGTTTTTATTACGTGTTTTATGGCTGTGAGGTGTTTTTATTTTCGTGGTGTTGAGGTGTTTTTATTACGTGTTTTATGGCTGTGAGGTGTTTTTATTTTCGTGGTGGTGAGGTGTTTTTATTACATGTTTTATGGCTGTGAGGTGTTTTTATTACGTGTTTTATGGCTGTGAGGTGTTTTTATTACGTGTTTTATGGCTGTGAGGTGTTTTTATTACGTGTTTTATGGCTGTGAGGTGTTTTTATTACGTGTTTTATGGCTGTGAGGTGTTTTTATTTTCGTTGTGTTGAGGTGTTTTTATTACGTGTTTTATGGCTGTGAGGTGTTTTTATTTTCGTGGTGTTGAGGTGTTTTTATTACGTGTTTTATGGCTGTGAGGTGTTTTTATTACGTGTTTTATGGCTGTGAGGTGTTTTTATTACGTGTTTTATGGCTGTGAGGTGTTTTTATTATGTGTTTTATGGCTGTGAGGTGTTTTTATTTTCGTGGTGTTGAGGTGTTTTTATTACGTGTTTTATGGCTGTGAGGTGTTTTTATTACGTGTTTTATGGCTGTGAGGTGTTTTTATTACGTGTTTTATGGCTGTGAGGTGTTTTTATTTTCGTGGTGTTGAGGTGTTTTTATTACGTGTTTTATGGCTGTGAGGTGTTTTTATTACGTGTTTTATGGCTGTGAGGTGTTTTTATTACGTGTTTTACGGCTGTGAGCTGTTTTTATTTTCGTGGTGGTGAGGTGTTTTTATTATGTGTTTTATGGCTGTGAGGTGTTTTTATTTTCGTGGTGGTGAGGTGCTTTTATTACGTGTTTTATGGCTGTGAGGTGTTTTTATTTTCGTGGTGGTGAGGTGTTTTTATTATGTGTTTTATGGCTGTGAGGTGTTTTTATTTTCGTGGTGGTGAGGTGTTTTTATTATGTGTTTTATGGCTGTGAGGTGTTTTTATGAAGTGTTTTATGGCTGTGAGGTGTTTTATTTTCGTGGTGGTGAGGTGGTTTTCATTTCGTGGTGGTGAGGTGTTTTTAATTTCGTGGTGGTGAGGTGTTTTTATTACGTGTTTTTAAGGCTGTGAGGTGTTTTTATTACGCGTTTTATGGCTGTGAGGTGTTTTAATTTTGTGGTGGTGAGGTGTTTTTATTTTCGTGGTGGTGAGGTGTTTTTATTACGTGTTTTTATGGCTGTGAGGTGTTTTTATTATGTGTTTTATGGCTGTGAGGTGTTTTTATTTTCGTGGTGGTGAGGTGTTTTTATTATGTGTTTTATGGCTGTGAGGTGTTTTATTTTCGTGGTGGTGAGGTGGTTTTCATTTCGTGGTGGTGAGATGTTTTTATTTTCGTGGTGTTGAGGTGTTTTTATTACGTGTTTTATGGCTGTGAGGTGTTTTTATTACGTGTTTTATGGCTGTGAGGTGTTTTTATTACGTGTTTTATGGCTGTGAGGTGTTTTTATTTTCGTGGTGTTGAGGTGTTTTTATTACGTGTTTTATGGCTGTGAGGTGTTTTTATTTTCGTGGTGTTGAGGTGTTTTTATTACGTGTTTTATGGCTGTGAGGTGTTTTTATTTTCGTGGTGTTGAGGTGTTTTTATTACGTGTTTTATGGCTGTGAGGTGTTTTTATTACGTGTTTTATGGCTGTGAGGTGTTTTTATTACGTGTTTTATGGCTGTGAGGTGTTTTTATTATGTGTTTTATGGCTGTGAGGTGTTTTTATTTTCGTGGTGTTGAGGTGTTTTTATTACGTGTTTTATGGCTGTGAGGTGTTTTTATTACGTGTTTTATGGCTGTGAGGTGTTTTTATTACGTGTTTTATGGCTGTGAGGTGTTTTTATTACGTGTTTTATGGCTGTAAGGTGTTTTTATTAAGTGTTCTATGGCTGTGAGGTGTTTTTATTTTCGTGGTGTTGAGGTGTTTTTATTACGTGTTTTATGGCTGTGAGGTGTTTTTATTTTCGTGGTGTTGAGGTGTTTTTATTATGTGTTTTATGGCTGTGAGGTGTTTTTTTTTCGTGGTGTTGAGGTGTTTTTATTACGTGTTTTATGGCTGTGAGGTGTTTTTATTACGTGTTTTATGGCTGTGAGGTGTTTTTATTACGTGTTTTATGGCTGTGAGGTGTTTTAATTTTCGTGGTGTTGAGGTGTTTTTATTACGTGTTTTATGGCTGTGAGGTGTTTTTATTTTCGTGGTGGTGAGGTGTTTTTATTATGTGTTTTATGGCTGTGAGGTGTTTTTATTTTCGTGGTGGTGAGGTGTTTTTATTACGTGTTTTATGGCTGTGAGGTGTTTTTATGAAGTGTTTTATGGCTGTGAGGTGTTTTTATTACGTGTTTTATGGCTGTGAGGTGTTTTTATTATGTGTTTTATGGCTGTGAGGTGTTTTTATTTTCGTGGTGGTGAGGTGTTTTTATTACGTGTTTTATGGCTGTGAGGTGTTTTTATGAAGTGTTTTATGGCTGTGAGGTGTTTTATTTTCGTGGTGGTGAGGTGTTTTTATTACGTGTTTTATGGCTGTGAGGTGTTTTTATGAAGTGTTTTATGGCTGTGAGGTGTTTTTATTACGTGTTTTATGGCTGTGAGGTGTTTTTATTATGTGTTTTATGGCTGTGAGGTGTTTTCATTTCGTGGTGGTGAGGTGTTTTTAATTTCGTGGTGGTGAGGTGTTTTTATTACGTGTTTTTAAGGCTGTGAGGTGTTTTTATTACACGTTTTATGGCTGTGAGGTGTTTTAATTTTGTGGTGGTGAGGTGTTTTTATTTTCGTGGTGGTGAGGTGTTTTTATTTTCGTGGTGGTGAGGTGTTTTTATTACGTGTTTTATGGCTGTGAGGTGTTTTTATTACGTGTTTTATGGCTGTGAGGTGTTTTTATTATGTGTTTTATGGCTGTGAGGTGTTTTTATTTTCGTGGTGGTGAGGTGTTTTTATTACGTGTTTTATGGCTGTGAGGTGTTTTTATTACGTGTTTTATGGCTGTGAGGTGTTTTTATTATGTGTTTCATGGCTGTGAGGTGTTTTTATTTTCGTGGTGGTGAGGTGTTTTTATTACGTGTTTTATGGCTGTGAGGTGTTTTTATTACGTGTTTTATGGCTGCGGGGTGTTTTTATTTTCGTGGTGGTGAGGTGTTTTTATAAAGTGTTTTAAGGCTGTGAGGTGTTTTTATTACGTGTTTTATGGCTGTAAGGTGTTTTTATTATGTGTTTTATGGCTGTGAGGTGTTTTTAATTTCGTGGTGGTGAGGTGTTTTTATTAAGTGTTTTAAGGCTGTGAGGTGTTTTTATTAAGTGTTTTACTGCTGTGAGGTGTTTTAATTTCGTGGTGGTGAGGTGTTTTTATTACGTGTTTTATGGCTGTGAGGTGTTTTTATGAAGTGTTTTATGGCTGTGAGGTGTTTTATTTTCGTGGTGGTGACGTGTTTTTATTACGTCTTTTATGGCTGTGAGGTGTTTTTATGAAGTGTTTTATGGCTGTGAGGTGTTTTCAATTTCGTGGTGGTGAGGTGGTTTTCATTTCGTGGTGGTGAGGTGTTTTTAATTTCGTGGTGGTGAGGTGTTTTTATTACGTGTTTTTAAGGCTGTGAGGTGTTTTTATTACGCGTTTTATGGCTGTGAGGTGTTTTAATTTTGTGGTGGTGAGGTGTTTTTATTATGTGTTTTATGGCTGTGAGGTGTTTTTATTGCGTGTTTTATGGCTGTGAGGTGTTTTTATTTTCGTGGTGGTGAGGTGTTTTTATTCCGTGTTTTATGGCTGTGAGGTGTTTTTATTACGTGTTTTATGGGTGTGAGGTGTTTTCAATTTTGTGGTGGTGAGGTGTTTTTATTACGTGTTTTATGGCTGTGAGGTGTTTTTATTGCGTGTTTTATGGCTGTGAGGTGTTTTTATTTTCGTGGTGGTGAGGTGTTTTTATTCCGTGTTTTATGGCTGTGAGGTGTTTTTATTACGTGTTTTATGGCTGTGAGGTGTTTTCAATTTCGTGGTGGTGAGGTGTTTTTAATTTCGTGGTGGTGAGGTGTTTTTATTACGTGGTTTATGGCTGTGAGGTGTTTTGAATTACTTGGTGGTGAGGTGTTTTGAATTACGTGGTGGTGAGGTGTTTTGAATTACTTGGTGGTGAGGTGTTTTGAATTACTTAGTGGTGAGGTGTTTTGAATTACTTGGTGGTGAGGTGTTTTGAATTACTTGGTGGTGAGGTGTTTTGAATTACTTGGTGGTGAGGTGTTTTGAATTACTTGGTGGTGAGGTGTTTTGAATTACGTGGTGGTGAGGTGTTTTGAATTACGTGGTGGTGCGGTGTTTTGAATTACTTGGTGGTGAGGTGTTTTGAATTACTTGGTGGTGAGGTGTTTTGAATTACGTGGTGGTGAGGTGTTTTGAATTACGTGGTGGTGAGGTGTTTTGAATTACTTGGTGGTGAGGTGTTTTGAATTACGTAGTGGTGAGGTGTTTTGAATTACGTGGTGGTGAGGTGTTTTGAATTACGTGGTGGTGCGGTGTTTTGAATTACTTGGTGGTGAGGTGTTTTGAATTACTTGGTGGTGAGGTGTTTTGAATTACGTGGTGGTGAGGTGTTTTGAATTACGTGGTGGTGTGGTGTTTTGAATTACTTGGTGGTGAGGTGTTTTGAATTAATTGGTGGTGAGGTGTTTTGAATTACGTGGTGGTGAGGTGTTTTGAATTACGTGGTGGTGAGGTGTTTTGAATTACTTGCTGGTGAGGTGTTTTGAATTATGTGGTGGTGAGGTGTTTTGAATTACGTGGTGGTGCGGTGTTTTGAATTATGTGGTGGTGAGGTGTTTTGAATTACTTGGTGGTGATGTGTTTTGAATTACTTGGTGGTGAGGTGTTTTGAATTACGTGGTGGTGCGGTGTTTTGAATTACTTGGTGGTGATGTGTTTTGAATTACGTGGTGGTGCAGTGTTTTGAATTATGTCGTGGTGAGGTGTTTTGAATTACGTGGTGGTGAGGTGTTTTGAATTATGTGGTGGTGCGGTGTTTTGAATTACGTGGTGGTGCGGTGTTTTGAATTACTTGGTGGTGATGTGTTTTGAATTACTTGGTGGTGAGGTGTTTTGAATTACGTGGTGGTGAGGTGTTTTGAATTACGTGGTGGTGCGGTGTTTTGAATTACTTGGTGGTGATGTGTTTTGAATTACGTGGTGGTGAGGTGTTTTGAATTACGTGGTGGTGAGGTGTTTTGAATTACGTGGTGGTGCGGTGTTTTGAATTACTTGGTGGTGAGGTGTTTTGAATTACTTGGTGGTGAGGTGTTTTGAATTACGTGGTGGTGCAGTGTTTTGAATTATGTCGTGGTGAGGTGTTTTGAATTACGTGGTGGTGAGGTGTTTTGAATTATGTGGTGGTGCGGTGTTTTGAATTACGTGGTGGTGCGGTGTTTTGAATTACTTGGTGGTGATGTGTTTTGAATTACTTGGTGGTGAGGTGTTTTGAATTACGTGGTGGTGAGGTGTTTTGAATTACGTGGTGGTGCGGTGTTTTGAATTACTTGGTGGTGATGTGTTTTGAATTACGTGGTGGTGAGGTGTTTTGAATTACGTGGTGGTGAGGTGTTTTGAATTACGTGGTGGTGCGGTGTTTTGAATTACTTGGTGGTGAGGTGTTTTGAATTACGTGGTGGTGAGGTGTTTTGAATTACGTGGTGGTGAGGTGTAATCGTCCCAAACTTCCCATCTGCACCTACCCCTCCCCTATGTATGTGCTGAGGGGTTCTTTCTTGAAAAAAAAAACATTCAACCTAAATCTTCAACCGAAATTACCTATAAAATTTTAATATCACAAACACAACAAATACATTTGTGCAAAGTAATTGTTTGTATTATGATTGGTGAAAATCATGACAACACAGCAACTCAGGTACAGTCGTTATCCTCAGGTAAAATAAGCCTGTTCCTCAGTAACGATGCTCGACGTATGTACAGTATATACAGTCACGTGAAAAAGTAAGTACACCCCATGTAAAGTTTTGAATTTTTCAACATATTTCAACATACAGCTATTTGATCTTCATTTCAACAATATTGATAGATAAAGGTGATATAATATAACAAATCATGAAACATTTACATTTTGTAGTCCATTGTATAATTTAAATAAACATAAATGCAAATTTCGTATGTGGAAAAAGTAAGTACACCCCTACATTTATCACGACTTCAAATACCTAAAATTAGAATCAGGTGCACCAGCTCAGGTGCAAATGATTAGAACATTGTTAGAGAGGATCTTGGAGGAACCTGTCTTATTTAAACCTCAGACATTTATTTTGGTTTGCTCTTTGTTGTTGAAGTGTGCGGCATCACCATGCCGAGATCAAAAGAGCTCTCTGAGGCCTTCAGAAAGAAGGTTATAGATGCCTACGAGTCTGGGAAGGGATTAAAAAAGATCTCCAAACAATTTGAAATCAATCATTCGACTGTCCGGAAGATCATCTACAAGTGGAGAAGATTCCAAACAACTGCCAACTTGTTCAGGCCAGGCCGCCCCAGCAAGTTCAGCCCGAGAGCAGACCGCAAGATGCTGAAAGAAGTCTCTAAGAACCCCGGATTGTCATCACAGGACAACAGGTAGCTCATGCCACTGTTGATGTCAAAGTGCACGAGTCTACCATTAGAAAGAGGCTGCACACATTTGATCTACATGGGAGGTGTGCCAGGAGGAAACCTTTGCTGTCCAGAAAGAACATCAGGGCAAGACTAAAGTTTGCCAATGAACACCTAGGCAAAGACCAGCACTTCTGGAACCATGTGCTCTGGACAGATGAGTCAAAGGTAGAGCTATTTGGCCACAGTACCAGAAGACATGTTTGGTGAAAACCAAAGACAGCATTTGACCACAAGAACCTGATACCAACTGTAAAGCATGGTGGTGGAAATATTATGGTTTGGGGCAGCTTTGCTGCATCAGGGCCTGGGCAGCTCACCATCAGATAATCCACTATGAATTCTTCATTGTACCAGAGGGTGCTTGAGGATAATGTGAGGCCATCTGTTGGAAAGTTGAAGCTCAACCGAAGCTGGACCTTGCAACATGACAATGACCCTAAACATACCAGTAAATCCACCAAGGAATGGCTGAAAAGAAAGAAATGGAGGGTTCTGGAATGGCCAAGTCAAAGCCCGGATCTAAATCCCATCGAGATGTTGTGGGGGGATTTGAAACGAGCTGTGCATGCAAGAAACCCCCCAAACATCGCACAGCTGAAAGAATTCTGCATGGAGGAGTGGGCAAAAATTTCTCCCAGTCGATGACAGAGACTGGTAGACAGTTATAAGAAACGCCTACTTGAGGTTGTTTCTGCCAAAGGGGGCAATACCACCTATTAGAGCCGAGGGTGTACTTACTTTTTCCACATCCGAAATTTGCATTTGTGTTTATTTAAATTATACAATGGACTACAAAATGTAAATGTTTCATGATTTGTTATATTTTATCACCTTTATCTATCAATATTGTTGAAATGAAGATCAAATAGCTGTATGTTGAAATATGTTGAAAAAGTCAAAACTTTACATGGGGTGTACTTACTTTTTCACATGACTGTATATATACACACACACATATATACACACAATCTGAGGATTATCACAAAGTTGAACAAGGAAGAGCAATCAAAGATTGCAGACCGTCGCCAGAACTTGTTTTGTGTTGTTATATAATACATATTTTATAGACATACTGACATTCTAATTGTCCCATACATACTTTTCAGACATACTCACATCATAATTGTACATACTTTAATGAGGTACTCTGTTGAAAAAGGATAACGTGTACTACTGGCTCCCACTAGGTGGTGTTTGTGACCTAAGTTTGCACATTCTGTGCAGACAAACAACCAGATTCAAATGCATTATCCTTTCCCTTGGCGACTATAACAAACCATGTCAGCATTGTTAACAAGCATTCTGAGTATTGCGCTGCAATACATGTCCCCTACTAAAGTTCAAAGTGCCATAACTTTGTCAAAAATGATCGAATATGCATATTTATGCACGGTTGATGCTGGTTTTCAAACTTGATCTGAGGTATGCTGAGACATATGTGTGTCACGCCTCGCCTCGTTGATTATTTTGCGAGGTCGCTCCGTGGAGCGGCCTGCACGTATTGCACTGTGTGAATTATATAATTACCAACTCACGATCTGAGGTACGAGCGATTCAAGAGATATCCATTTTTTATTTATTTAAATATTTAATTTAATTAACGATATCTGCCAAACCACGTGCCCTATCGCAAATTCCAAAAGGACATTTTAGTAGACTGGCATGCTGAACAGATCTGTGAAGTTTCCCCACGATTGGATCAAAAATGAGGGAGGGGCTTGCTTTTAAAGGTTCATGCTTAAAAACGTCATAACTCTGAAACCATGTGACGCATGACGTGATGCTCGCTGACTTTTTTTGTTCGTCATGGGTATGCGATTCTACCTGCAAAGATTGGCCTCGATCTGTTCAGCCGTTGCAGAGAAAAAGGGTTTTCGTGTTTTCACGCAAAACAAAATGGCGACCGAACCACGTGACCTGTGACGTCATAATTACCATTAAAATATTCTACAGACCGAGTCTCTCCTACGGTGAAAATTTGATCTCAATCGGTCCAATTATTGCAGAGAAATTGGTTTTTAAAGGAAATTAAAACTTAAAATGGCACTGAGTTAAGGCTCATCAGAATTATCAGAATTACCAAGGTTCAAAGTGCCATAACTTTGTCAAAAATGATCGAAACGTCGTGAAGTTCGAACTTGATCTGTAATTTATCATGAGGAAACCATGTGCCAAGTTTGAAATCATTAGCATTAAGCGTTTAGAAAAAAGTCCAGAAAACTGTTCTTTGTGTGACGGACTGACAAACTGACTGACTGACTGACTGACTGGCGGACTGACAGACTGGCGGACTGACAGACTGGCGGACTGACAGACTGACGGACTGACAGACGGACAGATGGAGGGACGGCGTGCAAACCTAGAGTCCCCTCCGGTGTATACCGGTAGGGGACTAATAAACGAACTACTAACTTCTAATCTGGTGGTTGGGTGTATCTACGCATAAGGAAGAACGCTATTGAAAATAGGGTCGCCACCTCAAAATCTAAGATGGCCGCCGCCATGTATGTCTGAACCTTGTGAGCGGAATATCTTGAAAAACAAGCATTCTGAGTATTGCGCTGCAATACATGTCCCCTACCGGCAGTCTGTCGTCCAGAAAACTGTTGGGGACATTACCAAAGGTCAAAGTGCCATAACTTTGTCAAAAATGATCGAAACGTCGTGAAGTTCGAACTTGATCTGTAACTTATCATGAGGAAACCATTTTCAAGTTTGAAATCATTAGCATTAAGAGTTTAGAAAAAAAGTCCGGAAAACTGTTCTTTGCGTGACGGATTGACAGACTGACAGACGGACAGACTGACAGACGGAGGGACGGAGTGCAAACCTATAGTCCTCTCCGGTGTACACTGGTAGGGGACTAACAAGCATTCTGAGTATCGCGCTGCAATACAGTCACGTGAAAAAGTAAGTACACCCCATGTAAAGTTTTGACTTTTTCAACATATTTCAACATACAGCTATTTGATCTTCATTTCAACAATATTGATAGATAAAGGTGATATAATATAACAAATATTATGAAACATTTACATTTTGTCGTCCATTGTATAATTTAAATAAACATAAATGCAAATTTCGCATGTGGAAAAGGTAAGTACACCCCGACATTTATCACGACTTCAAATACCTAAAATTAGAATCAGGTGCACCCGCTCAGGTGCAAATGATTAGAACATCATCACAGAGGATCTTGGAGGAACCTGTTTTATTTAAACCTCAGATATTTCGTTTGGTTTGCTCTTTGTTGTTGAAGTGTGCATCGTCACCATGCCTAGATCAAAAGAGCTCTCCGAGGCCTTCAGAAAGAAGGTTATAGATGCTTACGAGTCTGGGAAGGGATTTTAAAAGATCTCCAAACAATTTGAAATCAATCATTTTACTGTCCGGAAGATCATCCACAAGTGGAGAAGATTCCAAACAACTGCCAACTTGTTCAGGCCAGGCCACCCCAGCAAGTTCAGTCCGAGAGCAGACCGCAAGATGCTGGAAGAAGACTCAAAGATCCCCAGAATGTCATCACGGGACCTACAGGTAGCTCTTGCCACTGTTGATGTCAAAGTGCACGAGTCTACCATTAGAAAGAGGCTGCACAAATTTGATCTACATGGGAGGTGTGCCAGGAGGAAACCTTTGCTGTCCAGAAAGAACATCAGGGCAAGACTAAAGTTTGCCAATGAACACCCAGGCAAAGACCAGCACTTCTGGGACAATGTGCTCTGGACAGATGAGTCAAAGGTAGAGCTATTTGGCCACAGTACCAGAAGACATGTTTGGCGAAAACTAAAGACAGCATTTGACCACAAGAACCTGATACCAACTGTAAAGCATGGTGGTGGAATTATTATGGTTTGGGGCAGCTTTGCTGCATCAGGGCCTGGGCAGCTCACCATCATAGAATCCACTATGAATTCTTCATTGTACCAGAGGGTGCTTGAGGATAATGTGAGGCCATCTGTCGGAAAGTTGAAGCTCAACCGAAGGTGGACCTTGCAACATGACAATGACCCTAAACATACCAGTAAATCCACCAAGGAATGGCTGAAAAGAAAGAAATGGAGGGTTCTGGAATGGCCAAGTCAAAGCCCAGATCTAAATCCCATCGAGATGTTGTGGAGGGATTTGAAACGAGCTGTGCATGCAAGAAACACCTCAAACATCGCACAGGTGAAAGAATTCTGCATGGAGGAGTGGGCAAAAATTTCTCCCAGTCGATGTCAGAGACTGGTAGACAGTTATAAGAAACGCCTCCTTGAGGTTGTTTCTGCCAAAGGGGTGAATACCACCTATTCGAGACAAGGGTGTACTTACTTTTTCCACATGCGAAATTTGCATTTATGTCTATTTAAATTATACAATGGACTACAAAATGTAAATGTTTCATGATATTTGTTATATTATATCACCTTTATCTATCAATATTGTTGAAATGAAAATCAAATAGCTGTATGTTGAAATATGTTGAAAAAGTCAAAACTTTACATGGGGTGTACTTACTTTTTCACGTGACTGTACATGTCCCCTACCGTCAGTCTGTCGTCCAGAAAACTGTTGGGGAAATTACCAAGGGTTATTTACCCACAGGTTCTGAATCGTTCCCAATCGCTAATTACCTCAGGACGGGCTCACCTGTGATTCGCACTCGGGACTTCGATTTATACACCTTGCAGACAGGTCAGCAGAAGCATGACAAAAAAAGTTGTTGATAAAGAACCTTTCGAGTTGCTAAATATCAGTAATTTATTATATTTTCCGGTTCACGATCAATGATCGATGTGTATATATATGTTGCTCGGCTTGACTCCGCCCCTCCCGAAAGCACGCGCTGTGTCACGCTTTTGACGTTCGCAGACGAGGCTGAGGGCGCGCGGTGCGGCTTGAGGAGAACTCTAGAATAAACAAGAGATATCTATTTTTAAAAATATTATCGTTTAATTAACGATATCTGCCAAACCACGTGCCCTATCGCAAATTCCAAAAGGACATTTTAGTAGACTGGCATGCTGAACAGATTTGTGAAGTTTCCCCTCGATTGGATCAAAAATGAGGGAGTGGCTCGGTTTTAAAGGTCCATGCTTAAAAACGTCATAACTCTGAAACCATTCTGAAACACTCTGAAACCAACAAACTGACTTTTTTGTTCGTCATGGGTATGCGATTCTGCCTGCAAAGTTTGGCCTCGATCTGTTCAGCCGTTGCAGAGAAAAAGGGGTTTCCGTGTTTTCACGAAAAACAATATGGCGGCCGAACCACGTGACCTGTGACGTCATAATTACCATTAAAATATTATACAGATCGAGTCCCCCCTACGGTGAAAATTTGATCTCAATCGGTGCTATTATTGCAGAGAAAATCTTTGTTGAAGGAAATTAAAACTTAAAATGGCACTGAGTTAAGGAGCCTCAGAATGATCAGAATTCCCAAAATTCAAAGTGCCATAACTTTGTCAAAAATGATCGAAACGTCGTGAAGTTCGAACTCGATCTGTAACTTATCATGAGGAAACCATGTGCCAAGTTTGAAATCATTAGCATTAAGAGTTTAGAAAAAAAAGTCTGGAAAACTGTTCTTTGCGTGACGGACTGACGGACGGACAGACTGACAGACTGACAGACAGAGGGACGGCGTGCAAACCTATAGTCCCCTCCGGTGTACACCGGTAGGGGACTAATAACAGTAACCTGTACTGAATGTCTTTGAACAGAGGTTGCAGTGCAAGGTAATTATTTAATGAAATAAAAGCTTCCATTTGGCTTTGTGACTTAAACATAATGCTTAATAATAAACTTCAAAGAGGTCCATAATACACTTAAATTGAATACTCAGTGGACTCGTTGACGTAATTTGTTAGAGTTGGTACAAATGCTCTGAGTCAAGGCGGTTGGCATTTCATACCCTAGCCAAGTCAGTAGTTATATCAAAGACTTTAAATATGGTGTGTGTTGCTTCCTTGTTTGACCCTCAACATCTAAAAAGGATAGCACATGGACATACAGAAAGAGGGGAGAGAGAGGGATGTGTGATAGAGAGGGAGGGAGAGGGTGGAGGGAGGAGAAGGCTAGGGGAGGAGAGAAGGCAGGGGAGAGAGCGAGGAGGAGGGGCAGGGGGAGGGGATGGGGGAGAGGAGAGAGGGAGGGGAGAGATAGAGGGAGGGAGATAATAGATGGGTGGTTGGAGATAGAGGGGAGGGTGAGAGAAAGAAAAGGGAGAGAGAGGAGGGGACAGAGAGAGAGGAGGCGAAGGAGAGAGGAGGCGAAGGAGAGAGGAGGGGAAGGAGAGAGAGAGAGAGAGACTTTGACTTTTAAGCTCTTTTTATTATAAAAGTATAAAACAAGAGTACCACCAAAAGCAATTCAATCAGGGCAATCAGTAAAATCAGAGCAATCCCGGAAGGGAAAAACAATCGGTGCACTGCAAACCCAGCAACAGAAAGGGTGCAAATACCAGAAAAAAAAAACAGCACACGATAAGAAACACCCGCACTGTATTATACCGAAATTAACAATTTGTTTTCTTGGACCTCGCAAATCCCTCCAACACACCAGGTCGCAACAAAATTAGCAAGGTCGTTTGCCGTTTGGACACAGCCAAATTCAAGCTTGAGCCTTGCTGACACCAATGAACTAAAAAACACCATAATACTGCATTCCTGCATGGGTCTGCCGCCCAGCTTCGCCTTCCGCGACAGGTATACGGCCAGTTTAGCAGTAGCGGTTAGGAACCCGAATACAATGGATGTGGTTCCCTTTTTGGGAGGAAAGCCAAAGATGTAAGCTTTCAAAGAAAAGGTAACCTGCAATCTATGGGAAATAAAATTTAACCAATGAAACAAAGGAGAAAGTCTTTCACAATTAATGAAAGCATGAAACAAATCTTCCCTCACCGGACAAAAGGGGCAACAGCCGGAAATGGGGGAAAAAAAACGGATGACAGCATTGGAAGGAACAATCCAGTGGGCCAAACGCCACTGAAGGTCACCTGTTCTTTTAGAAATAAGTCCAGCATACATTGTATCCCATAAAGGCTCAGAGGGGGGGCCGGGAGGCAAGAGTCCTTTCCACCGGGTAACCCCAGCTAGAGGTGGGTCCCCAAGAAGAAGTTTCACACAAGACCTATAAATACTCTTGCTGCTCATAACATGGAAGGGGGGTGGCCCTGCGCTCATGGGGGGCAGCTCGTTTGGGGTAAAAGCGACACCTAATTTTGGGACTGTGGGCTCAACCTCTACGTCCTGCGTCCAATGTAGGCCTAGCTGGTGGCCCCTTCGGATCACCGCTCTTAGTATGTTCTCGATTTGCCTCCTGGACCGAACACCTGTTAGGTCCGCCAGCTCGTTCGCAGGCTTCCATCCCTGTCCAGAGTCGTGTCGGAGATGACACACTTTCAGGATGTTGGCCGCTATAAAATGCTGGCAGAAATCGCGACTCCTCGGGATATCGGGGAAAAGTGGGTTGAAAAATAAAGGCTCATGTGCATACATGTTAGTGCCATACGAGTCTGTTTGGCGACTTATCGAAACGCCCTGCCAGGCATTCAAGAGGCTCTGATAAAAAACTGGGAGCAGAGATGTATCGGTGTGTTGAAGGTTGGTCAGGAAAAGTTCCTGTCCGTATCCGAGCCTCCCAGCTCGTTGAAGAATGGAGCAGGCTAAGGGCTTTCCTGGTAGGTGTTCTGCATAAAGCAAGCGTTGGATGGAGCGGAGCCGGAAGGCCAACAGGCGGCATTTCACATCGACTAGGCCGTGACCACCCTCGGCCAAGGGACAACATATGGCGCTGGGTCGGAGCCAGTGGTAGCCTCCCCAAAAAAAATCCACCAGTTTCCTCTGGATAGCTTGGAGCAAAACCTCCGGTGGTTGCAGGCAGATGAACCGGTGCCACAAAAGGGTAGTGACGAGGTTGTTGACAACTAGCGCACGACCCTTATAGGAAAGGTGGGGTAGAGCTCTTTTCCATCGGCTCAAACGCCCGTCTACCTGGTCAATGATCCTGTCCCAATTGTTCTGGGCATACTGAGGAGGTCCGAGGAAGACGCCCAAATACTTGATGCCATCGTTTGCCCACACTAGTTCTGCAGGAAGGGGAGGTGGTGGTAATAACGGTGGCATAGGTAAGTCGTTTTTTGGAAAGGGGATCCACAGAGCCTTGCTTTTCCTCCAATTACACCTTAATGATGAGGCAAGGTTGAAGTCTGACAAACACTTTGCCATGGCGTCACTGTCGCATTTTCTTTTTATAATGACACAAAGGTCGTCGGCATAAGCTGACAGGGTCAAAGGTGGGTGTCCTGGAGAAAGGACAAGTCCAGGGATATCCTTTCTGAGGGCGATTAAGAGGGGCTCCAAGGCGAGGGCAAATAATAGACCTGAAAGTGGACAACCTTGCCTTACCCCTCTCTGAACCTTTATGGGTGGGCAAAATTCGTTGTTAACTTTGATCAAGCTGGAGATGTTTGCATATAACAAAGCTATGTAGGCTCTAAAATTAGTGCCAAGCCCGCAAGCTTGTAACACATGACACAAAAACTCATGATCAATGCTATCAAAGGCTTTTGCAAGGTCAAGAAACACCAATCCAAAATCCTCTTTAACACATTTACCAGTTAACAAATCTCTGACTAGGAATATGTTGTCATAGATGGATCTGCCAGGGATGCCGCAACTTTGATCAGGTGACACCAGGTCCCCAATAACTGTCTTCAACCGGTTCGCAAGGACCTTGGAAAACAGTTTGTAATCCGTGCACAACAACGAGATCGGACGCCAGTTTGACAGGTGTCGGAGATCGCCAGTCTTGGGTAGCAGGCAGAGTACTGCTCTTCTAAAACTGAGCGGTAATTCTCCGGATAAAAGAGATGCATCCAGAACATTGAGCAGCTCTGGGCCCAAAATGTCCCAGAATGCCGAAAGAAATTCGGCCGGTAGGCCATCGATGCCAGGGGCTTTTCCCGACTCCATCTCAGCGAGTGCACCGGATAGCTCTGGAAGGGTAATTGGAGCGTCCAGTTCCAGACGTTGGGCCTCAGCCACGGAAGGAAGATGAGAGGTCAAAACATTCATCATTTCGTGAGAAACTGTTTTGGCCTTGAAAAGTTCAGAAAAGAAATCGATTATATTTAATCTTATATCACTCGGATTTGTTAGGATGTTCCCCCCTGGGTCCAAAACCGAAGATATGAGTCGTGCTGGTTTCTCTACAGTTTCTAGGTGAAAGAAAGCCTTAGTTGGGGTATCTGAAACCTTTATATTTTGTATTCTTAGCCGAACTAGTGTGCCCGCTGCTTTTTCATGGATCAAATCCCTTAATTGGGCCTTCTTCTCGAGTAGCAACCGATAGTTCACTGGGTTGCTCTCATTGGCCAACTTGCTCTCTAACCTTAAGATGTCTGCTTCCAAGCAAGCCATCGTGATATGTTTTACATTGGTACAGTGCGAATTAAATTGTTGACAAAATACTCGAATTTGGGCCTTTAGGTTATCCCACCAGAGGCTAATTGAGGAGAAAGAAGATTTTTTTAGTACTCATTTCAGCCCAGAAATCACGAAAGGAGTCTGTAAATAAACTATCTTCTAAAAGTTTAACGTTAAACTTCCAGTAACTATTTCTGCATGTGGGTCGAGGAAAAGAAAGATCTAAGGTTACCATATGGTGGTCTGAAAACAATGACGGAAAACAACCTGACGAGGCCGCGACGTTCTTAAAGGGTACATTTATGTACCAGCGGTCGAGTCTTGCCGAAGACACCCGGCCATTGGCACATCGACACCAGGTAAACTGGACTGTGTTGGGGTGGTGCAATCGCCAAACATCCAGTAGACCGGCCGTCTTAAAGAAACGGGATAGGTCCGCATGGGACTCGGGGTGGGGTTCTGCCGAGTTTCTATCTTTCGAAGGGTCAAAGGTGCAATTAAAGTCACCACCAATGCACACACATTGGTCGAGATCAACTGATTTCAGGTGGTTTACCATGGAGGTGAAGAAGGCCTTTCGGTCCCTGCTCTCACTAGGTGCGTACACATTGAAAATGGTACAGCGGAAGTTTTGATGTGCAAGCTGAAGGGAAATAAGCCGGCCTTTTATGACTTCCTGAAAATGACAAGACTCAAAAGCTAGGCCTGGCTTTAGAAAAAACCCAACCCCAGCAGATGAGGCTGACAGATTGCTAAAATAGCATTGCCCTTTGAAAGTTTGGCACCAGTCATGTTCCACGTTAGGTGTGATGTGGGTCTCTTGTAGTAAAAGAACATTTGCCTTTTTACGGTCAAACAAGTTTTTGACTTGGGCCTGACGGAGGTGACTTGCACCCCCACCATTCATGTTTAAGGTCGCAAAGGAAATGTTTTTCATTCCGTGGTAATGAAATCGCCCTGTGCTTGGGAACACTCTGCACCTGCTCGGGTAACAAACTTTCTTAACCTGTGGAGTTGAGATTTCGTCAGGTCAAAATCCTCACGCGCTTTGATTATTGACTTTGCGGTGCACATGAATGCAGCCAAGTCAGGGAAATAGTCTTTAATGACAATGTTGCGGTGACGATACGTTTCGTTAAGGAAGGTAAGAACGAGTTGAGGGGATACCTGCGAGTGACCTGTCATCGCTTGTGACAGCGCGGTTTCCTCAATGTCATCTTCGGACTCAGACACGTCAGATAACATGTCGTCGGGATCTGGGGTATTACCCGCTGCCCCCGCGGTCTTGTCTGGAGGCACCTTCACAAGTTTCTCAAGGTGTTCCCGAGAGCACTCGTTAACACTTTGGTGGATATTTGTTTCTGGGGTCGGAGCTTGGGTTTGAGATCCCGGCAAACTCAGATTTGCTGGCCCCGTTTGTTCAGTGGGAACGTTTATTGAATCCTTAGTCTGCTCGGTATTTAAAGGGGGGGCAGGCGGAAAAACATTTCCCAGCTCAGAAATGGTAATACTTTCACTGGAGGTTTCGCACTCGGAAACTTCCAGGTGAGAGGTACAAATTTTATTTTTTGGCTCATTTACATAATGAGACTCACTGGTGTCATTGGCAACGGTATCCATGTTCTCAGTTAGTGAGGGAATGTCAGAGGGGCACTCGGACACATGTGCACCGGAAATGGTGCCGCCCATGACCGCCTTCTTTGCAGCACCAGCGAAACTGCTTGGCGCTGGTGCTCTTCGCTTTTTAGCAAACACTGTGGATTCTTCGTTCATGGGTTCGGGAAAGGGGGCAATGCTAGTTGTGTCAGTCGCATCGGTGGGTGTCATCACATTGGAATCGAAAAGCACCGGTGTGACAGACGACTCAGTCGGGGTGTCAGAAGGTACGGTCGGGGTGTCAGAAGGTACGGTCGGGGTGTCAGAAGGTACGGTCGGGGTGTCAGAAGGTACGGTCTGGGTGTCAGAGGGTACGGTCGGGGGGTCAAAGGGTACGGTCGGGGTGTCAAAGGGTACGGTCGGGGTGTCAGAAAGTACGGTCGGGGTGTCAGAAGGTACGGTCGGGGTGTCAGAAGGTACGGTCGGGGTGTCAGAAGGTACGGTCCGGGCGTCCGAAGGTGCGGTCGGGGTGTCAGAGGGTACGGTCCGGGTGACGGAAGGTACGGTAGGGGTGACAGGAGATACGGTCCGGGTGACGGAAGGTACGGTAGGGGTAACAGGAGATACGGTCCGGGTGTCAGCGAGCATGGTCGGGGTGTCGCAAGGCGCGGTGGAGGGATTGGCCTTTCTGCAAGCCCTTTCGTTATGTCCCGGTTCACCACACTTCGGACAAGCGGCCCTAGGACAGAATCTTTTAACGTGTCCGAATTCTCCACAATTAAAGCAAGTTAAGGAGGCTGAGGAAGCATACATGTGGTATTCCCGATCATCCAACGATACTTTAAAGGATATATTTAAACCTGTATCGGCTCCGCGATCCGGGAGGATCATGTACACTTGCCTCCTAAAGCTCATTACGTGTTTAACACGATCGTTGCGACACCCGAGCGGAATCATTGAGATTCGGGAAACAATTTTTCCATAACGAGACAGAACGGATAGGAGTTTCTCGCCTGGCACAAATGGTGGAACGTTGGATATTGTTATCTTGGTAGCTGGCGTATCCATAGGGGATACCGTTATATAATGACCCCCTTTTATGGTTAGACCGGTACTAACGACGTCATGAACGAGTTTTTCTTCTGACACGAAGACAACAAATTTCTGGTTCATTCGTGACGCCGCACGAACATTACCGTCTCCTATGATGGATCCCACGGCAAGGATGATGTCCTCAGCCGGAGCTCCTTCGGGCGGAACACATGCGAATGCATGCTTACGCGTTAAATTTTCGAACGCCTCGTAACGAGAGCGTGTATTCGCCATACCGGCGAAATCCCCCCCCCCCCTTGTCCGAACCGGACAAGAAGGTGTCAAACCTAAATAATCGAACTAAAGTAAATAATAAACGTGCATTATAAGCACAAAAAAGGCTTACAAAGCGTCGTCAAAGCCAGTAGGCCGCACCCAAAATGGGCTCGCTCTCAATCCTCTCTCTCTCGAAGACAAGGGTACAGAACGGATGAAAAACACGATGCCGAAGCACACAGGATGGAAAAGGAGAGGGAGGGGGGGCAGGGGAGGGCAAGAGAGGGGGGAAAAACTCACAACGGACTCACCAAAACACCGAGCAGTTGCTCACAGCCGCCATGACGCTACACCCAACGCACCGACAGCCGATAGGTGGCGCAGAGAGAGAGAGAGAGAGAGAGAGAGAGAGAGAGGTGAGAGGAGGGGAGGGAGAGAAAAAGGTGAGAGAAGGGGAGGAAGTGAGATGATAGAGAGGAGGGGATGGAAGAGGGAGGGAAAGGTTTCCTTCTGTATCCATCTTGTTCACCCACTGGCGTAGCGAGGGGGGTTGGGGCGGGGGCAAAAGGGGCGGGACCATTCGTACTTCGTACCATTTCGCCACGGCGCATGAAAGCGCAAGTGAAGGGAGGAGTTGAACTGTGCAAATGGCTCCGCCCTCCATTTGCTGACCAATGGTTGCGGCCAATGATATCCCAGAGAGAGGGGCAGGCAAAAAGGAGCACGTGGCATGCCGGGAAACTAAGCGGACCAAGCGTTCATGTTCATTTTAGTTCGCTGTTCACGTCTCATTTGTACAGGTTTGAAAAGGAAACGAACAAAAAAGCAGAATTTATTCGCACGATTTTTAAAGGTTGAAAATGAATTTTCTTTGTTTTCTTTGAAATCCTGTCAGATAAAACACTATATCATCTATTTATTACGTAAGCAAAAATGGCAGAATTCCCCTTTTGAAGGCCGAGGGGTGGCAGGCTGATGCGACATGACCTCAGGGTCTTGCTGCTCATCGCCATCTTAGCAAAATATTGAGAAGTCGTACTTGTAAAAGTACCCTCCCCCCAGTTTCAGGATTATCTTGTGATTGATAAGTTATTACCACTAGCAACGGTACCCGCCCTATGGGCGGGGCTTCAATTAGGAGACCCAAATGAAAAGGCAAAATATCAGAAATTGAAGGCTTTTTTTATTTTAAACGATTCATATGAACATCCATTGAATCATATCACACGCAAATCATCAAAATCTAAACAGTACATGGCGCCCATTTTGAAAAAAAGATTGAATTCTGCAAAACGGAAGCGGCCGCTGCACCTCTTTCTCAGTCGCACGTTTATGTGTGAAGAGTGCGCGCCGAATCTGTAACACGGAAGCGGCCGCTACACCTGTTTCTCAGTCGCTTTGCACACGCTGCCATGTTACTTCGGAGCCGCACGTTTATATAGGAAGCGTTCGTCAGGAGTCGATCTACTCTCTCCTGGTACGTAGAATAAACGGTATTTGTAGAATTTCAACAAAAGCCACATCACTGTTCATATCGGTAGATATTACTCCATCGTGTTTGGAAAAACTGGAAAATTGGAAAACTTGGAAAAACAATATAGCCTATTTTACTCCCAGGGGTCCCAGGAATACCCACCCAAAATATCGTTGCAATCGGTTGAGCCGTTTTTGCGGTACCTTCGAACAGACGGACGGACATTTGGTGAATTATAGTAAGATAGCGGGGCTCTCGTTCTCTCTGCTTCCATCTTCCATGCTGAGCTTGCCTCTGCAGCCGTTTTTCTTCTTTTCTTTTTTTCTTCTGCTAACGCGAGGACGAGGAAGTGACATTGTATTTATGCTTTTGGAATAGGCCTACTTTTTTTTTTTTTTTTTTTTGTATACAAAATCGAGGCTCGTGAAAGAGCTAAAACTTCTGGCATCTTATTGAATAAGTCAGACCAATTTTTTTTACCATTTATCAAAGATTCATTTTTCTGCATAATTTCCACAATTCTTTGATAAAAATCCCTAATTTTCACTATCCAACATTGTTTTCAAGGAATCTTAATGACAGATCTGGAAACGTTATGGTATTAACAATTTCTTATTTGCTTTCTAATTTACTACCACAACATTACTGTTGAATTATTCTTTTCTTTACTTTTTTGAGATGAACCATTTCTACATCACGTCTAAGCGGGACCGCCTTCAAGCGCCTTCATCAGTCTCGAGAACAAGAGAACCGGAAAGGCGAAGCTGCCTTACGAATGTTTCTGCAGGCTTCAGGCAGAGTGGATGGGAAAAGGTCTGATCATGGACCAGAGACTGAGGAGACCTCACATGAAATTCAGAAACAAACAAGGGATGCATCAGGACACGAGTCCACCGAGGTAAATGAACTGCATGAGCTACGTCGAGCTATGGATGTTCCAAAACCAGATTCCAGTTGGATTGATATATTTACCTCTGCCACCAAAGGTGGATGGAGGTTACGTTTTCACCTCTGTCTGTCTGTTTGTCCGTTTGTCTGTCTGTCCATTTGTAAACAAAATATCTCTAAAAGTTGTGGACGGATTAGGACAAAATTTGTCAGAGATGTAGTGTATGTGACAAGGAAGAAATTGTTAGATTTTGGTGAAGATCCGGATTCGGATCCGGCTACTGGAATTTTTAAAGTGATTCTTCACCATTGGGAGATCGGCCAAAAACGATACGTAGCAGGATATCTCAAAAAGTTGTGGACGGATTTGGACGAAAGTTGGTGGACCGGTTGGGTGTCTGACAAGGATGATTCGATTTTGGTGAAGATCGGAATATGGATCCAGCTAGTATAATTTTTAACCGATTCTTCCCCATTGAGTGATATGGCCAACCAGGCGGAGGTATGCTCTCTACTGAGTGACGTTCTAGTTCGTGATGTGGCAACGTGGCCACACTCTATTTCTCAACATATACGAGTGGATCTGGTGATGAAAGGCCCTCTGGGTATTCAGAACAGGGATGGGCCTCTTCCCAAAAATGAGGAGAACTGCAGTATGTCTGGGGAGTGGTTTTTTTAAAAAAACTAGAGAATGGAGAAAAACTCCTACGCCACTGGTTGCTCTATTCACCTTCATCGGACTTCCTCTATTGCTTCTGCTGCTGCCTTTTCAACCCTGGCAGTAGCTCCTTTGCCAAGAATAGTCAGGTTCACTATGTCAATAAATAATATTTCGTTCAAAATCATGGTAGATTAGCAAACCTATACATTTTTGGAAAGGTTATAGCATAAGGAAACTAAAAATCAATGTTTACATTTGGAGAGATACCTGCATGGCGGCCATTTTTGATTTTCAAAATGGCCACTGTAAAATACATATTTTGTTCTATTTCTGCCTCTAATTACCCTAAAAACTTTAAAAAATATACCAAACCTATATTTTCAGGGACAAGGAATCCAATGAAAGTATCAAATTAGTGCTATGGGGAATGGTAAGACACGAATCAAAGGTTTTGAATTGCAAAATACTGTCTTTATATTCGCGATAAGTTGCATAATCAAATACATGTTATCATTTTGTACAGGCAGTTAATAACATCAAAATGTGTCACAATAATTCATATCACCAAACATACACAGGCAGTCAGCAAAATCATATATACACATGCAGTCAGTATAACTTCACATCGACACAGGCAGTCAATGACAAAATATACACGGGCAGTCAATGGCATCAAACATACACGATTACAGAATATGCCATTTAGAGTTCCTCATCACTGTCCTGTGTGTCGTATCCGACAATATAGTCCGCATCGTTTTCACAGTCCGTTCCACACAAGCAAAGGTCGGTCAAATTGATTGGCAAATCGAATTGGTCGAACGAATCGAATTCGATGAATCGAATCGAATCGATCGAATTGGTCGAATGGTCGAGTGGTCGATTGAAGCGATTGGTCGAATGGAATTGGTCGATTGGTCGAATTGGTCGAATCGAATTGGTCGGAATTGGCAAATGTAAACATTGATTTTCAGATTTTCCATGTAATAACGTTTCCAAAAATGTATAGGTTTGCTAATCTACCATGATTTTGAACGAAAAAACATAGTGAACCTGACTGGAAGGAGGGATTTAACAAGTGGAGGAAGTTAAACCCTCAGGTATCTGAGCATGAACAAAGTCCAGGCCATGATGAGGCATCCATGAAGTGGAAAGAGATGTGTATTCGCTTGGAAAGAGGAGCAACAATAGATCATGACATCCAACGTCAGATTGAAAGCGATGTGGCAAAGCCATTCTCAAACGTATTCTTGATGGTATCATGTATTTATGACGC
This sequence comes from Myxine glutinosa, assembly GCF_964187855.1. Lineage (NCBI taxonomy): Eukaryota > Metazoa > Chordata > Myxini > Myxiniformes > Myxinidae > Myxine > Myxine glutinosa. The sequence continues at coordinate 51,662,677 of NC_136270.1, forward strand.
CAAAATCTTGCTTTTCGGAGGCTTAGAGAGAGTCTCTCACCCGAAACGACTAATAACCCAGGGAATTTCCTGGCACTGATGCAACTGTTAGGAAAATAGGATCCAGTAATGAGAGAGCATTTGATGAACATTGAAGCTGTTCCCCACCCTACCGTCACATACCTCTCACCTACCATTCAAGATGAATTTATACAACTTCTGGGTAGACGGGTAAAGTCGAATATCATCGAGGAAGTAAAAACTGCAAAATACTTTGCCCTCATCTTAGGTAGCACTCCAGATCAATCACACGTAGATCAGATGTCTCAGATCCAAAGATATGTCCATATCTCACGTGGGGAAGTGAAAGTAAAGGAGTCATTTATCGATTTCATGCAGCTGGAAGGCAAGACGGCTGAATATTTAACAGAACAAAACGTTCGTAAGCTGCAAGATGATGGTCTTGACCTCATGAACCTCCTTGGTCTAGGGTACGACAATGCCGCCACGATTGCCGGTGTTCACCGTGAAGTTTAACGGCAAATCACCCATATCAATCCAAATGCTGTCTTCATTCCGTGCACCAATCATCTTACTATAATTCACCAAATGGCTGTCCGTCTGTCTGTCTGTCCGTCCGTTCTCGGGTACCGCAAAAACGGCTGAACCGATCGCAACGATATTTTGTGTGGGTAATCCTGGGACCCCCTGGAGTAAAATAGACTATATTGTTTTTCCAATTTCAGCTTTGGTCTCCAACATTTTCAGGTTTGGAATCCCGCCTAACATTATTGTCCCGGGTACCGCAAAAACAGCTGCACCGATCGCAACAATACACCTCCATGCCCGTGGGATTCCCACGGGCGACCCAACTAGTTCCTATTAATTTGGCTGGAGTTCACTCTACTGCAACTACAGTGAACGCCATGACCTTTTTCGGGACAATCGTGTAACTTCACCAGTTTTTCTCTGTCTCAACTCACCGGTGGAAAATCTTCAAGCAGTTCGTCCCAGGGAAGACTGTGAAGCGAGTTTGCGAGACTCGATGGAGCTCCAAGCATGATGCAATCGATGCTGTATGGTCCAACCTACATTAAATTTCCGAAGCCCTGGAGCAGCTTCGTGACAGTAACACCGAGACGCAGGACACACGGTCAGAAGCATCTATTTTGTTGAACTAGTACACCCGCTAACTACGGGAGTGGCAGAAAGGGTCACTCCTCTTTGGGGTACATAGATTACAATCGATCTATCGTCTGGTCTCAAGAACATTGGGTGTGTGTTCATTTACCAAGTTTTTTGTAGAGAGATCGCCAAGTGGTTTTTGCATTCGAGCAAGCACTCCATTCAAAACCGTTAATGAACGGCTGGCTTGGCAAGCGCTAGCTAGCTGCTTGGTAAATGAGCACACCCCGGGCTTCCTCCCTTTCAGTTTCGTTTTAAACAGAAGGAGCGAGTTTCAAAAGTTCACTATGAAAAACGCCACGTTAGCGCCAGGAAGGACCATGTTATTAACCCAACAGTTAAGGGGTACCAGAGTACAGTAGATCTCCACTCAGTTCTGTAAGTAAAACTTCCCTCACGCATGTCGGGATTCCTCCAAATTTCTTCATTTCTTGTTGTAAACAGCATTAGCGACTAGCGACAGCATTAGCATTAGCTAATCATCCGTGTTTGTGGTTCATAATATTCATTACTGTTCATTAATGTTCATTACTTCTGGTAGAGGCCATTGCTCCCACGAAAACGCCATGATAAGCTATTTATATACATTGACTCACCGGAAAAACCCCTTGGGGAAGTGGGATGTTTTGGTATTGCTACGGTATTGAGATTTGCACATATTGATCATTAAAGGTGAAAGGGTTGTCCCCCATAGTTAGTCCACGAGCAACATGTAGGCCACCTGTAGTATTAGTTATGTCGTAGTGTGTGTAAGTATAGGCCATTTCCCCTAGTAATATCTGCGTTGTGTAAAGACATGAGTTTAGGTCCCCTTCATTTTTGCGTCCACCCTCCAATTCCATCTCCATGGGCATAATTGATCCTGCGCCCCATTTGGCTGCCTGCAGGATTTGTTACGCTTTGGCTGCCCGCAGCATTTGTTACGCTTTGGCTGCCAGCAGCATTTTGCTGCCCTTTGCTCGCTCACTAGTCGAGTAACACGAGGTAGGCCTGAGAAGGAGGAGGAGCGTGGGGTCGGGGTGGGGCGGCGTCAAGGCAGCGCGTCAGAGGCGATGACGGTAAGAGCCACTAGCCAACCACGGCTCTAACGGCATGGCGTGAGGGGGGCGTGGAGAGGCGCGTCTGGTGAGTTCTAGAGGGTTCGCGGGGCGTGCCTATATAAGTGATTGCACAAAGCCCTTAAAAGCACTTACCAGCAGAACTTGGAGGACTGAAGCGAAGGACTTATTTGCACGGAAGGACTGATTTGCACGAGACGACTCGCAGGTGGAGAGCGCACGTGAGAGGACTTGTTGATCAAGAGGACTTTGGAGAACTTGATTCGCAGCGCTCGCTTTGGAGGCATTGCACTATATCTCAAGTATAACGTACGCGCCGAAGGAGAGGCAACCAGATGCACCGGTGGCAAATAGCACCTACCTCAGCCATGCGAGTAAACATGGCAATAGCCGCCAGTGATCACCGCTAACCGCCGAAGTCCGCTCCATACCAAATCACCCCGTATTAACCTCTGTGCACAAAACGACACGTGGAGAGCCCCCGCCTTCCCTACTTACCATCGGCACGGGACGAGCCGGAGACCGGAGGGAGCTGCACGAGAGCCATCCTTGGATGCGGACCATCACCCTGCAGCTGCAAGCCCCTTGTGAGTGTGTCTGTGTGTGAGATGGGCCCGTTTGTCCTGGGTATTAAGTTAAGACTGTTTTAAGGCTGCACTGTGTCCCCTTTTTCTGGAATCCCTGTATAGTGTAAATAAATCTTGTTATTCTTTTCTTCCCAATTCGATTGCCTTTGTGATTTCTCCATTGGCTAAGCGTGGTACGAACGAGATCGCTAGAACCGGGGTCACCATATAAACGGCATGGATCGCGTGTACGCACCGCTCGGCGTCTCAGCACCCGTGATTCGTGCGGGGCTTATTTCCTCGTTTCAGGGCAGCGCGAGTAATTAGGTAATGGTGATTCTAGTCCCAAGACCCTATTTCGCGCTGTCCGGGAAGGACGTCATTAGTCCCGGGTCCCGTCGGCCAGTCAAAGACAAGGGACCTAATCCCCCCTTGGTAAGGGGAGAAGGCCGGCGCTGGGATCCGCAACAATTGGTGTCAGGAGTTTGGATTGGGACCCGAAGTGCGCTTAACGGACGACCGAAATTTAGTTTTGTAACATCTAAATTAAATTCGTGCCATGGCTAGCCAAGACGGTCGGATGCCGGTGGGGGTAAATGAGGAGATAGATGAGGAGTTAGAATCGATGACCCAGGACCCCCGGGAAGAATTGGAAGAAATAGAGGAGGACATTGATGAGGGGCCGGTAGCAGGAGTAGAAAATGGCGGCACCTCGCACATGGCGGCGAGGGCCGCATCCATCGCGCAAGTGGGGGTTATGGATATGCAATCCTATATTGACAATTTCATGGCACAAATGAGGGCCTATATGGTAGAGTCGGAGCATAAGATGGATGCTCGGAGTGAGCGGCTGGAAAACAACTTGGGTGAGGACCTGAAGGAAATGAAAATCGGGTTAAATAAATTGGAAAACAAAATGGACGCCCAAAGTAACAAATACATCGGGGGAGTAAAAAAAATTGGGAAGGACATTGGGTGCAAGTTGAACAAGGAAATCACATTGGTACGCGACGAGGTACCGCGGTGCGAGGAACGCGTGGAAAGCGAGCTTGGGCAGAGCGCAGCCAAATTGACGGGGGCTATAGAAATCGCGACTCCGGGTGTGGAAAAGCCGACGGCCGCCGAGTTGGAAAATAAAATTATATGTGCACCGGCGGTCGTCGAGGAAAAAGAAAATGAAATGTGTATAGTTGAAATTGGGGTTGAAGAGACGGGAGGAAAAGTAAATGTATCGTGGGAGAAAGAAATGGAATGCACGCAAAGTCTGTGTTCACATTGTGATGTCGTGCTTCCTAATGAAAATGAAAGTTTACAGGTGCTGCTGCGGAAAAGGGCCCCGAAGGTGAGTAGGAGCATGTATGGCATGAAAATGTTTGGCGCGAAAAGATTTTTCGCGCGCTTGGGATCGCGACGTAACCCGGGCGCTCGTGGAAAGTCCGTGGTGCGATGTGTGAAGGTGAATGGCACGCGTGTGCGGACGGCACTGAAGCGCGAGTGTAAGACAGAGTGTATGTGGGAAGAATGTGTTGAAGAGGAGAGCGATACAGAGTGTGCGATGGCCTAGAGGGAGAGAGGATGCACACCAGAGCTCGTGATTGGGTGTGCAACAGGAGATTGCACACCCATGGGTAAGTGTGCGCTGAGTGGGTGTGTACCCGGAGAGTACACACCCATGGTTTTTACTGAGTGTGTAACAAAAGAGTGTGCATGAGGGTGTGCAATGGCCGAGTGTGTAACGGAGTGCGCGAGTATTATGAGTGCACCAGGGTGTGCGTGAGGATGTGTGATAATGGAGTGTGCGAACAGCATGAGTGCTCCTGAGTGGTGTGCACCTGAGTGTGCAAGAGAAGAGTGTGCACAGGAGAGTGCAGTAATGGGGTGTATGGGAGGTGCTGGAGCACCTCGATGTGCGAGAGAGGAGTGGGTCACATGTGGGTGTGAGAATGCGGCTCGGGCATCGACCCAGACCGGGGGGTTAGCGCGTATTGCGACGTATAGCCGACGCGAGCTCTCGGGGTGTGGGGTACTTTGTGTGCTGCGGAGACCGGCGGGGATCGTTGCCGCGGCGGCATGCATGATTCGTGCCAGGCCCCGCCCTGTATGGTCGGTGCCGCGCCTTGGCGGGAACGGCGAACGGCACGGTTTGAGGGGAGAAAGGAGAGGTCGGACCTTCGCCCCCTGGCGGGCGCGGTGCTCCGACCGGGGGAGGTTGGGCCATCGTGCCGGGGCCCGTAAGGCCTCGCGCAGAGATGGTGCCTGGAACCTTGGCCCAAGTATGCCTCCTCCCCTGAATCGAAAATGCCGGACGGACCCAACCAACAGGAGACCAACCACCCGCATGCATCGCTCGGCTTTGCGAAGCCGAGCTGTGACGACGATGTATTTCCGCACCGAGAGGCTCAAGTATAGTGGACAGTAACCATAGTGTTGGTGAATGGTAGCTTTACCATTTAAGGGGGAACATGAGCGATAGATTATGGGGTGGCAGTGAAAGCTAGCCGAGGGCGGGCTAGGATATTGTTAGAGATTTAGAGATGACAATAGGAGACATGAGATTTAAGTAGTGACATTTGTATAGGTGGAGGGGACGTAGAGAGATTAGAAGGATGATAATGACGAGGGAGTGCCTAGTGTAAGGGAAGACGGGAAGCACGAGTGTTAGAGGGAAGTAGTTAGTTAGATGATGCTGTGTGTGTAGTAGTGTGGAGAAATTGTGTGTGAGTATGAGCTTGAGAATGAGGCGCAAATGAGGAATTGAATGGGATCCACTGTGTGCATGGGCTTGAGCAAATGAGGCATTGGTCGGGGATGACCAGAGGTGATGTATGAGTGGTGTATTGAGGACAAGTGGATTTGTGTTGAGTGAAGTGACTTGCATGATGTGCAAGTAGAGAACATATGGTGTGTGGAATGAATGGTGTGGAATGAGTGGTGTGGAATGCATGGTGCGAAGGAGTGGATGGGGGAAGATGGACCCCTTCATGAATACCCGGGGAGGGTAGTTTAAAGTTAGGTAGAGGGTTTAGGTAAATTGTTGGATATTGACACCTGTGGTGCAGGTAGTGGCAAGGAAGTGCTTAGATGGGTGCATGAGTCTGTGGAATGGCTGGGCATGTGGGCTTTGTTGGTGCGTATTGTTATTGGGGCACTCCGCCACTGGTAGTCTGTCGGCCAGGTGAGGCCGCAGGTAGGCTCTGGGAGCCGGTTAGAGTCAGAGTAGTGTTCAGTGGGGCCCGAGGATCCTAGGAAAGGACCAGGGTAGCCCAATGCCAGAGAGGGCATCAGAGGGGTGAGAGAGCCAGGAGGGGCCTTCCCCGATTTAGGGTAGTCGCAAGGAGCAAGGTAAGCTCGGGTGGTGACTTCAGTGGTGGAGGTGCGCAGGTAGTTGGACCTGCTAGTGGAGCCACACGACCCAGCCCCGAAATTGTGCAAAGGCACAGTAAGAAAAATTGGGGAGTGAGACCCAAATTTGGAAGGCACCACAGGGTGGGTCAATGGGAATTGGTTTTTAGAACCACATAGTGTAACGATGGCCAATTGAATTGGCAGGGCAAGACCCCGGGTAGTGTAACTGAGTTAATGTAATTAGAGTATAGTTAGGATGAGAAATCGCTTCGCACCATCCACATCCACTCACCAATGGAGACGGAACTCCACACCAGGTTTTGTGAACTATTTGGATGGGAAAGACGCATCATGACGTGAGAGTGACATTGTGGGTATTCCGTCGCTTCCTTCTTGGTATGGATTGGAATACGAATTTGGCTTAGAGGGAGATATGGGAGACAAGACGGAGTGACGGATTTGTAAAGTGTAAATACAGGGAGGGGGTAAGGGTAGTGTAGGCTGACATGGGGGAGGGGGGGGGGTTACGAATGGTTAGGGACGAGCTTGCTCTGCTCGTTCTCCCGCGCCCCTCATGTTGCATTGCCTCGTATTGATGTGTACCTTTGCATCCTTTCCTCTGCTAACTGTGCTTTGTCTTCCTCCCCACCCATGGACCCATTTTTGGAGGGGAGTGTGCAGGAACCCTGAACTGTGCTGCGGCACGTTGCTACACCTGTGCGGCACGCCTGCTACCTTTGGCTGCACCAATACACCTTATGGACCACACGTTCTTTGGCCTGGCATCTTTGCTGAGCGGTCATTTGCTGCAAACGTTACCTTGCACCTGCGGACCACTGGCTTTAAGTGGCATCAATGTCACGCAGTTTTTTTTTTTTTTTTTTTTTGGTATACAGAGTCGAGGCTCGTGAAAGAGCTAACATTTATCAAACAAACAAATCAAACAAACAAGCAAACAAAGTATATAAAAAGGGGAGCGGTCGACAAGATGGGGAGAGAAGGGGAGGAAGCACACAAACACAACATTTGAGAGCAGGGACATCGGGAGATGTTTTTGGAGGGAGAGGGCCTGGGAGGAGGCAGGATAGGTATAAAACGCAAGGACACCAAGGACTTCCAGGAAAGAAGTCAAAAGGCACCTCAAAAAAGTGGATTTGGGGTGAAATTAGCGGGGGTAGAAAAGATCAAGGTTTTGGATTGGGGAAGATAAGAGATGGTGGTGAACAGCCGTTTTAAAGACCTGGAGGGAGGAGTGGGATTGAAGAGAGTGAGGGAGTTTGTTCCAGAGGCGGGAGAAAAGAGGAATGAAGGAGTGAAGGTGAGCAGAGAGTCTTGATTTTGGCAGTTTAACCATAAGAGGGTTGCAGGCAGATCTTGTGCGACCTGCAGGAATATTTGGGGGACAGAGCCCAGAGAGAGCTGGGGGAGCAAGGCCGGAGAGGAGTCGGTAGAAGACGGAAAGACCACCAACCTGCCTGCGGTGATTAAGTGAAAGGCCCTCGGAGATAGCGTCATCGCGGGAGATTCCAATGATTCTGAACGCTTTGGTTTCAACAGCGTGAAGACGAGCTAGGTGTGAGGCAGGAGCACCAGCCCAGAGGGGAGAGCAGTACTCCATTGAGCTGCGGATGAAAGGCAAGTATGTGGTGAGGAGCTCAGGTGTGCCAAGGAAGGACTTCGCACGATGGAGGATGCCCAGTCGGCGACTGGCTTTGGAGGCCAGCTTGGAAATGTGGTTTTCCCAGGAAAGATCATGGCAGATAGTGAGACCCAAAAGCTTGAGTGACAGAACTTCTTGGAGAGGATTATTCAGAAAGTGGTTGGGAGGGTTGTCCAGTCGGTCTTTTCGGACAGACATCGTAAGAGTGTGAGATTTGTCAGGATTGAAAGACATGTTCCACTTGTTTGCCCAGTCTGTGATTTTGTCCAGGTCTGCAGAGAGTGAGGAGGCTGCAGACTGCCGATCTGAGGGATGAGGAATGGAGCGGCAGAGAGTGGAGTCATCAGCAAAGAGATAGAGAGGATTTTCAAGAGAGTCAGAGAGATCATTGATGAAGACCAGAAAAAGCACAGGGCCCAGAACACTGCATTGGGGAACTCCAGCCTGAACAGGAAGAGGAGATGAGAGAAACCCATTCAGGGCCACGCGTTGACTACGACTAGAGAGGAAGTCCGCCAGCCATCCGTGGAGATTTCCATGGATACCAAAGGAGGAGAGTTTGGTGAGCAGAGCGGGGTGCCAGACCGTATCGAAGGCACGTGATATGTCGAGGGAGACAGCTCTAATTTCCTGTTTGGCATTGAGGACCTCAATCCATTGTTGAGACAGCAGAAGCAGCATGTCCAGAGTAGAGTGACCTGGTCTGAAACCAAATTGATGATCAGAGATCAAGCCATTGGAGAAGAGGAAAGATTTCATATCTGAAGCAATGATGGATTCCATGACTTTGCTGATAATTTGGAGAAGGCTGATTAGTCTGTAGTTGCTAGGATCTGTTTTTGCACCTTTTTTGTGCATTGCGGTGATGTTGGCTGATTTCCAAGCAGATGGCAGTTGACCTTGAGCAAAAGAGAGGGTGAAGAGAACAGAGAGAGGGAGTGAAAGAGCGGAAGAGCAGGATTTTAGGACCCGTGGGCTGATGCCGTCAGGTCCAGTTGCAGAATCAGAGTCGAGTGTTGACAGAAACTTTTCCACCTTGTCAGGAGGAAAGGACACGGAGTCCAGGAGCAGCTGGGTACGACTGGGTATGGTGGGTACAGAGAGGCATGGGTTTGGGACACAAGATTTAGAGGCAAACACAGAGTTGAGGCATTCAGCTTTTTCACGTGCGGAGTCAGCTGTGTAGCCGTTTGAGGTAAGGGAGGGGATGGAGGGGGAACAAACACCAGAAACAGATTTGACCAGACGCCACCAGGATTTGGAAGAGGGAGACAGATAAGAGAGTTCGGTCTTGAGAACGGAGAGATAGTGTTTCCTGGATCTCCTGAGGGTGGACGCACACTTGTTTCGGGCTTTGTGAAAGGAAATGAGATTTCCTTCCATTGGATTTGCTTTCCAGGAGACGAAGGCAAGTTGTTTCTGGGCAACAGCCTCACCACAAGATGCCATGTACAATGGACGGGAGGAAGTGTATGACAACTGAAGACGAGATGGGATAAATCTGTGCATGAGAGAGAGCAATTTACTTTGGAAGAATTCCCAGGATGAGTTGATGTCAGAGGTGGTAGAGATGGGAGACCAGTCCAGATGATTGAATGCTGCTTGAAGACGGTGCCAGTTGGCCTGAGTGAAATGCCACTCGTAGACGCTGAGCAGGCTCCCTGAGAATGGTCAGAGAGATGTCCACTTTAACAAGCACATGATCAGATGATCCGATTGGAGCAGAAGAAGGGCAGCAGACATTTTCAGGGAAGTTAGTCATAACCAAGTCCAGAAGAGAAGATGCTCCATTGACTGAGATCCGGGTCGGGAAATTGACAGATTGTGTCAGTCCCAGTGAGTCGCAGAAGTCCTTTGGTGAGGAGCCATGGCTGGTGAGAGCGGTATCCACACCCAGCCAACTGGCATGATGACGATTGAAATCACCACATTTGAGGAAGAGAGAGTTGGGATGAGGAAATAGAAGTTGGTCCATATTATCAGACAGCGAGATGTAGATGGAGTCATCACTGTTTGGTGGACGGTACAACACACATATGAACAAGAGGTGGGAGCGAAGGGAAATCCGTAGCCAGAGGTATTCCTGGGGGTGAGGTGGAGAGAGTGCAGTGCAGGGCGAGTGAGGAAGAGAGTTTTTGATAAAGATAGCAACCCCACCTCCAGGACGAGGCTCAAGTCTATCATACCGGAGGAGGGAGTACCCCGGGAGAGATACTAAGGAATCAGAGACATCATGAAGGAGGAAAGTTTCTGTTAAGCAGATCACGTCTGGTTTGACAGAAGCAACCTGTATGGAGAGATCAGGTAAGTTTGAACGAAGGCCCCGGATGTTTGAGGTCCATACCGTTAATGAAGAGGAAGGGGGAGCATCAGATACAGAACAGGGGGGAGGAGGGGTAGGGTAAGATGTGGAAGAGGTGGAAGAGGTAGGGAGAGCTGTTGAAGGTGTGTCAGAGATTTCAGAATAGCTCGGAGAAAGGGAAGGATGGGGCGGACAAAAGGTTTGATGGTGATTGGGTGAGGCACAATGAGGTGTTATTTGAGGAGGGGGAAGAGCGAGGCAGAAGGTTGGGGGAGATGGAGGTGAGAGTTGGAAGGCGGAAGAAGTGGGGAGGACGCTTTGAGGAGGGGGAGTGAGAGGGGGGATATTGAGAAGAAATGAGGGTGGGGAGATTTGAAGGGGAGGGGCGAGGGGGGAGTTTAGGAGGGAAGGGACAAGGGGAGGGATTTGAAAGGGATGGGATATGGGGGAGATTTGGAGGGGAGGGGTGAGGGAGGAGTCTAGGAGGGGAGGTGCGAGGGGGAGTCTTGGAGGGGAGGGGTGAGGGGGTAGGTTAGTTGGGAGGGGGCAAGGGGGGAGATTTGAAAGGGATGGGTGATGGGGAAGATTTGGAGGGGAGGGGTGATGGGGAAGATTTGGAGGGGAGGGGTTATGGGGAAGATTTGGAGGGGAGGGGTGAGATTGGATTTTAGAAAGTGTACGATTAATGGGAAATGAACATTTATTGCAAAATGAGTTTCTTGTGACCTTCGAGTCAAAAACACGTTTGAGGACGCTGGATGGAGGATGGAGTGCAGGAGAGGTTAGGGAATGTAGAAAAAAGGCACTATAAGAGATGGAATTTTTTTTGGGGATGAATAGATTTGGTGAGCAGGTCGAAAGCAGCCTTTTAAAGAAGAAGAAGAAAAAGGTGTTATAATATACGACGGAATACAGAACTTGAGGGGAAAGTGTAAACATTGTAAGGTTAATAACAGTGAAGACTATCTGGGGAAATGGGGGAGAAACACGTGGTCGAAGAACGAACGAACGAATAAGAACGAATAAACAAATGAGATTCAAAGATTAAGAACAGAGAAGGAAATGTTTTTTTTGTTTTTTTTTTAGTTGATTTTAAACAAGGAAGTAGGCTATGGGGTGAAAAGACTGGGAAAAGCAGAGAACGAAAGTTATTGGAGCACAAACGACGGACCGCTGAGAGAAAAACAAAGCCTCAGGGTTGTCCACTGCACATGGCCTCAAAAGACACCGCACGAATTAACACGATTTTCTATACAGGTATGAAAGATTTGCACCGAAAATCTTCCTCGGGACACAATATACGTACACACACCATAAAAGAAATACAGTTATAACGAAAATACAAATGGGAACAATTACTTAACTTCGATTTCGATGGAGAGCGTGGAGAGCTGCGAATAAACGAAACCTCGCCGGCAAGACCGGAAGCGGCAGCCAAGATGTGGACCATAAGATGGACCATAAAATTGGCCCCGCTGGAAATAAAAACGGACCCGGTTTGTACATTGTATTCTGGTGTGTCAGGAAAGAAGACCTGTACGTTTTTATTATGGCACACCGAAGACGAAGCAGGAAATGTGACATTTAAATATGACATTTGAAATGGTGAACTGTGCATTTTTGTGTATTGGTGTATTGGTGCATTGGTGCATTGTTGTTTTCTCCCCTCCAAATTTCTTTCCACAAAAAGACCAGGTCCTGGGTTATAGAGATGTAAATAATTAGTTTAGTGTTGTAAATAACATGCTCCCCACCGGCTTTATGTTTAGTTTGAGAATCAATTCTGCAATTCAGTTAGCTGTGGGTGTGAGTCTGTTAGTTAGTACACAACGCAGCAGGTGGGACATATCTCGTGTTGTAAAACTGTCACATACAGGGTGTTAGATTAAATGTAGAGGGAAACCACATCTAAGTGGCACACGTAATTTAAAGAGTAGTCCCGAACCTTTCTCAAAACCGGTCGTTCTCACCTGTGTGGGTTCGACTCGGGGACGAGACTGGAAAGGGAGGGGGGCATTGCTACAGTTTTGAGATTTGCACATATTGATCATTAAAGGTTAAAGGGTTGCCCCCCATAGTTAGTCCACGAGCAACACGTAGGCCACCTGTAGTATTAGTTATGTCGTAGTATGTGTAAGTATAGGCCATTTCCCCGAGTAATATCTGCGTTGTGTAAAGACATGAGTTTAGGTCCCCTTCATTTTTGCGTCCACCCTCCAATTCCATCTCTATGGGCATAATTGATCCTGCGCCCCATTTGGCTGCCCACAGCATTTGTTACGCTTTGGCTGCCCGCAGCATTTGTTACGCTTTGGCTGCCCGCAGCATTTTGCTGCCCTTTGCTCGCTCACTAGTCGAGTAACACGAGGTAGGCCTGAGAAGGAGGAGGAGCGTGGGGTCGGGGTGGGGCGGCGTCAAGACAGCGCGTCAGAGGCGATGATGGTAAGAGCCACCAGCCAACCAGGGCTCTAACGGCATGGCGTGAGGGGGCATGGAGAGGCGCGTCTGGTGAGTTCTAGAGGGTTCGCGGGGCGTACCTATATAAGTGATTGCACAAAGCCCTTAAAAGGACTTACCAGCAGAACTTGGAGGACTGAAGCAAAGGACTTATTTGCACAGAAGGACTGATTTGCACGAGAGGACTCGCAAGGGGAGAGCGCACGTGAGAGGACTTGTTGATCAAGAGGACTTTGGAGAACTTGATTAGCAGCGCTCGCTTTGGAGGCATTGCACTATATCTCAAGTATAACGTATGCGCCAAAGGAAAGGCAACCAGACGCGCCGGTGGCAAATAGCGCCTACCTCAGCCACGCTAGTAAATGCAGCAATAGCTGCCAGTGATCACCGCTAACCGCCGAAGTCTGCTCCCTACTAAATCGCCCCGTATTAACCTCTGTGCGCCAAACGACACGCGGAGAGCCCCCGCCTTCCCTACTTACCATCGGCACGGGACGAGCCGGAGACCGGAGGGAGCTGCACGAGAGCCATCCTTGGACGCGGACCATCACCCTGCAACTGCAAGCCCCATGTGAGTGTGTCTGTGTGTGAGACGGGCCTGTTTGTCCTGGGGATTAAGTTAAGACTGTGTTAAGGCTGCACTGTGTCCCCTTTTTCTGGAATCCCTGTATAGTGTAAATAAATCTTGTTATTCCTTTCTTTCCAATTCGATCGCCTTTGTGATTTCTCCATTGGCTGAGTGTGGTACGAACGAGACCGCTAGAACCGGGGTCACCATATAAACGGCACAGATCGTGTGTACGCACCGCTCGGCGTCTCAGCATGCGTGATTCGTGCGGGGCTTATTTCCTCGTTTCAGGGCAGCATGCATAATTAGGTAATAGTGATTCTAGTCCTAAGACCCTATTTCACGCTGTCCGGGAAGGACGTCATAGGTCCCGGGTCCCGTCGGCCAGTCAAAGACAAGGGGACTAATCCCCCCTTGCTAAGGGGAGAAGGCCGGCGCTGAGATCCGCAAAAGTATTAATATTGTTTTGTAATAATATTAATATTACGCTATTATCGTTAGTTTCGTTATTCCAAGCGGCCTTGGAAAAACGCCACGATAAAGCTAACTTAATATGGATATACACCTCAACACGCAACCCATTGACGGCAATATTCGGGGAAAACCCGCTCGGGGGAGGAAACCCCCTTGGGAAGGGGGGCAAATGAATGCACTCCAACCTTCATTGTGTAACCCTACATCATCCTGTCAAGTTTGGTTGAGATTGGATAAGTAACGACAGAATGTATTGGCGTCAAAAATTCATCAGACAGACACAAATGGCGTATTTTAGTATGATAGCATGATGACCATATACATTTTCACTGTATACCTATTCTTTTGGAAGCCCATTCTAACTGAGATGAATGACGCGCAAAAAAATTCTCCAAACAGCTGGGCTCGGGTTAGATGTTTCTGCTGCCAAGTTGGGAGCCCTTGTTTTATTTTTCCAAAATGAGCAGGATAACGTCATAGAGGAGGCAAAAATCAAGGCCGCTGATTTTTGTGAGCAAATGGGAATCTCTACCGAGCTATGGATAAGAAGGAGGAAAATATTGCCAGGGGAAGACACGGTGAACGCAGGTCTCTCATTGCAAGATGAGATTAAATGAGAGCAATATGAAATCTTGGTTCGGCTACACGAGGAAACGACCCAACGCACACATCAGATAAGTGACATGAACATTAAGTTTGGGTTTCTCACGTCACTCAGTTATCCGATGGACTCGGCCAATGACAGAGATGTTGCCATGAAAATCCATCATCTCACAGAGACGGACGACAATATAATCGCCAGCGAGCTACAGACAGAGATTCATCGTCTTCATCGACACATCAAAATATACGAAGAAACCACTGGTAAGGAAACGGTGGAATGAAAGACATATTAAATCCTTCAATATGTTGTGAAGTGGGGATTCGAGAAATCTTTCCCAAACCTTCTCATCACACTGAGGACGTTTCTCACCATGTGTGTGAGTGTTGCAGCGTGTGAGAGGAGCTTCTCTAAAGTGAAACTGATAAAGACCTACCTCAGATCCACAATGAGCCATCGTCTCCATTGAGCGTGAACTAGCCAAGTCAATAGACTTCGAAGATGTGAAAGACGAGTTCGTCTCACTGAAGGCCAGGAAGAGGTGAACCACACAGTCACACCAACTGCACACTTAGTAAGCCAATGACCATTTATAAAGGCAGAAAACAAAACTTTAACTCTTTACTTGCAAATGTACTGTATCTAATTTGATTTGTAATGAAGTTATTTCATTGGGCTTTGTGTTTAATTCAGTATGTGAGTTGCGAGGGGGGCGGGGGGGGGGGGGGGAATTTGACATCTCGCCCCGAGCGTCATTTTTCTTCGATACGCCACTGTGCTCACCCCATTCCTTGCCGCAAAAATTGTTTGTCCAAGTATCCCTCTATTTTGTCCTCATTTATCCTTTTATCCTAATCTGTTCAGTGTTCTAGCTCTTCCACGAGCCTCGACTCTGCATACAAAAACTGTCATACGTTCGCAACCATTGCGCAGGCTTGATGGGCCAAATGATCTTTCTGTGTTGAAGTTCTTAGGAAGGGCCCAATCAATACATTGATTATATATTGCAAATCATGTTGTGTGCCCATGCATTTAGCACTCTCTCATTTATGGTGGCCGCTTCCTCTTAGAATTACCATTCACAATTACCCTTTTGAATCATTCTTTTTATTTTATTTTTTGGACTAGCGTGACTCGGCGCGCTCCGCGTGCCTCACCACACGTCGTTTCAGAGGGTTTTACGTGCTCCTCCCCAAACCCCGGTCACGGTGTACCTCCGAGCCCCGAGAGGAGTCACGGCAGAAAGATGTGTTATTCTGTATGTCAAAGATCAATGGTGAAACCACACCAATTGTTACCAACAAACAAGTATTGTATTAAGGTCACACAAGAATAACAGTACAATAACAATATTAATCAATTGTACAACCAATATATCATTCATATGATGGTACCATCAGGTTCGTACAATATAACTCACTGTGCTCCAAGTGAGCGAAAATAACATTCCCAATGTCTCTGTCCCAGTGTCCCAGCTTCAAACCAAAGTCGATCCACGCTTCAGTGATCATCAGAACGATGTTGTATCGAAACCAGAATTCTGCTTGGTTGACAGTCACACTGCCAAAGATAGGCAAAAGTGTCCTCAAGAGGCGGCTGGGAAATCACACTTTCGGGTATGGACGTTCAATGGCTCCCAATCGGCGAACCGCAAATTCACACTCAAAATCCACGTTACACACACACACACCAGGTTAACGTCTGGATGCGGTGAAGTGGTTCAAGCGAGGTGAAAAACCTGGAGCGATGCGAAATCAAGCGAGGGGCAAAATGGCCACCGGTCCATTCTCGAGACGTAACGGCACTCTAATGATTCTCTTCGGAATCAACTGCAAAACCTGTCACACCGGTTTATCTGTCACAGCGATAACAACTCTGTCGCAGGAATCCCTTTCTCAGGAAACCCCAAAGTTCACTCGTGACCCTCGTTCGCCAGCGTTTGCTCAAAACCTCAATGCAGCTCGGCTTCTTCTCTGACCATATATATATACGAGAATATAAGACCCGTCGCTTCGCTGACATAAATACAAATCTTTGCTGAGACGGCAAAAAAAAAAAGGATTCCTGGGAGATCCTGCTCTGCTTGCAGGGATAACGAACATCACGTGTTGGCATTTGCAGTTTTGACACGCGTGTCCTTGTACCTATTTTTTTTTAAATGGATCACAAACCCTTCTGGAAGTTATCCGAATCCAACGTAGTGGGACTTATTGAAATCCGTTAATCCATTCTCAAGTTATATCACGACAAACAAACAAACAGACAGACAGACAGACACTGTCTAGTTGTTTTTCCACATCTTTTCCACATGGTTTTTCATCGCTCACTGTGGTGCTTCAACAGCTCCATTTATAATACTAGCAACAGTACCCGCCCTAAGGGCGGTGCTCGAATTGGAAAGCCCAAATGAAAAGGTAAAATATCAGAAATTGAAGGCTTCTTTGCTTTAAATGATTCATATAAACATCCGTTGAATCATATCACACGCAAATCATCAAAATCTAAACAGTACATGACTAAACAGTACATGGACGATCACGTACCACATACGTCTCGCATCTCGCTCACTCTCATGTTGTCCCGATAATGATCCTTCCGCAGGTTCACCGACGGAAACCTTGTTACGACTTTTACTTCCTCTAGACAGTCAAGTTCGCTCATCTTTTCGGTGCACCGGCACGAGCCGAGAACGGCCCGTGCAGGGGCTGATCCAAGGATCTCATCAAACCGTCCGATTGGTAGTAGCGACGGGCGGTGTGTACAAAGGGCAGGGACTTAATCAATGCCAGCTGATGACTCGTGCTTACTGGGAATTCCTCGTTCGTGGGACACTGTCTCAAGCCCCAGTCCCCATCACGGATGGGGCTCAGCGGTTTACCCGAGCCTGACGGCGAAGTGCAAGGTACACGCTGGCCCGTCCAGTGTAGCGCGCGTGCGGCCCCGGACATCGAAGGGCATTAAAGTTCATTAAACATTAAACGTTCATTAAACGTTCATTAAAGGATTACGAAACGAAAAACATTACGAAATTACGTTCACACTGTCACGTCAAACACTACCGTGAACACATACATCGTCACAATGAGAACATCGTCACAATGAACGTTATGCGAACGCGAATGTTATGCGGTAGTCCAAACCTGAGAATGCTGGAGACCAAAGCTGAAATTGGAAAAACTAAATTGCCTATTTTACTCCCAGGGGTACCAGGATTACCCACCCAAAATATCTTTGCGATCGGTTCAGCAGTTTTTACGGTACCTTCAAACAGACAGACGGACATTTGGTGAATTATAGTAAGATAGATTTTTTTTTTTGAAAGATTTTTAAATTAAAATAAAAATGTTTTATTGAAAAGAAAGATAAATGAGAGTAAAACATATGTCATACACAATCAGCATGCAGTGAAAATGGCATTTTTAGAATAAAGAAACAAAGAGATTTGCATTCCCGTACTTCCCTCACTCCCCCATCATTGAAAATACAGCCACGGTATTTCGCAGCTGTGTATACCAAAAAGCATCTGCATTTGATCGAGTTGTTTATAATAAATAGAACATCATGGAAGGTGTCTCCTCATGCCAACCATAAGCATCATTAAGCTCGTCATGAATTACATCTGTGTTCAATGCCTACCAATAAATGAAAGGCAAACATTGGCATACATGTAGACATTATTTACTAAGGCTTTATATCTACATAAAGTACCTGTGAGATGTTGTGGTAGTTGCCAGTAACTGGTGTGAGACATCAACATAGTTATATGACATCAACATAGCACCCATACATTCATCTAGGATTTTAAAAATATCACCATTTTTGACTTTTATCTGAAAGCATTTTATAAGTTTCATTTTGAATTATGCTTGGCAATTTAGTAGACATTTGCTTTCTGCTGACGCTGCAGAGGAATGAAAGATTTAACCTTGTAATAATACAAACCGATGAGAATCAGATGAACATTGGCAGCGTTGTGGAATCTCTTACCAGAGTTTAAGTAACAAATTAAGCTCGTCCATTTTCTCACATATCCATCATTCAAATTGTGTTGCAAAGTTCCTTCTCACAGATCTCTGGAATCTGACATTGTTGGCACCATGTTGGCATTTCCATGGGAAAATATCCAGGTTGTGCTAATCTTTCCTCTCTGGGTCAGGTTAGGGCAGGAATTTGGAATTTGGCCAGGGTACCAGTTTACACATGGCCAACTATTTGTGAAACTTACAATGGGATCTCTAACATCCACTAGCAAATGTTAGCAGATGGGACAACCGACTTGACGTCCCTCCGCAGTATTGCACACATATTGATGCAATGGCCTGCCTGTGGAGCACCAACATGATAGTTTCTTGTTGCAGTGGGAATTGAACCGAGGCGAGACAAATCAAATCTGGGAGAACTGGAGCAGTTTGCACAAGAAGAGTGGGCCAAACTGCCAGTGGAGAGGTGAAGGAAGATCATTCATGGCTATAGAAAGTGCTTGACTGCAGTTATTTTGTCCAAAGGCTGTGCTACCAAATATTAAGTGTCAGGTGTCAATAATTTTGTCAATGTCATTTATTTTTATTTTCTGATTTAAAAGGATATATTAAGTTCTGAATCAAAAACAAAGGTTCTGTAATATTAACAGTGAAATAAAGAATTGTGGAAACCAAATACCAAATACATATTTTTCGAGAAAATTGCGAGTTATTTGAAAAACGTGCAAGGGTGCCAATATTTTTGGCCACGACTGTATATTAGACTGATTCGACTGTTTAACGAGTAATAATGTTTTTTTATTAATAATGTTTAGTGCAACACTACAATAACGGGCCAAATGACCTCATCACGGTATAAACCCCCATTCAGTTATACTGTATCGTGGTTAAAAATCTGATGGTAGAAAGTTTCGTTGTGATTAACCTTGTGAGCTCAAAGCAGTATGAATCCAAACAAAGAGCAAAACAACAACTCACCTTGATGTGAGGATGAGGTCATCGTTGGAGGTTCACCCATTGTCAAGTGGCGGTTTGTAGTTGGCGTCACGTGGGTCCTATCTTCTACAATCTATTTTTTCACACTTGACCCAGTCACTGTCGCTTCTTACCAAGAAAATCCCACGCTCATCTCTGCATAACTCATTCAGCAGACAAGATACTGACCCTCTCGCTCACCGAGCGTTCGTCCATAAATAGGCATTCAAAATACACCACGCCTACGAAGGCACTTCTTCTTCTTCATTTTCACCACAATCACCCTCCCTTAAGAATACGGCTAACAGGTGTAAGCAAAGCAGCAGGTGTAAGAGATCAAAGCAGAACGAACAAGCTACCAGCCAAATCGTATCATGGCTGGCATAGCCGACCAATTCGCGAGCGATAAACCCCGTCAACACCCGGCCCCCAACGCTAGGTATCGGCAGAGCGCCCTTGCCGGGCGATTTACTCAAAGGGCTCAGAAGGCTTTCTGGTGCAGGCGACAAAGGTGACAAGCTCCTGGGGTCCGGCGCGGCAGTACCACTCTCAGCATCGTCCGGGAACGAATTCAACTGGGCGGGGGTAGTCGAATCGGCCTCAGCCGGTACACTCATGATGTGCTACCCATTAACCTCTACACAAGGCGCGAGATCCCGGACCGACACGGTTGTCTCTCTACCGTCGGCCAAACGGCCATGCGTGTATTCCGGATTTGCTTCCAATATTTCCAGACCGCTCGCTTCAAGAAAGCTGGGCCCGGCTCTGCTAGCCACGAGGGTAGAGGCTGCCCGCTGGAGCTGCGATGTTTGTACTTGAACAGTCGCTCGTGAAGAGTGGCGTTAGTCGTGGAATACAGGAGAGACCTGATGGCGTGTAATGCTTCCAGCAACACACGTTCCCATATGCTCAAAGCCATCCCGTGGGTTCGCAGAGCCATAGTAACCGCCCTCCAAATAATCCTATTGTAACGCTCAATCAAACCGTTCTCCTGGGGATTGTATGCAGTGGTGCGGCTAGAGGCAATACCCTGCTTGAGGAGAAATTGCTTGATCTCCCGTGATAGGAACGCCATTCCTTGGTCGCTATGTATGAATGCAGGATAACCGAACATGAGGAACAACTGCTGAAGGCATCGGATTACCGTAAGAGACGACATGTGTGAGCACGGAAATGCAAACGGGAATCGTGAATACTCATCAGCTACCATTAGAAGGTAGCGATGCATGCCGCTGCTGGGCAAGGGCCCATTGAAGTCGATATTTAGTCGCTCCCAGGGCCGTCCAGCATGAATCAAAGTACCCATAGGATGCTTGCACAAACTCGGCTTGAGTTATGCACAGATCGGACATGTCTTGCATAAATGACGAATGTCGTCGATGGAGAAAGGCAAGTTTCTACTCCGAACGAAGTGGGCCATACGGGCGATACCCAGGTGACAACGGACATTGTGTATAGTACATAACTCGTTGGCCATCATTCCGGAGGAGATGGGCCGAGACAAGGCGTCGGCCACAAGGTTATCCTTTCCCGGTCTGTACACGATATCAAAGCTATAGTCGGCCATTTCTATGCGCCAGCATGCAATCTTCTCGTTCTTAATCTTTTGAGGGTATTTCCCTTCGTACATGAAAGCGACTGATTGCTGATCCGTGATTAGTTGAAAATGCTTCCCGAAGAGAATGTGTCGCCATCTACAGACCAATTCCACTACAGCGTATGCCTCCTTTTCAATCGAGGAATCGCGTCTCTCACTATCAGATAAGGTTCATGAGAAGAAGGCCACCAGTCGGCCCCCCTGAATCAGTGTGGCCGCGATCGCACAATCTGACGCATCCGTCTCCACCACGAAAGGGACCATCTCATCGATGGAGGTCACAATGGATGGATGCCAGCTATGTCATCCTTCAGTTGTTGAAAGGAAGTTTGAGCAGCCAAGGTCAACGGAAATGTTTTGCACGTGACGAGAGGCCGTATCTTCTCTGAGAACCGTGGGACCCACGGAGAGTAATGTGCAAATAGTCCCATTGCTCACTTCAAAGTCGCCCGATCGACGGGAGGGGCTAGGTCGAGTAGGTGTTGGAACAGTGCCGAATCGGGCTGTATCTCCCCACCGGACACCATGTAGCCCAAAAGATCTATAGTTCTTAAAGAGTAGCTACACTTGGCCTTGTTGTAGGTCAACCGGTATTTACGAGCCACTTCCAAGAAGCGCCACGGATTAGCATCATGGTCCTTCTGGTTCCAGCCACACACCGTCACATTATCAACGTAAACGAATACATCTTTTAATTGCTCATTTGAAAGAAAATCGTCTATTGCCCGTTGAAAGCATGAACTCCGTTCTAATGCCAAAGGGGATTCTACGAAATTGGTACAACCACTGGACAGACTCGAAGGCCGTGTAGGGCCGGTCTGCTTCCCGTATTGGAATCTGATGACAGGCGCTACAAAGGTCCAGCGTACTGAAAACTCGATATTTAGATACTGCCCGGACCATATCATCCATTCTAGGGAGCGGGTAGAGATTGAGTTGTGCGAAACGGTTAATCGTTTGCGAATAGTCAACGACTATGTGTTCGTGATGATTAGCGCTATTTACGACCAGTACTTGAGCCCATCAAGGTGAGCAACTGGGTTGGATGATTCCCTCGAGCAAAAGACGTTTAGTCTCATCGGCGATAAACTGGATATTGGGCTGAGAATACCGCCTAGTTTTCACAGTGACAGGGTGGCAATTAGATGTTAAACTCGGGAACAGCAGGGGAGGTTCGATAGCTATCTCCGCTAAGCCGCATACTGACATGGAGCCCACAGAGAGTGTATGAGCACCGCCGAACTGCATCTCTCGGTATTTGTGCCGGTTCAATAAGTCATGTCCAAGAAGCATGTCCGAGCAAATGTTCTGAAACACCATTAGCTTCACATCCGAGTATGTAACATCATTGGCAATCAGCTTAACCACACAGAAACCGCACGATTGCTGCCACAAGGCCCCTGAGGCCATGTATACGCGCTGCGTCGCTGCAACGATGGGCCACCCGTGGCGCTCGATGAGACGCTGGCTGATGTAGCTTCGATTGCTTCCAGTATTGATCAGCACTTCCACCGCCTCACTGTTGATTTCCACCGGAATCACAGCACGCGCAAGGCCGTGCGGAGCTCTCCGTGACCCCGAAGATATGCACGCTCCAGTGAGAATCGTCCGTTAAGCTTTGGTGGACTGACAGACCTTTGCGAAGTGACCTTTTTCCCCGCACTTGTGGCACGTTGTTTCCCGAGCAGGGCATAACGAGCTGGGGTGGCAGCGATTTCCGCAAAAGTAGCATTTGTCAGTTGCCCCAGCTGGGGTCGCAATGGCCGGGGTGCTTGGCTCGCTCTCCTCATCGTCCGAGCCCTCTCCACGGGAACCCCGGCTCATGGTACCCCACGTGGATGCTCGCTTGGCAACAGATTATGACTCCCCGCGATGATCGGCGTAGGCCGTAGTACCCGCAGTCACGGATGGCCGGCTGTAAGTTTCAGATCTGACTTGAGCCGACTGGAGGACACGGGCGTGGTCGAAAGCCATTTTGAAGTCCAGCATTTCGCTCTCAAGAAGACGCTGTCGGATCGCGGGAGACTGGAGCCCAGTTATGAATGCATCGCGCACCAAATCATCAGTGCACTCTATGCCCAAATGATCTGGGATGGCACAGTCTTTGCCAAGCTGCCGTAAGATCTGGGCGTATTGCTCCAGCGATTCCGTGGTCTCCTGTCTGCGCATTGCCAGAAGGTGCCACATGTAAATCGTGCTGTGCAGTTTAATATAAAGAGCCATCAAGGTTGCTATGGCATCAGCATAGGTTGTGCAATGGGAAACATATTCATAAATGGTATGGGACACGTTGCAAGACAGAACGATCAGTCGCTGGGCGCCAGTAATCTCCGGGACCACGTCTGTGTAGAGCCCCAAGGAGTGAAGCCAGTGGATCAGCTGACTGGCGGCGTCGCTTGCATTAGGGTCTCCGCTGAAGCGTTCCAACTTGATGAGATTGTCCATGGTCCTTGAACGTCTTAGAATCGATTTCAATAAATTGTATTGAAAAAGCTTCCAGACTTCACTTCAAGATACGAGGCTTTATTGAAATCAATCCTTGGGCATCCTACACAATAGACAATAATTGCCTCAGTCCTACAAAGCAAATAAAACATTATAAAGCAAAGCCAAGCATTCTAAGACATTAGTCATCAATCCCAGTCACTTCTTACCAAGAAAATCCCACGCTCATCTCTGCATAACTCATTCAGCAGACAAGATACTGACCCTCCCGCTCACCGAGCGTTCGTCCATAAATAGGCATTCAAAATACACCACTCCGACGAAGGCATTTCTTCTTCTTCATTTTCACCACAAGAGTGATGTTAGATGAGCAGTACAATTTCGCTTAAACTATGTATAGGTTGTGTATTGTACTATTTTCGATTTTTGAATAATTAGCGCATTTGATAGTTCACGTGACTCCTTCTTTGCCGAACTTACCGATCATGGTAACGTCTTAATTAAGAGTTGTTTCTCACATATGACAACATATTTGATGTTACCATCAAAAATTTGGCTTTTTCAAAATCAAAATAATTATATCGATATAATTATATCGAGATTTTTATAAAGATTTGTATATGTGGATAGACCCTCGGATCATGGCGGCAGGTGGCGGCTCGGATGGTTTTCATTTATGAATCGTGATAAAAGAAATTTTAAAACCCCTATTTATGTGCAGAGTGGTAAAAGATGTTATCCTATGAAGTTTCGTGCCGAAAAAAACAAGTGGACATTTCACTTTTATACATGTATGTATCGTTTTTTATATATGTATATGTATCGGACTTTTATATACGTTTTTATATATAGTTTTTATATATGTATGGGAGTGTTAAGTGTGGAAATTTTCTGAGGGGATTTTGGTTGGCTCAATAGCGCATGGGCTGTCACCACGAAAGTGATGGAGGTCCTTGGTTCGAGTCTCCATGTTGAGTCGGAGTTTTTCACACATAGCCCCAAGCAGGAATTTAATTCCTGTTTATAAAAAAATTGTCGATGAGTTCATCTCCAATGCTTTTTTTTTTTTTTTTTTTTTTTTTTTGTTGTATACAAGATCGAGGCTCGTGAAAGAGCGAACATTAATCACACAGAAAGACAAACCGACACATAAAACATAACATAGGGAGCGGTGGGGAGAGAGGGGGAAGGACACAAACACAACATTTGAGAGCAGGGACCGAGAGACATGGAGACATCGAGAGATCTGAGAGAGGGTGAGGGCTTTGGGGGGGGGGGCGTGGGAAGGGGGCAGTGGGAGAGGTATAAAACATATGGACACTGCCAGGACTTCCAGGAAAGAAGTTGGAATTTCAAACAAGGTGGATCTGGGGTGAATTAGCGGGGGTAGAAAAGATCAAGGTTTTGGATGGGGGAAGATAAGAGATGGTGGTGAACAGCTGTTTTAAAGACCTGGAGGGAGGAGTGGGATTGAAGGGAGTGAGGGAGTTTGTTCCAGAGGCGGGAGAAAAGAGGAATGAAAGAGTGAAGGTGAGCGGAGAGCCGAGATTTCGGCAGTTTAACCATCAGAGGGTTGCTGGCAGATCTTGTGCGACCTGTAGGAATATTTGGGGGACAGAGCACAGAGAGAGCTGGGGGTGCAAGGCCGGAGAGGAGTCGGTAGAAGACAGAAAGACCACCTACCTGCCTGCGGTGAGTGAGTGAAAGGCCCTCAGAGATAGCTTCATCGCGGGAGATTCCAATAATTCTGAAAGCTTTGGTTTCAACAGCGTGAAGCCGAGCTAGGTGTGAGGCAGGAGCACCGGCCCATAGGGGAGAACAGTATTCCATTGAGCTGCGGATGAAAGCCTTGTATGTGGTGAGGAGCTCAGGTGTGCCGAGGAAGGACTTCGCACGACGGAGGATGCCCAGTCGGCGACTGGCTTTGGAGGCCAGCTTGGAAATGTGGTTTTCCCAAGAAAGATCATGGCAGATAGTGAGACCCAAAATCTTGAGCGACAGAACTTCTTGGAGAGGATTGTTGAGAAAGTAGATGGGAGGGTTGTCCAGTCGATCTTTTCGGAGAGACATAGTAAGAGTGTGAGATTTGTCAGGATTGAAAGACATGTTCCACTTGTTTGACCAGTCTGTGATTTTGTCCAGGTCTTCAGAGAGTGAGGAGGCAGCAGACTGCCGATCTGAGGGAAGAGGAATGGAGCGGCAGAGAGTGGAGTCATCAGCAAAGAGATAGAGAGGATTTTCGAGAGAGTCAGAGAGATCATTGATGAAGACCAGAAAAAGCACGGGGCCCAGAACACTGCCTTGGGGAACTCCAGCCTGAACAGGAAGAGGAGATGAGAGAAACCCATTCAGGGCCACACGTTGACGACGACTAGAGAGGAAGTCCGCCAGCCATGCGTGGAGATTTCCATGGATACCAAAGGAGGAGAGTTTGGTGGGCAGAGCGGGGTGCCAGACCGTGTCGAAGGCACGTGATATGTCGAGGGAGACAGCTCTAATTTCCTGTTTGGCATTGAGGACCTCCATCCATTGTTGAGACAGCAGAAGCAGCATGTCCAGAGTAGAGTGACCTGGTCTGAAACCAAATTGATGATCAGAGATCAAGCCATTGGAGAAGAGGAAAGATTTCATATCAGAAGCAATGATGGATTCCATGACTTTGCTGATAATTGGGAGAAGGCTGATTGGTCTGTAGTTGCTAGGATCTGTTTTTGCACCTTTTTTGTGCAAAGCGGTGATGTTGGCTGATTTCCAAGCAGATGGCAGTTGACCTTGAGCAAAAGAGAGGGTGAAGAGAACAGAGAGAGGGTGAGATAGAGCAGCAGAGCAGGATTTTAGGACCCGTGGGCTGATGCCGTCGGGTCCAGTTGCAGAATCAGAGTCGAGGGTTGACAGAAACTTTTCCACCTTGTCAGGAGGAAAGGACACGGAGTCCAGAAGCAGCAGGGTACGACTGGGTATGGTGGGTACAGAGAGGGATGGGTTTGGGACACAAGATTTAGAGGCAAACACAGAGTTGAGGCATTCAGCTTTTTCACGTGCGGAGTCAGCTGTGTAGCCGTTTGAGGTAAGGGAGGGGATGGAGGGGGAACAAACACCAGAAACGGATTTGACCAGACGCCACCAGGATTTGGAAGAGGGAGACAGATAAGAGAGTTCGGTCTTGAGAACGGAGAGATATTGTTTCCTGGCTCTCCTGAGGGTGGACACACACTTGTTTCGGGCTTTGTGAAAGGAAATGAGATTTCCTTCCGTTGGATTTGCTTTCCAGGAGACGAAGGCAAGTTGTTTCTGGGCAACAGCCTCACCACAAGATTCCGTGTACCATGGACGGGAGGAAGGGTATGACAACTGAAGACGAGATGGGATAAATCTGTGCATGAGAGAGAGCAATTTACTTTGGAAGAATTCCCAGGATGAGTTGATGTCAGAGGTGGTAGAGATGGGAGACCAGTCCAGATGATTGATGGCTGCTTGAAGACCGTGCCAGTTGGCCTGAGTGAAATGCCAGACTCGTCGACGCTGAGCAGGCTCCCTGAGGATGGTCAGAGAGATGTCCACTTTAACAAGGACATGATCAGATGATCCGATCGGAGCAGAAGAAGAGCAGCAGACATTTTCAGGGAAGTTAGTCATAACCAAGTCCAGAAGAGAAGATGTTCCGTTGACTGAGATCCGGGTCGGGAAATTGACAGATTGTGTCAGTCCCAGTGAGTCGCAGAAGTCCTTTGCTGAGGAGCCATGGCTGGTGAGAGAGGTACCCACACCCAGCCAACTGGCATGATGACAGTTGAAATCACCACATATGAGGAAGAGAGAGTTGGGATGAGTAGATAGAAGTTGGTCCATATCATCAGACAGCGAGATGTAGATGGAGTCATCACTGTTTGGTGGACGGTACAACACACATATGAACAAGAGGTGGGAGCGAAGGGGAAGCCGTAGCCAGAGGTATTCCTGGGGGTGAGGTGGAGAGAGTGCAGTGCAGGGCGAGTGAGGAAGAGAGTTTTTGATAAAGATAGCAACCCCGCCTCCAGGACGAGGCTCAGGTCTATCATACCGGAGGAGGGAGTAGCCCGGGAGAGATACTATGGAATCAGAGACATCATAAAGGAGGAAAGTTTCTGTTAAGCAGATCACGTCTGGTTTGACAGAAGCAACCTGTATGGAGAGATCAGTTAAGTTTGAACGAAGGCCCCGGATGTTTGAGGTCCATACCGTTAATGAAGAGGAAGGGGGAGCATCAGATACAGAACAGGGGGGAGGAGGGGTAGGGTAAGATGT
The DNA here is from genome assembly GCF_964187855.1 of Myxine glutinosa. Classification (NCBI taxonomy): domain Eukaryota; kingdom Metazoa; phylum Chordata; class Myxini; order Myxiniformes; family Myxinidae; genus Myxine; species Myxine glutinosa. The sequence goes on from NC_136270.1 coordinate 51,690,153, forward strand.
GGAAGAGGTGGAAGAGGTAGGGAGAGCTGTTGAAGGTGTGTCAGAGATTTCAGAATAGCTCGGAGAAAGGGAAGGATGGGGCGGACAAAAGGTTTGATGGTGATTGGGTGAGCCACAATGAGGTGTTATTTGAGGAGGGGGAAGAGCGAGGCAGAAGGTTGGGGGAGATGGAGGTGAGAGTTTGAAGGGGGAAGAAGCGGGGAGGACGCTTTGAGGAGGGGGAGTGAGAGGGGGGAAATTTAGAAGCAATGAGGGTGGGGAGATTTGAAGGGGAGGGGTGAGGGGGGAGTTTGGGAGGGAAGGGACAAGGGGAGGGATTTGAAAGGGATGGGATATGGGGGAGATTTGGAGGGGAGGGGTGAGGCAGGAGTCTAGGAGGGGAGGGGCGAGGGGGCGTCTTGGCGGGGAGGGGTGAGGGGGTAGTTTAGGAGGGAGGGGGCAAGGGGGGAGATTTGAAAGGGATGGGTGATGGGGAAGATTTGGAGGGGAGGGGTGATGGGGAAGATTTGGAGGGGAGGGGTTATGGGGAAGATTTGGAGGGGAGGGGTGAGATTGGATTTTTGAAAGTGTACGATTTATGGGAAACGAACATTTATTGCAAAATGAGTTTCTTGTGACCTTCGAGTTAAAAATACGTTTAAGGACGCTGGATGGAGGATGGAGTGCAGGAGAGTTTAGGGAATGTAGAAAAAAGGCACTATAGGAGATGGATATTTTTTTTGGGATGAATTGATTTGGTGAGCAAGTCGAAAGCAGCCTTTTAAAGAAGAAGAAGAAAAAGGTGTTATAAAATATGACGGAATACATAACTTCAGGGGAAAGTGTAAACATTGAAGGTTAATGAGTGAAAACTATCTGGGGAAATGGGGGAGAAACACGTGGTCGAAGAACGAACGAACGAATAAGAATGAATAAACGAATGAGAACAGAGAAGGAAATGTTTTTTTTTTTTTTTTTTTTTTTTTTGAGTTGAGATTTACACAAGGAAGTAGGCTATGGGTGAAAAGCCTGGGAATACAGAGAACGAAAGTTATTGGATCACAAACGACGGACCACTGAGAGAAAAACAAAGCCTCAAGGTTGTACAGTGCACACTGTACAAGGCCTTGCTCGCGACACGGCAAACAGACGATCAATTTATGAAAGATAAACACCGAGAAACAACCAAAGTTGCACACAATAACTTCACACACCGAAAGATAAATACAGTTTCGACAAAATACAATTGTGAACAGACTTAACTTCGAAAAACGTGGAGACCGTGTGGAGCTTCGAAAATCCCTGCCGCCGTCTCCAATATCTCAATTGCTTCGGACGCGATGCGCTCAAAGATGTCATTGACGAAGGAATTCGCTCTTCTACATATACTTGCATACACAGACTTACGCATACATATACTTATGCTCACATCCGGGGTCTGCCAAGCAGGCACGTAAGACATCGACTATTATAAAGCTCGCAGTGTTAAGTGTGGAAATTTTCTGAGGATATTTTGGTTGGCTCAAGAGCGCATGGGCTGTCACCGCGAAAGTGAATGAGGTCCTTGGTTCGAGTCCTGTGTTGAGTTAGAGTTTTTCAAACTTAGCCCCATGCAGGAATTTAATTCCTGTTAATAACATATATATATATATGTATATACAACAACAGGCATTTTAAGGCCATTTTCCCTGCAAGAGCGGGGGTTAGCCTTGCAGTCCCCATGACAATCTTCTCCATTTTGCCATATTTTCTGCATCTCCCCTTGTTAACTCCCTTGCCCGCATTTCTTCTTCGACCATCTTCAGCCAAGTCTTTCTCGGTCTTCCCCGTCCTCTACTTCCTTCTACATTCATTCCCATCACTCTTCTCAACCAGTCACTTTCATCCTTCCTCAACACATGACCAAACCATCTCAAACTGTTTCTCTTCACAGCATCCATCACAGGCTCCATTCCCATCATCTTTCACAATTAAACATTTGTCTTCCTCTCTCTCAACGATACTCCACACATCCACCGAACCATTCGCATTTCCACCCTTTCCAGCCTTCGTTGCTGCTCTACGTTCATTACCCATGTCTCGCTCCCATAAATCATAACACTTCTCACACATGCAGCATACACCTTTCCCTTCAGCTTCAACGACACTCCCCTACTCGTCAGCATGCCACTCAGTTCCCGAAACTTCTTCCATGCACATCTCACTCGATCAACCGTTGCCGAGTCTGATCCACCTTCTCCATTCAGCATGTCTCCTAGGTAACAAAATGTTTTCACACCTTCCAGCTTCAGGTCGTCTCAAAGATTCAACTCAACATTTCCTCCATCTGCAGCTCCCTCTGTGCACACCTTATACTTGAATGTAGCTGCCACACTCGTTATTGACCCTCTCAAACCACTACATTTTTGATGAACCCACTCAGCGCACATTGTACATTGAATGGAATTCACTCCGACACCCTTCCTGCACACAGCACACGGCCACTTACCAGTTCTTTCCACCTCACCACATGCTTTACCACTTGCCATCACCTTCGTTTTTCCGATATTCACCTTCAGACCTTTTGTCTCCATACATTCCTTCCACTTGTTCATCTTCTCCTTCAGTCCATCCATACTTTCTGCAATCAACACCAGATCATCTGCATACAACTCCCATGGTAAACCCTCCTTCACGTTATGAGCCAGCACCTCCATCACAGCTACAAATAGTAGTGGACTTAGTACCGACCCCTGATGCACTCCCACCTTCACCTCAAACTCACCACTGTTCCCGTCCTTCGTCCTTACGGCTGTGCGCACTCTTTTGTACATTGCCATCACGACTCTGATCAACCATTCCTCCACTCCTAACTTCCTCAATGCCCATGTCACTACTCCACGTGGAACCCAATCAAATGCTTTTTCCTAATCAACAAACCCAAGAAACAACTTCTTCCTCTTCTCCATGTACTTCTCCTGCAACTGCCTCACAATAAAAAGCACGTATGTCGTTCCTCTTCCTGGCATAAATCCAAACTGCATTTCAACATTCCTCACTTTCTTCCTTATCCTCCTCTCCAACACCCTTTCCAATACCTTCATTCCATGCTCCAATAACTTCATCACTTGATACGAGCCACAGTCCAGAGGGTCACCTTTCCCTTTGTATAGAGGGACGAGGGTACTCAGTTCCCATCCACTGGAATGCGGCCTTCTTTCACCACCAGATTGCAGATCTCTGTCATTCTCTTCACACCCCAATTTCCCGGTTCCTTCAACATATCTCCTACAACTCCCGTCAGCCCTCCGGCTTTTCTACTCTTCATTGCTTTTATCACTTCCTCAACTTCCTTCTTGGTTATCTTCTCTGCCGGTCCTAAAACTGGGTTATTCTCTATGTTGCCATCTAATTCATTCTCTGCATTCAACAGTATTTCCATATATCTCTTCCATCTTCCTTTAATAGCATCTGGGTCCACAACGATTTGTCCCACTTCATCCTTCAAGCAACTCTCCCCCATCACATCACACCTCTCTTTCGCTATCTGCTTTGCAATCCTGAATACTGCTCTCTGGCCCTCATCCAAATCCAAGCGTTCTCCGAACATTTTCCTACATGCCTCCTGCGCCTTTGCTACCTCTTTCTTTGCAGCCTTCCTGGCTGCCTTATAACTTTCATGCTCTGCCTTTTCTGCCCCCATACCCTTTGCCTTCTGCCACTCCTTGAACTTCTTCCTCTTCTCGTCAATCTTCTTTCCAACTTCATCATCCCACAACCATGTTTCCGAGTGCCTCGGTGGTCCTTTTGTCCATCCACATACCCCACCAACGGCTCCCAGCAGGCTATCTTTCATTGACATCCAACCACTTTCAAGCTCAACCACATCATCCTCGACCATACTCAGCCTCTCTTTTAATGCCTCCCTCACTGACACCTCTTTCAACCTCCACACCTTCATTCTCGGTTGGTACTTCACCCGCCGAGCTCTCCTCGCACCTTTCACCCTTATGTCGTAGACAACCAAGTGGTGCTGTGAAATAGCCTCCTCCACCGGGATCACCTTTTTGTCCCGTAGGTGCCCCCTATCTCGCCTATGCACCATCAGGTAGTCCACTGTTGTCGTCGACCCACCTGAGGTGTATGTAACAAGCTTATTATCCTCTTTCTGGAACTGGGTATTACAAATCAACAAATCAGCTCCATCAGCAAACTCCAAAATCCTTTCACCGTCTCCATTTCTCACACCATATCCGTAACCCCCATGAACTCCCTCAAAACCGTCCATACTCCTTCCCACATGTCCATTTAGGTCTCCTCCTACCACAACAACTTCCTCATCTTTCACGTTTTCCATCAGCTTCTCTATTGCACACAAGAACTTGTCCTTCTCTTCATCGCTCTGACCAACCTGTGGAGCATATCCCGAGATGACGTTCACCAAGAGTTTTCCAATCATCATTTTCACCATCATCAACCTTTCACTCACTCCAGTCACACTTACCACACTGTCTACAAACTCCTCAGAAAACAAGACACCAACACCATTCACGCATTCTGGGCACCCTTGCCACACAAACTTGTATTTCTGTCCCTGCCTACCCTTCACCATTCTCACACCATTTCCCTTCCATCTCGTCTCCTGCACACAACATATGTCCACTCTTCTTCTGATCAATACTTCCACCACTTCTCCTGATCTCCCTGTCATTGTCCCTACATTCCATGTCCCAAACCTCAGAAACCGATCTCCACGTCGGGCATCAGACGTTTCGTCGTCATAAATGGAGTGATTTCCACCCTTGCTTCGATCGGGTTCCCCACCTTGAGTTTTGACGAGAGGGAGTGGGGTCCCCCACGGGATACTTCAGGCTGTACCCTACCCATATGTAGTTGTAATTGTCATGGTTCTCTTTTTGAGGCAATGTTTTTATGGCCGGATGCCCTTCCTGACGCCAACCCTTTTAGTCGCCTCTTACGACATCCAGGCATACGGTGTACCTATTCTAAAGCGGGGTACACACCGGTTTATAATATATACATTTATACAGTGCATTCAGAAAGTATTCACACCCCTTCACTTTTTTCACATATTGTTATATTGCAGCCTTATGCTGAAATTGTTTCAATTCATGTTTTCCCTCATCAATCTACACTCAATACCCCATAATGGAAAAGAGAAGACAGGATTTTAGAAAGTTTTGCAAATTTATTAAAAAGAAAAAACTGAAATATCACATTGACATAATAGTCAGGTTCACTATGTTTTTTCGTTCAAAATTTTGGTAGATTAGCAAAACTATACATTTTTGGAATATTCAGAGCATGAGGAATCCAAAAATTAATGTTTACATTTCCAGAGACACCTTTGCGAAAATGACACTCAGGACAGTGATGAAGATCTGTAAAAGCATATTCCTGAACGGTATAGACCTCGTAGATCCTGTGTATAGGACTTATGGTTCAATCTGATACTACCTATAACTTCCTATAACAACCTATAACTTCAAAGGACTTGCAATATCATGTATTATGTAATACAGTTATATCACAAATATAAAGACAATGGTTTTCAATCACCTTTGTTTGTTGCTTTTCTATAATCCTGAGCACTATTTTGAGGCCTTTATTGGATTCCTTGACCCAGAAAACATAGGATTAGCATATTTAATTAAGTCTCTAGGTTGACTAGAAGCTGAGATCGCGCAAAATATGTATTTTATGGCGGCCATTTTCAAAATCCAAAATGGCGGCCATACAGGTGTCTGTGCAAATGCCAACATTGATTTTCGGATTCTCCATGCTCTGATGATTCCAAAAATGTATAGTTTTGCTAATCTACCAAAATTTTGAACGAAATTATATTTGTTAACATAGTGAACCTGACTATAAGTATTCATACCCTTTGCTATGACACTTGAAATTTAGCTCAGGTGCCTCCCATTTCTCTTGATCATCTTTGAGATGTTTCTACACCTTGATTGGTGTCCACCTGTGAGTTTTCAATTCAATTCAATTCAATTCAATTGATTGGACATGATTTGGAAAGGCACACACCTGTCTATATAAGGTCTCACAGCGGACAATGCATATCAGAGCAAAAACCAAGCCATGAGGTCGAAGGAACTGCCTGAAGAGCTGAGACAGGATTGTGTCGAGGCACAGATCTGGGGAAGCCGACAAAAAAAATCTCTGCTGCATTGAAGGTTCCCAAGAGCACAGTGGCCTCCATAATTCTTAAATGGAAGAAGTTTGGAACAACCAGGACTCTTCCTAGAGCTGGCCGCCCAGCCAAACTGAGCAATCGGGGGAGAAGGGCCTTGGTAAGAGAGGTGACCAAGAACCCGATGGTCACTCTGTCTGAGCTCCAGAGATCCTGTGTGGAGATGGGAGAAACTTCCAGAAGGTCAACGATCACTGCAACTCTCCACCGATCTGGGCTTTATGGCAGAGTGGCCAGACGGAAGCCTCTCCTCAGTGAAAGACACGTGAAAGCCGCTTGGAGTTTGCAAAAAAGCACCTAAAGGACTCTCAGACTGTGAGAAACAAGATTCTGTGGTCTGATGAAACAAGGATTGAACTGTTTGGCTTCCGTCTGCACCTAACTCTCCCGTGTGTATGTCCTCAGGGTATTTTATTTTGAAAAATGTTCCATTGTTTTTTTTTGTTTTTTATGAACAAAATTTTTTTTCCAACTTAAGTCTTCAACTTCAATTGTTTATAAAATGTAATATCACGTGTATTACAAATGCATTTGTGCAAAATAATTTATTTGAAATATGATTGGTGTAAACCATGACAACACAGTACAGTCATCTATCTATATATCTATACATCTGGGCAGTGTCTGTGTTGTCACTGAACTTCTCCCTGAAACTTTTGTTTCCGTGGTTGTGAAGTGTTTTCAATAACGTGGTGGTGGTTTTGAATCACGTGGTGTGGAGGTATTTTGAATTATGTGGTGGTGAGGTGTTTTTAATTATGTTGTGGTGAGGTGTTTTATTTAGTTGGTGGTGAGGTGTTTTGTATTACGTGGTGGTGAGGTGTTTTGAATTACGTGGTGGTGAGGTGTTTTGAATTACGTGGTGGTGAGGTGTTTTTAATTACGTGGTGTTGAGGTGTTTTGAATTACGTGGTGGTGAGGTGTTTTTAATTACGTGGTGTTGAGGTGTTTTGAATTACTTGGTGGTGAGGTGTTTTTAATTATGTTGTGGTGAGGTGTTTTTAATTATGTTGTGGTGAGGTGTTTTGAATTATGTGGTGGTGAGGTGTTTTTAATTATGTTGTGGTGAGGTGTTTTGAATTACGTGGTGGTGAGGTGTTTTGAATTACGTGGTGGTGAGGTGTTTTTAATTAAGTGGTGGTGAGGTGTTTTGAATTACGTGGTGGTGAGGTGTTTTTAATTACGTGGTGTTGAGGTGTTTTGAATTACTTGGTGGTGAGGTGTTTTTAATTATGTTGTGGTGAGGTGTTTTGAATTACTTGGTGGTGAGGTGTTTTTAATTATGTTGTGGTGAGGTGTTTTGAATTACGTGGTGGTGAGGTGTTTTGAATTACGTGGTGGTGAGGTGTTTTGAATTACTTGGTGGTGAGGTGTTTTTAATTATGTTGTGGTGAGGTGTTTTGAATTACGTGGTGGTGAGGTGTTTTTAATTACGTGATGGTGAGGTGTTTTGAATTACGTGGTGATGAGGTGTTTTGAATTACGTGGTGGTGAGGTGTTTTGAATTACGTGGTGGTGAGGTGTTTTGAATTACATGGTGGTGAGGTGTTTTTAATTATGTTGTGGTGAGGTGTTTTTATTTAGTTGGTGGTGAGGTGTTTTGTATTACGTGGTGGTGAGGTGTTTTGAATTACGTGGTGGTGAGGTGTTTTGAATTACTTGGTGGTGAGGTGTTTTTAATTATGTTGTGGTGAGGTGTTTTTAATTAGTTTGTGGTGAGGTGTTTTGTATTATGTGGTGGTGAGGTGTTTTGAATTACGTGGTGGTGAGGTTTTTTAATTACGTGGGTGTGAGGTTTTTTGAATTACTTGGTGGTGACGTCTTTTAAATTACTTGGTGGTGAGGTGTTTTAAATTATGTGGTGGTGAGGTGTAATCGTCCCAAACTTCCAGTCTGCACCTACCCCTCCCCTATGTATGTGCCGAGGGTTCTTTTTTTAATTGTTTTTTTTTTTTTCAACCTAAATCTTCAACTTAAATTGCTTATAAAAATGTAATATCACAAACACTATAAATGAATTTGTGTAAAATAATTGTTTGTATTATGATTGGTGTAAATCATGACCACACAGCAACTCAGGTACAGTCGTTAACCTCAGGTAAAATAAGCCTGTTCCTCAGTAACGACGCGCGGTGAGGCGAGCGCAGCGAGCCGAGCCAAGCTTGTGTGTGTGTATGTATGTATGTATATATATATATATATATATATATATATATATATATATATATATATATATATGTATGTGTATATATATATATATATATATGTATGTGTCTGCCCTGTTTTGTCACTGATTTACTCCCTAAAACTATTGTGGAATCGTACCAAACTTCTGGTATGCACCTATCTCTCCTGTGGGTATGTCCTAAGGGTATTTATTTAATTTTGTTTATGAAAAATTGTTTGTTTTTTAAATTGTTTTTTGAATAATTTTTTTTTTCAACTTACATCTTTAACTTCAATTGTTTATAAAATGTAATATCACGTATATTGCACATACATTTGTGCAAAATATTTGTTTCTTTTATGATTGGTGTAAAGCATGACAAAACAGCAACTCAGGTGCTTTCAATCCTTCTATCGATATATCTGGGCAGTGTCTGTGTTGTCACTGAACTGCTCCCTGAAACCTTTGTTTCCGTGGTGGTGAGGTGTTTTGAATTACGTCGTGGTGAGGTGTTTTGAATTACGTGGTGCTGAGGTGTTTTGAATTACGTGGTGGTGCGGTGTTTTGAATTACGTGGTGGTGCGGTGTTTTGAATTACGTGGTGCTGAGGTGTTTTGAATTACTTGGTGGTGAGGTGTTTTGAATTACGTGGTGCTGAGGTGTTTTGAATTACTTGGTGGTGAGGTGTTTTGAATTACGTGGTGGTGAGGTGTTTTGAATTACGTGGTGCTGAGGTGTTTTGAATTACGTGGTTGTGAGGTGTTTTGAATTACTTTATGGTGAGGTGTTTTGAATTACGTGGTTGTGAGGTGTTTTGAATTACATGGTTGTGAGGTGTTTTGAATTACGTGGTGGTGAGGTGTTTTGAATTACGTGGTTGTGAGGTGTTTTGAATTACGTGGTTGTGAGGTGTTTTGAATTATGTGGTTGTGAGGTGTTTTGAATTACTTGGTGGTGAGGTGTTTTGAATTACGTGGTTGTGAGGTGTTTTGAATTACGTGGTTGTGAGGTGTTTTGAATTACGTGGTTGTGAGGTGTTTTGAATTACGTGGTGGTGAGGTGTTTTGAATTACTTGGTGGTGAGGTGTTTTGAATTACGTGGTGGTGAGGTGTTTTGAATTACGTGGTGCTGAGGTGTTTTGAATTACGTGGTTGTGAGGTGTTTTGAATTACTTGGTGGTGAGGTGTTTTGAATTACGTGGTTGTGAGGTGTTTTGAATTACGTGGTTGTGAGGTGTTTTGAATTACGTGGTGGTGAGGTGTTTTGAATTACGTGGTTGTGAGGTGTTTTGAATTACGTGGTGGTGAGGTGTTTTGAATTACGTGGTTGTGAGGTGTTTTGAATTACGTGGTTGTGAGGTGTTTTGAATTACGTGGTGGTGAGGTGTTTTGAATTACGTGGTGCTGAGGTGTTTTGAATTACGTGGTGGTGAGGTGTTTTGAATTACGTGGTTGTGAGGTGTTTTGAATTACATGGTTGTGCGGTGTTTTGAATTACGTGCATTATATGCATCTGGATTTAGCATTCTTCGACTATTATAATATTTGTTTTTAAAATAACGCCATCACTTAATCTATTTCAGTAATATACAAAAGGTTTTGCAGTTTGTTCAGAGTGCGTATTAGGGCAAGTGTTGTCTAAGACTAAGGAAATCTTCTTCCGTCCCCTGCTGTCTGAAAGCAACGCGTGCTTTATCGTCTCGAGCGTCTCTTATCTGCTCGTGTCGTCCTCCTGTCGTGTTGCAAAGATTGCATCTCCAGACATTTATAGGAACAATAAAGTGATTTACAAGGAGAGTCCAGTGTTTTCATTCCATGAGCTTTCATCTTTCATGGCAGAGTAATTAAAGAGGTCTTCCACAAGAACCTAATTCACCGTTACAGAAAGACACCTGAAGGATAGACCTATAGGAGATGTGATAAGGAAACTTTTGAGTTGGTTCTGCACTTGAACACACGCGTCATGATGCGTTTCACCTGGTGTTTAAACAACAAGCCAAATGGTAATAACCTTTTAAAATACAATGATCAAAGCTTTCAAAGAATGTCAGAATTGGATATTGACGACTTAGATATTGAATGTTTTTTTATACTAGTGTCATGAGTAAACAAAACATGTATAGTAACAGATGATGACGAGGAAATGTTTGTAATATGAATGTTTAATCCTAACATTTAACTTCCATTATAACATTGTAACATCCAGGTCGAAAATCCCAAAGAAAACCAGTAGGACAAATCCCATAGATATCCCATCGGAAATTGGACCAGTAGAATCTACTGGTTTCAATGAGGAAAGTGAAATACTGGATCAGTAGAAAATACCAATAAAAAACCAGTACGTCAATAGGACCAGTAGAAGATCAATAGAATACCAATATATAAATGACCAAGATTGAAAATAACCAATCGCCATACGTGGGAAAATGACATGCGTAGATTGGGAATGGTTGAGATCTCTGGATCCTCACTAGCAAAACAACTTTTGCAGGGAAACCCTGTTACAAAGAACATAGCTATAACTCAATTCAACATGGAACTGTGTGTTTTGTCTTTGTTTATAACAAAATATAATTAAAGTATTTTTTTTGGTCAATGGGTTTTCAGACCAGTTAACTTTAATGGTTTCTATAGGACCAGTTGAACTTAAAGGTTCCTATTGGTTTATATGGGTTTCAGACCAGTTGCATCAATGGTTTCTATGGGTTTCGACCGAATCTGGTTAAAATTCTATTGGAAACTCTACTGGTTCCTGTAGAAACCAATAAAAACCGGGATTTCCAATAGAGACCCATAGAAATGTCCAACTGGTCTCTATTGGTTTCTATGGGATTTTCGACCTGGGCATTGTTAATATCACAAAACCAAAGTTATTTGATAAACTCATGTCCATGCAGAAGTCTGGAGTAGTGTAAACTTGAGTAATTGAAGAGATTAACTCAAGCTTTTGGGTCTCATCATCTGCCATGATCTTTTCAGGGAAAACCACATTTCCAAGCTGGCCCCCAAAGCCAGTCGCCGACTGGGCATCCTCCGTCGTGCGAAGTCCTTTCTTGGCACACCTGAGCTCCTCACCACATACAAGGCTTTCATCCGCAGCTCAATAGAATACTGCTCTCCCCTATGGGCTGGTGCTCCTGCCTCAATACCAAGCTCGGCTTCATGCTGTGGAAACCAAAGCTTTCAGAATCATTGGAATCTCCTGCGATGTAGTTAACTCCGAGGGCCTTTCACTCACTCACCGCAGGCAGGTTGGTGGTCTTTCTGTCTTCTACCGACTCCTCTCCGGCCTTGCTCCCCCACCTCTCTCTGTGCTCTGTCCCCCAAATATTCCTGCAGGTCGCACAAGATCTGTCTGCAACCCTCTTATGGTTAAACTGCCAAAATCAAGATTCTCTGCTCACCTTCACTCCTTCATTCCTCTTTTCTCCCGCCTCTGGAACAAACTCCCTCACTCTCTTCAATCCCACTCCTCCCTCCAGGTGTTTAAAACAGCTGTTCACCACCATCTCTTATCTTCCCCCATCCAAAACCTTGATCTTTTCTACCCCCATTAATTCATCCCAGATACACTTTTTTGAAATACCAACTTCTTTCCTGGAAGTCCGAGCAGTGTCTATGTGTTTTTTTTTTTACCTCTCTCACCCACCCGTCTTCCCACGCCTCCTCCCCCCAAGCCCTCTCCCTCCCACAGATCTCCCGATGTCCCTGCTCTCCATCTTGTCTCCCGCTCCCTTTATCATATGTTTTATGTGTCAGTTTGTCTTTTTGTGATCAATGTTAGCTCTTACACGAGCCTCGATCTTGTATACAAAAAAAAGAAGAAAAAAAGATGAAGCAGAAGAGATACTCAAACACTGGTATGACTCTGTACAAAACAAATGGTGGCTGGCTTTTAATCTCCACTCTCTCTTCTCTCTGCTTTGCTACCTATAACAAATACCCAGCGCGATAGCCCCTCCGTGTAGAAACCACTCGTAAATACGAGACTGTTCGATATGTAGATGGAGGCAGAAACTACTCCCTAATGTGAGATATCTCTATACCCTGAAAAGGCCAGAAATCCCCTGAACATTCGCCATATTTCCATGGCCCATAAAATCGATCTTCAACATTCTTTTCTCGAACAGTCGATCGTAAATAATTTGTGATTGTTAAACTTAAATGTAATGTTGTCAAATTTGTCATTATAAAAATAAATCACAAAAGGATTGTTATAAATCAGAGCTTTTTGTTTACAAAACCTAGACTAATGGAAGAGAGAGGTGGCCGGGGTGAAAAGGTGACGTATTGACTGTGGAGCGGTGGGACAACAGGTGGATGCAATAAGTCATGAACGAACTGGAAAATAAGAGATAGAAGAAGGGAGGAAACGGCAACCTGTAACTGAGAGGGGTTGGCTTGGTCGGATTAATGTGCGGGATTTTTTTTTAGTAAAAAAATGGATATTGTGGGTATGGATGGGGTGATGTATGCATATGAAATGGTGATGCACAGTCATCTTGGATAGCTCGAGGGAAAAGTGGGATTGCACAGTTTCAGGAAGGCAGTTGCACAAATCATACATTTTACTCATACATACATTTCCATACACATTTTCCATCAGGTGAGTATTTTGGGACTGCCACTGGTGACATGTAACCAGGTGCTACCTGCATGGTCGGGTTGTCGGTGACTATGTACCGACACCCCTCACTGGCTTTTCTTTTGTATACTTGGTCTAGGCTTGTATGAGCGCTAACACATAGAACATATAATAAAGGGAGCGGGAGATAAGCGTGAGATAGAGAGGGAAGTACAACAACAGTACAGAATAGGGACATCAGGAGATCTGTGGAAGAGAGGGGTACACGGGATAAACAAGATGGACGCTACAGGGGATTTCACGAAAAAGGCTTTGCTAATGGGGAGAGTATCTGTTCAATCCTGCCAGAACCAAAAACAACACCTGGCAAAGGCGGAGGAGCTCCCGTAGGGGGCCAACGGCCATCCAGCAAAGAGATGGTGTTTCCTAAAAAATACACATCCGGATTGAACCAGTTTGAGTCATACCAAAAATTTGAAAATGTTCTGGGTCCAGTCTTTTTCCCGATATTCATAAATTATCTCTCTGACTCTCTGGAAAATCCTCTTTATCTATTTGCTGATGACTTCACCCTCTTTCACGACATCCCTCATCCGTCAGACAGGAAGGCTGCAGCCTCTTCCCTCTTCAGACCTTGACAAAAATCACAAGCTGGTCAAACACTCAGAATATGCCTTTCAATCCTAAAAATATCTCGCACTCTCACTATCTCTCTCCAAAAGGACCGTGTGGCAAATCCTCCTGATTACATTCTTAACAATCATTCTGAGGATGTTCAGTGATTCAATCTATTGGGTCTCACTGTCAGATCTTTCATGGGCAAACCACATTTCAAAGTTGGCCATCCAAAGCCATCCGCCGACTGGGCATCCTCCATTGTGTGAAGTCCTTCCTTGGCACACCTCAACCCCTATCCACCTACAAGGCTTTCATCCGCAGCTTGATGGAGTAATGCTCTCCTCTTTGGGATGGCTCTCCTGCCCCCCAACTTGCTCAGCTTGACGTCATGGAAACCAAGGCCTTCAAGATTATTGGAATCTCCCGTGATGAAGTCGAGTCGATGGGCCTTTCACTTCGCCATCGCAGACAGGTCGGTGGTCCACATTGAAGAGGCCACATTTCAAAGTTGGCCTCCAAAGCCAGCCGCCAACTGGGCATTCTCCATTGTGTGAAGTCCTTCCTTGGCACGCCTCAACTTTTCAGTTTTATTACTGTTTTGAAAGTGCCAAAAAGGCAAATTGTGTTTTACAGTATACAAGTATGTTATTCAATTGAAATAAAATAAAGATTTTAAAGGTCGTAGAAAAAAATTCTGGTTATTTACCACTGTTGATGCAGCCAGGTGGTTTATACACCACCTTATTTAACATGTTACATTAGTTATTCATGCATGTTGTTGTGTTCTTTATGACAATGTGGTGATGTTCCCTTTTAGTGTTCTGGTTATGATGATAGTGTTTAAGCCAAACATCAAGGGGGAGCTAGTAGTGACTTAACTTTTCTTTACCGGTACGTTTTGTAATAGCAGAGAAAAAAACTGGTGTGAATATTATTAGCCAATCAGTGGAGTCCTTTCAAAGAGCCAATGGGTGATGCAGATTGGAGAGGAGCTGAGAGCTCATATCAGGACATGTACAGCTCCAGACCTCTTTTCCATGGAATACTTTTTCATTTTATTTCATGAGTCACTCAACAAAAGTCACTATTAAATGTTAGGTTGATAAAGCCCTTCACATTGGTACCCCACCAGACATCATCTCCTTCATGGTATGCCCACCTCCCATCCTCTCACTTAGCCAGCTCCTCCCATCTTCCCCCTCACCCCAACCCCTTCTATCTTGCCCCTTTCTCCTCACAACTTCCATCTCACTTTTATGTTTGTAAATCGTGGCAAGACACATAAACCAGAAGTCGTTTATTTCCAATCCAGAGTGCAGTACATGCGAAAGCAGAGTGCGAGAAGAAAAAGAAGAATCACAGCTTGACCTCTTATGCCACAGAGAAGCCCATGATTCTAACCATAGTTGGGTCTATACTCAGTTCCACATCACACCTCCCTTTTGCCAGTTCACAGATGGCATCATAGGTCGTTGGAATGTCAAGTACAACTTCACAGATCTAATCTGCATGGCCTTTTTCTTGACCTCCCACTACTTCTCGATGGTGGGGTAACATCTCCATTTACATTCGTATGTTGAGCATTGTATTGGTACACATTTACGTACTGGTACAACAATGGACCTAAACCCCGCTAAGTTGCCAAAATACCAGACTCAAACAAGAAAAAACTAGAGCCATGCGACTGTGTTGCCAATATGCCTCCACATAGTCTCAAAATGGGTAAATGCCTTCGTTCACTGTCCTAAAAATAAACAAGTTTGATTTAAATCCCTTCAGCTGTTTTCAAGTATGACATTTTCGCCAGCCATGGCAAGTTTCACATCGATCAGTGAAGCAGTTTCAGAGAAGGGATTTTTTTCAATAATGGCTTTCAAGCTAATATGGCTGCCACACCACATGACATATGACCTTAAAAATGTTCACTCTGCATATGTATGGGTAGGGGATCACATTTGTGAAGTTTCGTATTGATCGGATAAGGTTCGTTTTTCTATCTGAGATGGCTCCCAAACCACGTGACCTATGACATCATCATTTTGAAACTATATGCAGCAATGGTGTTAGATGATATTTGTAAAATTTTGCATCGATAGAGTATGCAGTTTCAGAGATATAATTATTTAATATTTTCCTTCAATCCAATATGGCTGCCACACCATGTGACCAATGACGTTTTCATGGTCATATTTCAAACCCCCTGCCTAGTCAATGACACACGTAGTTTCGAGTCAATCGATTTGGTGGTTTGGGAGAAGATGTTTTTTTAAAGGTTTTAGGTTAAATCCAATATGGCTGCCAAACCATGTGACCAATGATGTCATAAATTTAATATTTAAATACAAATGGGTCATAGATCATGAGCATGCAATTGCAGAGTTTTATGATAAGGAATTCGATTGAAACATTTTTGGCTGGTATACCACTTCACCGACGATGTCATCATCATGGTTTTGTTCCCCATTGGGAGTACTTGACAAGGTGCCAAGTTTCAAATTTTTCCATTCAGTGGTTTCCGAGAAATAATTTTTTTAATTATTTGCATTTCATCCAAGATGGCTGCCAAACCACGTGACCGATGGCATCACAATTATCATAAAAAACATTCTGCATGGGTGTCACTCTTACCCTGAAAGTTTCGACTCATTCGGACATTTGGTTGCTGAGAAAAACGAGGTTTAGCCTGTACGGACAGACGTACAGACGGACAACCCGAAAACATAATTCCTCCAGCCACCTCCGGGGGCGGAGGCATAAAAAGAGACAGACAGCGACATGAGCAAGAATGATCAGGTGTTTTGTCCTGTACGACCCGTGCAGACTGGTGTTGTTCAGGGCTGGTGCGGCATGGGGTGGGACGGTGGCAATGAGGAGATGAGTTCACTGTCTCTCAAACCATCCATATCAATGACAAAGCAGAGAGAGGGAGATGAGATGGCTTCTCATCTGTCCTGTTAGAAGCCCATCTGTCCATCTGTCCTGTCTCATGTGTCTGTCCTGTTAGAAGTTAGAAGCTTCTCATCTGTCTCACTCAGTACTGTCTCACTTCTCTCAGTGCGCATGTGCGTATGTGGCTTTCATGCCCCAAGGACCGCCCTCTGGTCCTGCCATTGGCCAGTGGGTGGCGCAGTCTTCCAGGTAATTCCGCCTATCTCCAGTCTCCACGGCTCACTAATACTGCCATGACCTGCAGTTATCTGGCCAAACAGCCAATGATGTTTTCTTTTAAAGCGCTGCCGTGAAATGGGGTGAATAGGGACAGCAAGGTGAATAGGGACACAAACTGAAAAAAAGTTCGGAACTTTTTTTATCTGAAAATTGATAACCATACTGATTTGTTGATATTTGGGTTGAAAGTGTTCTCTTGTTTTTTTAAAAAGCAACTTATAGTCCCTTTTAACCCCATATATGGGTTAAATAGGAATAAATAGGATTTTTATGGCTGTCCCTATTCACCCCGTTTTACGGGTGAATAGGGCCAGTCACTAATACAAAAAAATAATAATCAAGAAATCGGGACAGTTTGGAGAAACTTTTCATCCCATATTTTTTTTCATTGGCACCATGGTTTATATTATGGGTGCATATTATGTGCATCCATCTGAGCTATCAATTTAGCAATAAGTTGGAAACTCAGGATTGTTTCTTGATTATTATTTTTTTGTATTAGTGACTGTCCCTATTCACCCGTAAAGCCGTAAAAATCCTATTTATTAGCCCGAAGTTCGGTGGATGTGCGGAGTATTCAGTATACAAAAAAACAAAAACAAAAACAAAAAAAATTGTGGCTCGTGAAAGCGTGATAGCGTGTGTGCGTGACTTTTGGGGAAAAAAAATTTGAAAAAAATAAGAAAAGCAATGGCTAGATCGATCACGTGTCGACATGTGCCCATCATTAAAATAAATACAACCTACAACCAAGCGCGAGTGGAACAGCTCATTTGTGAAGGGAAGGTAGACATCTGGAACAACATGTTGGGATTTTTTTCCATCTCAGGTGTGCTTATTTCTCTTTTATTTATGAGACATCATACGGATGTAAATAAACACTGGTTTTACTCTGTTTGCATTGCACATAATGTCCAGCGAATTTCACCTCCCGGTGCCTTGTATTCTTTTTTTTAAAGCTTCTGTGCACCGCCGTTGATCCTCAGTTTGTAAGGCACCGTCTACATTTCCAATAAAAGAGACATAGTTCTGGACTTGGTTATGACCAACTTCCCAGAAAATGTCTGCTGCTCTTCATCTGCTCCAATCGGCTCATCTGATCATGTGCTTGTTAAAGTGGACATCTCTCTGACCATTCTCAGGGAGCCTCCTCAGCGTCGACGAGTCTGGCATTTCACTCAGGCCAACTGGCACGGTCTTCAAGCAGCCATCAATCATCTGGACTGGTCTCCCATCTCTACCACCTCTGACATGAACTCATCCTGGGAATTCTTCCAAAGTAAATTGCTCTCTCTCATGCACAGATTTATCCCATCTCGTCTTCAGTTGTCATACCCTTCCTCCCGTCCATGGTACACGGAATCTTGTGGTGAGGCTGTTGCCCAGAAACAACTTGCCTTCGTCTCCTGGAAAGCAAATCCAACGGAAGGAAATCTCATTTCCTTTCACAAAGCCCGAAACAAGTGTGTGTCCACCCTCAGGAGAGCCAGGAAACAATATCTCTCCATTCTCAAGACCGAAATCTCTTATCTGTCTCCCTCTTCCAAATACTGGTGGCGTCTGGTCAAATCTGTTTCTGGTGTTTTGTTCCCCCTCCATCCCATCCCTTACCTCAAACGGCTACACGGCTGACTCCGCACGTGAAAAAGCTGAATGCCTCAACTCTGTGTTTGCCTCTAAATCTTGTGTCCCAAACCCATCCCTCTCTGTACCCACCGTACCCAGTCGTACCCAGCTGCTCCTGGACTCTGTGTCCTTTCCTCCTGACAAGGTGGAAAAGTTTCTGTCAACCCTCGACTCTGATTCTGCAACTGGACCTGATGGCATCAGCCCACGAGTCCTAAAATCCAGTTCTTCCGCTCTTTCACTCCCTCTCTCTGATCTCTTCACCCTCTCTTTTGCTCAAGGTCATCTGCCATATGCTTGGAAATCAGCCAACATCACCGCTTTACACAAAAAATGTGCAAAAACAGATCCTAGCAACTGCAGACCAATCAGCCTTCTCCCAATTATCAGCAAAGTCATGGAATCCATCATTGCTTTGGATATGAAATCTTTCCTCTTCTCCAATGGCTTGATCTCTGATCATCAATTTGGTTTCAGACCAGGTCACTCTACTCTGGACATGCTGCTTCTGCTGTCTCAACAATGGATGGAGGTCCTCAATGCCAAACAGGAAATTAGAGCTGTCTCCCTCGACATATCACGTGCCTTCGATACGGTCTGGCAGCCCGATCTGCTGACCAAACTCTCCTCCTTTGGTATCCATGGAAATCTCCACGCATGGATGGCGGACTTCCTCTCTAGTCGTAGTCAACGTGTGGCCCTGAATGGGTTTCTCTCATCTCCTCTTCCTGTTCAGGCTGGAGTTCCCCAAGGCAGTGTTCTGGGCCCTGTGCTTTTTCTGGTCTTCATCAATGATCTCTCCTGGTGTTGAGCCTGAGCTTGGTGAGTTCCCCAAGGCAGTTGAGCCAGGAGCCTGGTGTTGGGCTAGCGGCTAGGGTGCCAGCTTAGGATCCCAGGATCCTGGGTTCGAATCCCGGTCGATCGCTGAATTAACGCCAGGGGGTTGACTCAGCCTGTCATCCTTCCGAGGTCGGCTAATTGAGTACCAGTTCACTGGTAATTCCCTGCTTGTCGTAAAAGGCGACAAAAAGGGTTGGCGGCAGGAAGGGCATCCGGCCGTAAAACATTGCTTCAAAAAGGGGACAAAAAAACAACAACAACCACGGTCCCCGAAAAAGGCCAACCCCCGCTTTGTGGGGAAAAATGGCCTCTAAATGTGTTTTTTTTTATTATATATATCAATGATCTCTCCGACTCTCTTGAAAATCCTCTCTATCTCTTTGCTGATGACTCCACTCTCTGCTGCTCCATTCCTCATCCCTCAGATCGGCAGTCTGCAGCCTCCTCACTCTCTGCAGACCTGGACAAAATCACAGACTGGGCAAACAAGTGGAACATGTCTTTCAATCCTGACAAATCTCACACTCTTACGATGTCTCTCCAAAAAGACCGACTGGACAACCCTCCCAACCACTTTCTGAATAATCCTCTCCAAGAAGTTCTGTCACTCAAGCTTTTGGGTCTTACTATCTGCCATGATCTTTCCTGGGAAAACCACATTTCAAATCTGGCCTCCAAAGCCAGTCGCCGACTGGGCATCCTCCGTCGTGCGAAGTCCTTCCTTGGCCCACCTCAGCTCCTCACCACATACAAGGCTTTCATCCGCAGCTCAATGGAATACTGCTCTCCCCTCTGGGCTGGTGCTCCTGCCTCACACCTAGCTCGTCTTCACGCTGTTGAAACCAAAGCGTTCAGAATCATTGGAATCTCCCGCGATGAAGCTAACTCCGAGGGTCTTTCACTTACTCACCGCAGGCAGGTTGATGGTCTTTCTGTCTTCTACCGACTCCTCTCTGGCCTTGCTCCTCTAGCTCTCTCTGGGCTCTGTCTCCCAAATATTCCTACAGGTCGCACAAGATCTGCCTGCAACCCTCTTATGGTTAAACTGCCAAAATCAAGACTCTCTGCTCACCTTCACTCCTTCATTCCCCTTTTCTCCCGCCTGTGGAACAAACTCCCTCACTCTCTTCAATCCCACTCCTCCCTCCAGGTCTTTAAAACAGCTGTTCACCACCATCTCTTATCTTCCCCCATCCAAAACCTTTATCTTTTCTACCCCCGCTAATTTCACCCCAAATCCTCTTTTTTGAAATACCAACTTCTTTCCTCGAAGTCCTTGGTGTCCTTGTGTTTATACTTCTCCCACTCCCCCGCCCCCCCCCTTTCCTACGCCGCCTTCCCCCAATCCCTCTCCCTCCCACACATTCCCGATGTCCCTGCTCTCAAATGTTGTGTTGATGTGCTTCCCCTTCTCTCCCCATCTTGTCTGCCGCTCCCCTTTTTATATACTTTGTTTGTTTGTCTGTTTGATTTGTTTGTGTCATAAATGTTAGCTCTTTCACGAGCCTCGATTGTGTATACAAAAAAGAAAGAAAAAAAAAGTTACTTTGAATTACACATTACATAATAACACATAATTTAACATTCCATTCGAGTTTCTTTTATCCTCAAAAATAGACTAGAGTGAACACACATTCATGTTAAAAGATTGGCCTTTAAAACCTACCCTTATGAAGGGGACGGACATCTGTACAAACACACAAACTGACATTTTGTTTTATATGGTAGAATATTGATTAAATATTCTTTCACATATTCCTAAGACTCAGGAATGTCGTATACTATTAATAAAAGACGGTTGTAGAATTGCATGATGTCTGAACAACATTCCTGACATAAACCAACAACCCATTTAACGTTGAAACTGGAATGGCAGGATGGTTAATGGGTAGCACACACTTCCTTCTAAGTTGGCTAACGTGTGTGCTCAATTCTCCAACAAAAAAAGAACCTGAATATATTTGTATCCTGCACTTGCCTTAAGTCATCGAGTACATCTGCGCTTCACCACAGGGATTAATGTCACGGCTACATTTGATAGAAATCGATTGCTGATGCTATAGACACGATTGAAAGGGGCAGGCCATGACATGCGTGTACCTTAGACAAAATTCCAAACTATTGCTCTGATCTCTGGCAGCATCAGCTACTTATCTGTTCCTCAGTAATCGTACAACCAGCAGGCACTGTACACACATGATTGAATGGAAAGGTCATAAATGCTTTACTGCCAGTGACAAACATGAACCTTTTTACCAATTTCACAATTAGTTGAAGTGTTTTCATTTGTACAATATAGTACGATATGTAAGATATATCGTATTGTAGCGGTTACCGCTGGATGCACACAATCGCCTTGCACCGGCCAGAACACGGCCAGACGCGCCTCTCCCGGGCATGCCCAGACTCACTGTTCCCGGGCACGCCCGAACCTCCCGGGCATGCCCGGTCTCGTCTTTCCCGGGCATGCCCGCTCTCGCCTTTCCAGGGCTCGCCCAGAGCGTCCGGGCATGCCCGCTATCGCCTTTCCAGGGCTCGCCCAGAGCGTCCGGGCATGCCCGCTCTCGCCTTTCCAGTGCTCGTCCAGAGCGCCCGGGCACGCCCAGCCTCGACTTGCCAGGCCGCAGCCAAACACGCCCGGGCAGGTCCAGACTCGCCTTTCCAAGGCTCGCCCTTGACACCCGGGCATGCCCGGTATAGCTTTTGCCGGGCAAACTTCCCGACATAAATGTGTATATATATTGCTGCCCGATAAACGGGCTTTTGTCAGAATACCTGAGCTGTTTTGTTTCAATAAAGCAACTCGGACGAATTCCGTCGTTGGTCGCGTCACTTCTTTCGACTCGCGTTGGAGCGCAGCTCCTTCACTGGTGACCTACCGACATGGACACGGCAGTGACTCTTAAACTGCCTACCTTCTGGGAGGCTCACGCGGCTGTTTGGTTCACCCAGGCGGACTCCCAGTTCACCCTGCTAGGCATCACCGCGGACGACACCCGCTTCCACCACGTCGTGGCAGCGCTCGGTTCCGCCACCGCGGCCCGCGCCCTGAGCCTCCTCGAGCAGCCGCCGGCTGCCGACAAGTATGACGCGCTGAAGACGCTCCTCCTCGACGCTTTCGCCCTCACGGGCGGCACGCGCACGGCGCCTGCTCGACCTGCCCGAGCTCGGCGACACGCGCCCGTCCGAGCGCATGGACTATATGCTCTCGTTGCTCGGTGAGCACTCTCCGGATTTTCTGTTCCGCGAGTTGTTCCTTCGCCAGCTGCCTCACCCGGTACGCCTCGCCCTGGCTGGCACGTCGATCACCGATCCCCGCGCCCTTGCCAGGGAAGCCGATAAGATCTCCTCGTCGGGCCAACACATCGGCGCGGCTACCTGGAGCCTGCCGCCGTCCGAGGCGATGCCCACGACGCCCGAGCGCCCTGCACGGTTGGAGGCCGAACTGCCGGTGAAACTGGCGGCCGCCACGCCGCACCGACCGCTTCCGACACGACGGCCGGGGCCTCCACCTGACCAGGCGTGGTGTTATTACCACGCCAGGTTCGGACACAAGGCTCGGACGTGCCGACCCCCGTGCACTTTCGGCAAGTCGGGAAACGGCCGGGCCGGCGTTCATTCCCAGCCATGAGCGCCGGCCACTCGGGCAACTTGCTTTTTATTCGGGACAAAGCGTCCAGGCGGCGTTTCCTTTGTGACACCGGCGCCCAACTGAGCGTCATACCCGCCTCCGAGCAGGACAGGCGGGACGCCATTTGCGGCCCCTCTTTGGTCGCTGCTAATGGCTCGGCCATACGCACTTTCGTCCCGTGCAACGTCACCCTCTGCTTCGGCAGCCAGCGCTTTCAGTGGACCTTTGTGACCGCCTGCGTCCCCATGGCTTTGCTGGTCGCCGACTTCCTCTGCGCGCACGGGCTGCTGGTCGACGTCAAACGTCAACCTTGTCAACGCCGAGACCTTCAGCTCCCTGGCGTGCACGACGAGCAGCTCCGCACCGACCGAACTGGCGTGCGCCCTCCCGACGGCGAACGAGTTCGCTCGCCTGCTCGCGGAATTCCCGGCCCTCAAACGGCCGACGTTTTCGGCTGTCGCAGTGCGGCATGGGATCGAGCACCACATACCCACTACGGGCCCGCCGGTCTATGCCAGGGCCCGCCGCCTCGACCCGGCCAAGCTCGCCATGGCAAAGGCCGAGTTCGACGCGTTGGAGCACCTCGGCATCGTGCGGCACTCCAATAGCGCGTGGGCCTCACCACTGCACATCGTGCCAAAGCTGGGGGGCGGATGGCGCCCGTGTGGCGACTACCGCCACCTCAACGACGCTACCACCCCCGACAGGTACCCGATCCCGCACATCCAGGACTTTTCCGCCCGTTTGGCAGGACGGGTCATATTTTCCGAAATTGACCTGATACGGGGATACCACCAGGTACCTGTCCGGGCGGCCGACGTCCCGAAGACGGGCGTCATCACGCCGTTCGGCCTGTTCGAATTTTTGAGGATGCCGTTTGGCCTCAAGAACGCGGCCCAGGCGTTCCAGCGCTTAATGGATGGCGTGCTGCGCGACCTGCCATTTCTTTTCGTCTATCTGGACGACATCCTCGTCGCCAGCACGTCCCGCGCTGAGCACCTCCTCCACCTCCGAACACTGTTCAGTCGCCTCAGCGAGCACGGCTTAATTGTCAACCCGGCCAAATGCCACTTCGGCACGACGACCGTTGACTTTTTGAGCCACCGCATCACCAAGACCGGGGCCGTGCCGCTGCCGACCAAGGTCGAGGCCATCACCACGTTCCCGCGTCCCCGTTCCATCAAGGCCCTACAAGAGTTCCTCGGCATGGTGAATTTTTATCACCGATTCGTGCCCCGCGCTGCTCAGCTCATGCGGCCCCTTTACGAGGCCCTCCGGGGCAAGCCGGCCAAGCGTGACATCGTTTGGTCCGCGGCCATGGACGCGGCCTTCGCGAGCGCAAAACGGGCCCTCGCCGACGCAACGCTGCTGGCTCACCCGGTGCTCAACACGCCCATCGCCCTCACTACGGGCGCCTCCAACTACGCGGTGGGCGCCGTCCATGAACAATGGGTGGACGGGGTTTGGCAGCCACTCGCTTTTTTCAGCCGGCAGCTCCGGCCGAACGAGTTAAAATACAGCACGTTCGACCGCGAGCTGCTCGGTCTATTCCTGGCCGTTCGCCATTTCCGACACCTCCTGGAGGGCCGCCCGTTCACGGCTTTCGTCGACCACAAGCCGGTGGTCTACGCAATGGCCAAAGTCACGGAGCCGTGGTCGGCCCGCCAGCAGCGCCACCTCTCCGCCGTGTCGGAATTCACCATGGACATCCGGCACGTCGCCGGCAAAGACAACGCTGTGGCCAACTGTCTTTCTCGGGCCAGCGCGAACGCGGTCCACCTCGGCGTGGACTTCGCGCTCATGGCGGCCGACCAGACCACCGACACCTCGGTGCAGGCCCTCCGGGCGGCGGACACGGGCCTCCGCCTGGCCGACATGCCCTTCGCGGGCACCGTCCTGCTCTGCGACGTCTCCCAGGGCCAGCCTCGCCCCATCGTGCCCGTTTCCTGGCAGCGCCGCATCTTCGCCTCCATCCACGGCCTTTCTCACCCGGGCCGGAAAGCTTCTCAGAAGCTGGTGTCGGCGCGTTTCGTCTGGCACGGCCTTCGACGGAACGTCCGCGACTGGGCCAATGCCTGCACGGCCTGCCAGCGGGCCAAGGTCCACCGCCACACCCAGGCCCCGCTGGCACCTTTCACCGTGCCTGCACGGCGTTTCGACCACGTCCACGTGGACCTGGTCGGTCCCCTGCCCCCATCGCGGGGGTTCACCCACCTGCTCACCATGGTGGACAGGACCACCAGGTGGCCGGAGGCCGTACCCCTCACCTCCACCACCACCGCCGACGTGGCACAGGCGTTCATCGCCACCTGGGTCGCGCGCTTCGGCGCACCGGCGGACATCTCGTCCGACCGCGGCCCACAGTTCACGTCCAAACTTTGGGGCGCGGTTGCCCGCTCGTTGGGGGTCACGCTGCACCGCACCACGGCCTACCACCCCCAAGCCAACGGGTTGTGCGAGCGGTTTTACCGCTCCATGAATGCCGCACTCATGGCCGGCCTTCAGGACGACGGTTGGACCGACCGGCTGCCGTGGGTCCTTTTGGGCCTCCGCACGGCCCCCAAGGAGGACCTCCGGGCGTCCGCCGCCAAGCTCGTCTACGGCCAGCCGCTCCGCATCCCGGGCGAGTTCGTGCCCGACGCTACCAGTCCCTGGTCCGCTGCACACCAGCGCTCGGACCTCCAGGAGGCCGCCTGCCGATTTGCCCCCGTGCCAACGTCCCGACACGGTGGCCCCCAGTCCTACGTCCCCCCGGCGCTTCGCACAGCGGAGTACGTCTTTGTGTGTCATGATGCGCACCGGGGGCCACTCCGGCCGCCGTACGACGGGCCCTTCCGGGTCCTGCGATGGGGCGACAAGTCCTTTGTCGTCGACGTTGGCGGCCGGTCGGACCGGATCTCTGTGGACCGCCTCAAACCGGCGCACATGGACGTCGACCGACCACCACGGTTGGCCCTTCCTCCGCGGCGAGGCCGCCCCCCGTCCACAGTTCCCCCCGCTCGACCACCCACCACCACGTCGGACCCCTCCCCACGACCCTCCAGGGGTCGCTTCGGCCGGGTCATCCGGACTCCCCTTAAATTGACCCTGCCGGTGCAGATCGATTCTGGAGGGGCGTGTGTAGCGGTTACCGCTGGATGCACACAATCGCCTTGCACCGGCCAGAACACGGCCAGACGCGCCTCTCCCGGGCATGCCCGGACTCACTGTTCCCGGGCACGCCCGAACCTCCCGGGCACGCCCGGTCTCGTCTTTCCCGGGCATGCCCGCTCTCGCCTTTCCAGGGCTCGCCCAGAGCGTCCGGGCATGCCCGCTATCGCCTTTCCAGGGCTCGCCCAGAGCGTCCGGGCATGCCCGCTATCGCCTTTCCAGGGCTCGCCCAGAGCGTCCGGGCATGCCCGCTATTGCCTTTCCAGGGCTCGCCCAGAGCGTCCGGGCATGCCCGCTCTCGCCTTTCCAGTGCTCGTCCAGAGCGCCCGGGCACGCCCGCTCTCGCCTTTCCAGTGCTCGCCCAGAGCGTCCGGGCATGCCCGCTCTCGCCTTTCCAGGGCTCGCCCAGAGCGTCCAGGCATGCCCGCTCTCGCCTTTCCAGTGCTCGTCCAGAGCGCCCGGGCACGCCCAGCCTCGACTTGCCAGGCCGCAGCCAAACACGCCCGGGCAGGTCCAGACTCGCCTTTCCAAGGCTCGCCCTTGACACCCGGGCATGCCCGGTATAGCTTTTGCCGGGCAAACTTCCCGACATAAATGTGTATATATATTGCTGCCCGATAAACGGGCTTTTGTCAGAATACCTGAGCTGTTTTGTTTCAATAAAGCAACTCGGACGAATTCCGTCTTTGGTCGCGTCAATTCTTTCGACTCGCGTTGGAGCGCAGCTCCTTCAGTATAGTATGTAATAGTATAATGAAATAAATATATATATATATATATACAAACATTATCAGGGAATCCGTCTCTGATGGGATCATAGATGTTTCACCTAAAATGAGCACTTTTTTGGAGTGTGTATTCGTAGGAAAGGGAATTCGGCATAAATATTCAATGAGCATATGTTGCAGTGAGCGGAGTTGGTGACCTTGGAAATGTCGCTCCATTCCACCAGCAAAGATTTAAAATCCATGCTTGTTGTACCTCCGAAGTATTGCTTGGGAGTGAGGGTGATATTATGGAAGCTCGGCTGGGAAACACATTTCGGCATTTTTTTGAGTCTCCCGCCTGACGGAAGATCACCTATGTTCTTTCTCTGCCAACCGACCATCTTCAGGCACATATCCCTAACCACGTCGCTTCTTCAGCCCCAACCTGCCCCCTCTATACTCCACATGACTTTGCTTTTGGCAATTTTCATTTGGTATTTCTCACATTTCAATCTGGCTTCCCTTTCGATGATTCATCGATCAGTAGATTCAGTTTCACTTTCCAACATCAGTTTCGCTTTGGGATATCAGTTTTGATTTGCCATTGCAACTTGTGATGCGACACCAATGGTGCATGAAAATGATCGTCAAAATGATTTCCGATCTTCAAAGTTGTCTAAAGGGGTCTAAGGTATCTTAAGGGTCTTCAACGGGTTGGAAAGCATATATATATAAAGGGTTTAAGGGGTCTAAAGTGTCTTTAGGGTATTAAGGGTCCTAAAGGTTTCTAAAGTGTTCAAAGGGTCTTAGTTGGTCTAAAGGATGTAAACGGTAAAGGCGTCTAAGGGTGAAAGAGCAAAAGGTGGAAGAAGGTCTATAAGTGTCTAAGTCTCGAAAGCGTCTAAGGGAGGGGATTTGGTCTAAAGGGTCTTTAAAGGGACTGAAGTGTCTAAGGGCTCGAAAGGGTCTAAGGGATGTAAATGGTATAAGGGTCTCAATGAGGGTGGGGTCTAAAAGGGTGTGCGGTGTCTAAAAGTTTATTTCCAATAATGTTTAATGGAATTAATAGACGTAGTCATGATCCAAGTCACATTCAAAGAGTCAAACAGTACATAATTACTACAAACACACATGGGTCCATAAAGGCTTCAACCTGCCCACCCCCCCCCCCCCCCTGCTTCAGAACCTGCTTCAGAGTGTAAAAGACGTTAGCCTGCGTCGAAGATTTACATTCCTACAGGACAATGACCCCAAGCATAGTCAAAGCAACACTGGAATGGCTTCAGTACAGGAACGTGAATGTCCTTGAGTGGACTTTCGGTGAAAAACCACCTTTAGAGGCCATTCTTCGAATATTGACTCAGGGGGTTGAATAGTTATGTAAATTACATATTTTTGTATATCATTTTAAATTATTTTGTACAAATTTCTAGAAGAAAAAAAAATCCTCTTTGACATTATGGGGTATTATGTGAAGATCAGTGACAAAAAATTTCACTTTAATCCATTTTAAATTCAGGAGGTAGCATAAAAAATGTGAAAAAGTCAAGGGGTGTGAATACTTTCTGAAGGCACTGTACATGTTGCAGGATTTACAGCTCAGGACGCATATTGGTAAAATCAAGAATACGGCACTGAGCAGAAAAAAATTATTTAAATTTAAAGTATTTTACTGCTCTGTGTGTTATTTCTGTTTTTTCACCAATATATATAATTATATATATATATATATATACAGGGGGCTGCAAAAGTAGGTATACAGTAATGAAAAACAAAACGTGCGCACAAAACGTATTTTATTGATTATACAAGCATATCAATAATAACATATCAATAATAAACATATCAATAATAAACATATTAATCACTCAAATGTTCAAACTGTTTGCCCCCGGCATTCACACACTCCACTAGTCGAGTGTGGACACCCATGCACACTCTGGCACAAAGGTCTTTATCAGCATCAATTTCCTGGCAAGCCTCCCGTATGAACTGCATCATGGCATCAACAGAACGTGGCTTGCGTGCGAAAACCCTGTCTTTTACACATCCCCAGAAAAAGAAGTCCATAGGGGTGAGATCCGGCGAACGTGGTGGCCAGTCAACGGCTCCCCGACGTCCAATCAACCTGTTGGGAAATTCTTTGTCAAGTAGCGCACGCACAGTGAGTGCGAAGTGCGGTGGCGCCCCATCCTGCTGAAAGTAGAAGTCGTCCTGCTGCTGTTGTTCGCGTACCTGTGGTATGATTGTATCCGTCAGCATGTTCAGATACACGTGTTGATCGACAGTCCTGTGCAGAATGATAGGTCCAACGACACCTTTGCAGGACAGGCCAGCCCACACTGTCACCCCAGGTTGATTGAGCTGTTGCTCAATCGTGACTTTAGGGTTTTCAGTTGCGTAGTACACACAATTGTGCCGATTAACGGCACCCGATAGCTTAAAGTTTGCTTCATCGGACCACACGATTTTGCGCAGAATGCTGTCACCCTCTCGTTCCTCGTTCAGGATGGCTTCGCAAAATTGTAAACGCCGATTCGAGTCATCCTCTAATAAACCATGTATCAATCGTGGCACGTACATTTTCAGTCCTGCACGGTGCATCAAACGACCCAACGATCTGCGTTCAATACCCAATTCAGATGACGCCCTGTTTTTCGATTTCTGAGGGCTCTGGGTAAATGCCAGGGCGACTTGCATTGCATTCTCTGGCGTTGTCACGGTGACTGGTCGACCTCTCTTCGGCGAGTTGTGGATAGACCCCGTCCTCTCAAATTTGTCACGTATCCGGTAAATCGTGAGCCTCGTTGGTGGAGGCGATGCAAATGTTTCTTGCCACTGCTCTCGCACACGTTCACTATTCTCTGTCTTCCAGTACTGTTTCAAAATCCATTTGCGCTCCTCGTCCGTTGAATTACCAGCCATCGTTAAATTTCCACTTCACCTGCAAATAATAGATGTATTATAGAAAAAATTACGAAAAGAAAAATATTAAAAATGGTAATAATGATTTTAATGAATTCTAGTATTAAATGAATCCTAGCTCCACTATTATAATACTGGTAATACTGGTATAATCCTTTCTGTATACCTACTTTTGCAGCCCCCTGTATATATTATATATATATATATATATATATATATATATATATATATATATATATATATATATATATATATTTAGATATATATATAATTAATTTATTTTGCCACAACTTTCTGAACGCCACACATTGTATTGACCCAATGTATGACCCAATGTAATCCATAAGCCTCGATCTTGTGGTGAAAAAAGAAAGGCGTAAAGCTTTTCCAGTTTTGATCTTGCACAAAATTGCTTTACTCGATTTTTAGAGTACGTACTGTATGTAGATATTTAATATCAAGCAAACACGGCTCCTGATTACCTTTAAAGGTGTTTTTTTGAGGTTCCACCCAAGGCTGCCATATTTATCTAGTATTTTGAAACCCTTAGGCTGTTTGAGTCAACCACGGGGTGTGAACTGGCACTGCATGCAAAGCAGGCCAGGGAGGAAGATTAACTGTATGTAAAGCTGACCAAGGGGGAAGATTAACTGTATGTAAAGCTGACCAAGGGGGAAGATTAAGTTCTCCCTGAAGGTCATTTAGTGAGTGAACCTGCTGGGTTTTTAATCTACTATTTAATAATAGTCACAGAAAGTTATTCTAAGACTAGCATATTTTTAGATTTTTAGAATCCAAATTCTGCTCACTGTTGATTTCATTGAGATATGAACCCACAACCTCCGAAATGCAAGGCCTAATTTGTCATCATTAGGCCACTACTAATTGTTTGACGAGGAGCAAGCAGTCTTCCTTTACTTTAATGGTGACAGCACCACAGTGTTTTTGGTTTACTTATAGCTGGAGAAAAACAGGACTTTGGGGAAAAGGATTACCATATATATTGTGTGGAAGACCATAGAATGCAGTAATTTAGAATTAGTATAAGACTGTTTTGTGAATCTTAATGCGGTGCAATGTTTGTTTAACATCAAAATTTCAGACATTTAAAAAAAGCAATGAGGTTTTAACAAAAAGAAACCCCATGATTTTGAGCACTATATATATATATACAGTATGTGGAACGAGTATTCCCTTGTGAATCTCACAGTACTATCAAATTCCTCTGAGTGACAGTGGGTCATAGGTATTCATGTTTACTGTTTGGGGTCCTCTATATAATATACAAGTACAAAAAGTTTAAATTAAAACAAAAGCCGCGTCGATGTTACACAATGCCTAGATGCAGCTGTGCCTATAACGTCGATGTTATAGGCACAGGACATTCCTATTGATTCGATTACTTGATGTTATTTTTGTGCAAAGTGAAAATATATCTCGGCAATTTCCCGTATGTGGCGACACGTGAACGAAGCTATGCTCCTCTCTCCACATTATTGTGACGACGTATAAATTAAATATTTCATCGTGACGATTGTCATCAAATGGACGAATTTTTAATATATCTCGGCATTTTCCCGTCTGTTATTTCAGGCGGTGTATGGCTAACCATGCCGCGATTTTAAAAAATATATATCTCGGCAATTTCCCGTGTGTGGCGACACGTGAACGAAGCTATGCTCCTCTCTCCACATTATTGTGACGACGTATAAATTAAATATTTCATCGTGACGATTGTCATCAAATGGACGAATTTTTAATATATCTCGGCATTTTCCCGTCTGTTATTTCGGGCGGTGTATGACTGACCATGCCGCGATTTAAACAAAATATATATATTTCGGCATTTTCCCGTCTGTTATTTCGGGCGGTGTATGACTGACCATGCCGCGATTTAAAAAAAAAAAATCTCAATGGACTTGAAGTTACAGGCCTTTGAGAATTCATTTCGTTCTATAAAGGGCAACTTTCATCGGATTTTCTTCCCGTTTTTTTTCAACCGAGTCTAAAACTATGTTAGCCACTGTGAAAAATGAAATGATATATCGAATTTGATTTGAAATAAAAATGTGTGAGAGAGGAAGACACCACGGGCCTACAAAACAGGCCTCAAAGCTATGCGAGTTATTAAAATGGTGGATATTTGTTTATATGAAGCCTCTCCCAAAATGGGTGGAGCTATGGTTCCCAGAATGGGTGGAGCTTTGAGGTTTTGTCTTCTCTGCAAGAACAACAAGATGAAGAAGAAGAACAAGAAGAAGAAGAAGAACAGCAGAGGGCACTCTATGAGCAGTGTCTGCGACGTGGCTAATAATAATGCACTTTTAAATGTCGGACTTATTGATAACCTCCCGTTGTTTGCTTCCAACATAATCATCCCCTCGAGCTCAAATCTCTTTCCAACTTTGTCTCCCTTCTCTCCCCACTTCTCCCACACTCTCCTGCCCTCTTCAACATCATTTTTCTCTGTGAGCGGCGAATCCACTCATTGTGCTAATGATTTGCATGAATTATATAATGCATCAATTTTTGATGCTTACCAGTTAAGGTTTGAGTTGTTTTGGCTTCATGTTTAAGGTGGTTGGCTTAACATCTTTTGGTCCTGATTTCAAGCCACTGTCATGCCCTTGAATTAACACCAGGTGGGTTGACTCACCCTATCATTCTTCCGAGGTCATCAAAATGAGTACCAGCTTATGAGCTTATGAGATGAATGAGCCATTTGGGTGTCCTGCGTCGGAGTGGTGACCCGTCCAGGATTGTACTCAATAGCCAAGAAACTGCTTCGGCAGCCATATCCATCTGAAAATGCAAAAAGGAGTGGTCTTCTTCTTCTTTTTAATATCTCTTATTTTATGGTTACTTATTTATTTTATACATTTATTACTCCCTTTGATTATTTTTGTTGTTGGCAGTGAGGTGTCTTGATTCTTAACACCAATGCATGCATGGTGTCCTTTGGGACTCGAGACTTTTGTTGTTCAAGCTTTATGAAAACTATCGTCGGCTTTGTTGATGATACTAAAGGAAGAACATAGCACAGCCTTTACACAACAATACATTTTGGCCTTTGGGCGTGAGTACTGTTTCAACTGGCATTTACCTACATGCCTTTGCATGACTGTACTTTGGACTTCAGGCTAAAGTGCATGTGATTGACTATGTCAATCTTGCCTGGATAATTGTATTTACCTTGTTGATAAAATGGCATTTCCGTATATTATAAGCACTATCCAAGACTGCTATAGATATAAACTTTAGAAATTTACATTTTTGGTCAGGAGTCATGCATAATGCCATGTGGATATAATAGTAATAATAATAATAATAATATTAATAATAATAATAATCTTTATTGTCCCATAAATAATGAATATATATAATATTATTGATGAATGAATATATATATTATTATATATTATTATATATTTATATATTATTATATTATTATAAATTATATAAATTATTATAAATATATATATTATTATATATTATATATATGAATGAATATATATATATTATTGTCCCATATCCAGGGATATTCCTCTTTGGTGACACCGAGTTCAAACATCATTAAAAAAAACATAAAATATCAAAAGGAATTAAAAAAACAGGTTTAAAACAGGATCCTCCATAGAGGATCTCGTGAGATCTCGAGACGACGTTACGAATTTTTCGAAGTTGCACGCGGTCTCCACGTTTTCAAAGTTAAGTCTGTTCACAATTGTATTTTGTCGTAACTGTATTTTATCTTTCGGCGTGTGAACTTATAGTGAATCCCTTGGATGTTTCTCGGTGTTTATCTTTAATAAATTAATCGTTTGTTTGCCGCGCGCGGGGTGTGAGGCCTTGCAGCCTCAGGCTTCCCCCGTCGAAGTTTGTTTTTTTGATTTTTCCCCTCTCCCCAAAACTTTCACCAAACATCTACTATTTGTCTAACATTGTAACCCCCACACCCCCCCCCCCCCCAAAACAAACAAACCAAAAAAAACTTTTATTTCCCTTTCTCCTCATGTGCTTTTGCCTCTGCCCATGTGCGCTGTCCCGCCCCGCCCCCATTTTCCCCTTGCCTTCCACCTTTTGCCCTGTTCAAGTGACTCGTGGTCATCCCTCTAGGCTTCCCCTCCCCATTGGTATTTTTGTGAATATAAGATTGTTCTTCACAGTTCTGTTCAAATATGTTTAAACTTTCCCCTTCAGTGTTTTATTCAATTGTTTATTACAACACACTGTTTTTCTTCTTATTTAAAACTAAACGGCTCCTTTCAATTTCCTCTTCAACTCATTCCATTTCAAAAAAATATTCAATCTCTTATGATTCCAAATCACTCCATGCTCTAAATTCTCATTCATTCCACCCTCCATCGTTCTTAAACGAATCGCTAACTTGAAAATCACAACAAACCCAATTTGTTATATATGTTCATCTTTCATTAATCATCCACTTTCTAAACTCCCCCCTTGCCCCTCCCCTCCGAATCTCCCCACTTTCCCCTCCTCTCCTAAACTCCCCCCTTGCCCCTCCCCTCTTAAACTCCCCCCTTGCCCCTCCACTCCTAAACTCCCCCCTTGCCCCTCCCCTCCAAATGTCCCCCATTGCCCCTCCCCTCCAAATCTCCCCCCTTGCCCCTCCCCTCCTAAACTCCCCCCTTGCTCTTCCCCTCCTAAACTCCCCCCTTGCCCCTCCCATTCAAAACTCTCCCCCAACCCCTCCCCTTCAAATCTCCCCCCCAACCATCCCTCCCAAATTCTCCCTCCTCCTACCTCCTTCTCAAAGCTGCCGCCTCCCCACTTCGTCTCCCTTCTATGTCATACCTCCACCTCCCCCAACCTTCTACTTCCTCTGCCCCCCCTCAAACAAACCCTCACTGTGCCTCATCCCATCACCATCAAACCTTTCGTCCTCCTCATCCTTCCCTTTCTTGTAACTCTTCTGTAATCTCTGACACACTATCAACTGCTCTTCCTACATCCCCCCTCTCACCCTTCATCTGACCCTACCCCTCCCCTCCCCTGTCCTGCACCCGATGCTCCCCCTCTCTCCTCATTAACGGTATGGACCTCAAACATCCGGGGCCTTCGCTCAAACCTGATTGATCTCTCAATTCAGGTTGCTTCTGACAATCCAGACTTGATCTGCTTAACAGAAACTTTCCTCCTTCAAGATGTCTCTGATTCCTTAATATCTCTTCCTGGTTACTCCCTCCTCCGGTACGATAGACCTGAGCCTCGTCCTGGTGGTGGGGTGGCTATCTTTATCAAAAACTCTTCCTCACTCTCCCTGCACTGCCCTCTCTCCACCCCACCCCCAGGAGTACCTCTGGCTATGGCTTCCTCTCTGCTCCCACCTTTTGTTCATAAGTGTTCTGTACCGTCCTCCAAACAGTGATGACTCCATTTACATTTCGCTGTCGGACAACATGGACCAACCTCTATCAACTCATCCAAACTCTCTCTTCCTCATATGTGGCGACTTCAACTGTCATTATGCCAGCTGGCTGGGTGTGGGTTCATCTCTCACCAGCCATGGCACCTCAGCAAAGGACTTCTGCGACTCATTGGGACTGACACAATCTGTCAATTTCCCTACCCGGATCTCAGTCAATGGAGTATCTTCTCTTCTGGACTTGGTTATGACTAACTTCCCTGCAAATGTCTGCTGCTCTTCTTCTGCTCCAATCGGTTCTTCTGATCATGTGCTTGTTAAAGTGGACATCTCTCTGGCCATTCTCAGAGAGCCTCCTCAGCACCGACGAGTCTGGCATTTCACTCAAGCCGACTGGCACGGTCTGCAAGCAGCCATCAATCATCTGGACTGGTCTCCCATCTCTACTGCCTCTGACATCAATTCTTCCTGGGAATTCTTCCAAAGCAAACTGCTCTCTCTCATGCACAGATTTATCCCATCTCGTCTTCAGTTGTCTTACCCTTCCTCCCGTCCATGGTACACTGAATCTTGTGGTGAGGCAGTTGCCCTGAAACAACTTGCCTTTGCCTCTTGGAAGGCAAATCCAACTGAAGGCAATCTCAGTTCCTTCCACCAAGCTCGAAACAAGTGTGTGTCTACCCTCAGGAGTGCCAGGAAGCACTATCTCTCCACACTCAAGATTGAACTCTCAAACCTGTCTCCTTCCTCCAAATCCTGGTGGCATCTGGTCAAACCCGTTTCTGGTGTTTGTTCCCCCTCCATCCCTCCCTTACCTCAAATGGCTACACAGTTGACACTGCACGTGACAAAGCCGAATGCCTCAATTCTGTGTTTGCCTCAAAATCTTGTGTCCCAAACCCATCTCTCTCTGTTCCCACCTTTACCAGTCGAACCCAACTGCTCCTGGACTCTGTGTCCTTCTCTCCTGACAAGGTGGAGAAGTTTTTTTAAATCAAACCTCGACTCTGATTCTGCAACTGGACCAGATGGCATCAGCCCATGGGTCCTAAAATCCTGCTCTGCCACTCTATCTCACCCTCTCTCTCTGTTCTTTTCACCCTCTCTTTTGCTCAAGGTCATCTGCCAGCATCTTGGAAATCAGCAAACATTACCGCTTTACACAAAAAGGTGCAAAAACAGATCCTTGCAAATACAGACCAATCAGCCTGCTTCCAATTATCAGCAAAGTCATGGAATCCATCATTGCTTCGGATATCAAATCCTTCCTCTTGTCCAATGGCTTGATCTCTGATCATCAATTTGGATTCAGACCAGGTCATTCTACTCTGGACATGTTGCTTCTGCTGTCTCAACAATGGATGGAGGTCCTCAATGCCAAACAGGAAATCAGAGCTGTCTCACTTGACATATCACATGCCTTCGATACGGTCTGGCACCCAGCTCTGCTCACCAAACTCTCCTCCTATGGTATTCATGGAAATCTCCACTCATGGCTTGCGGACTTCCTCTCTGGTCGTCGGCAACCTGTGGCCCTGAATGGATTTCTCTCATCTCCCTTTCCTGTTCTGGCTGGAGTTCCCCAAGGTAGTGTTCTGGGCCCTGTGCTATTTCTGGTCTTCATCAATGATCTCTCCGACTCTCTGGAAAATCCTCTATCTCTTTGCTGATGACTCCACTATCTGCCGCTCCATTCCTCATCCCTCAGGTCGGCAGTCTGCAGCCTCCTCACTCTCTGCAGTCCTGGACAAAATCACAGACTTGTCAAACAAGTGGAACATGTCTTTCAATCCTGACAAATCTCACACACTTACAATGTCTCTCCGAAAGGACCGACTGGAAAACCCTCCCATCTACTTTCTCAACAATCCTCTCCAAGAAGATCTGTTGCTCAAGCTTTTGGGTCTCACTATCTGCCATGATCTTTCTTGGGAAAACCACATTTCCAAGCTGGCCTCCAAAACCAGTCGCCGACTGGGCATCCTCCGTCGTGCGAAGTCCTTCCTTGGCACACCTGAGCTCCTCACCACATACAAGGCTTTCATCCGCAGCTCAATGGATTTCTGTTTCCCCCTCTGGGCTGGTGCTCCTGACCCACACCTA
This sequence comes from Myxine glutinosa, assembly GCF_964187855.1. Lineage (NCBI taxonomy): Eukaryota > Metazoa > Chordata > Myxini > Myxiniformes > Myxinidae > Myxine > Myxine glutinosa. The sequence continues at coordinate 51,727,240 of NC_136270.1, forward strand.
GCTCGGCTTCACGCTGTTGAGGCCAAAGCTTTCAGAATCATTGGAATCTCCTGCGATGAAGTCAACTCCGAGGGCCTTTCACTCACTCACCGCAGGCAGGTTGGTGGTCTTTCTGTCTTCTACCGACTCCTCTCCGGCCTTGCTCCCCCAGCTCTCTCTGTGCTCTGTCCCCCCAATATTCCTTCAGGTCGCACAAGATCTGCCTGCAACCCTCTTATGGTTAAACTGCCAAAATCTAGGCTCTCTGCTCACTTTCACTCTTTCATTCCCCTTTTCTCCCGCCTCTGGAACAAACTCCCCCACTCCCTTCAATCCCACTCCTCCCTCCAGGTCTTTAAAACAGCTGTTCACCACCATCTCTTATCTTCCCCCATCCAAAACCTTGTTCTTTTCTACACCCGGTAATTCACCCAAGAGTCCTTGCAGTGTTCATATATTTTATACCTCTCCCACCACCCCCCAAGTCCTCCCGATGTCCCTGCTCTCAAATGTTGTGTTTGTGTCCTTCCCCCCCTCTCCCCATCTTGTCTGCCGCTCCCCTTGTTTTTTGTGTGTCGGTTTGACTTTTTGTGTGATTAATGTTAGCTCTTTCACGAGCCTCGATCTTGTATACAAAAAAAAAGAAAAAAAAAAAAAGATGGACAATCTTACTATAATTCACCAAATGTCCGTCTGTCCGTTTGTTTCCAGGTACCGCAAAACGGCTGAACCGATCGCAACGAAATTTTGGATGCGTAATCCGAGGACCCCCTGGAGTAAAACACGCTATTTTGTTTTTCCAATTTTTTTTTCCAATTTTCCAATTTTCCAGTTTTTCCAAACACGATGGAATAATATTTACCGATATGAACAGTGATGTGGCTTTTATTGAAATTCTACAAATACTGTTTAGATTTTGATGATTTGCGTGTGATATGATTTAACGGATGTTTATATAAATCGTTTAAAATAAAAAAAAAGCCTTCAATTTCTGATATTTTGCCTTTTCATTTGGGCCTCACAATTGAAGCCCCGCCCATAGGGTGGGTACCATTGCTTGTATGATAAACAACAAAATGGCTAATAATGTGAATACTTGAATTGCATATGGAACAAATGACTTTTTGAAAATGTTCTTAATAAGCGTAGAACGAAAGTGTCTCCCTGATGTCAGTTTTTCCAAAAAGTCTGTTCAAGAATTAACTTTCATCGGTACAGACATGTATCAACTTCCTTTTTAACGCTCACAAATATAGAGACTCCATACCGGTTGAAGGGCCACCAACTTTAAATGCCTGTAATGTAATGACCTTTCTCAGTCTTAACTTATTCCACACATTTCGACAACAATACCAGGAAACTAAATTAAATGACAAAACATTGATCAGCAAGAAATTGGCCAACATCCGCATCACGCGTGACCGAACACCAAAAATGAATCCAACTTCCTGTGAAGATACAATGCTTGCAGTGATTTATTGCACACAGCAATGGTATTTTCATCAAAAGTTAGCTTGTTATCAATAATGGTGCCCAGGTATTTGAATTTGTTAACAATTTCCACCTTTTCACCATTTATGGATAAATGCTCATGATTGTGACTTTTTCTAAAATACAAAATCATCTCCTTTAGTTTTGCACACGTTTAGAGTGAGCCAAAAGTCTCCACACCACTTATTCAATGTGTCAATCTCATTGAGGGACAACACAAAGGACGTTTGATCGAAAAGACATCCTTTCCTCTTCTGTTCCTATTCTAAATGTGAATTCAATTTCTAACCCCCTCCCATCCATTCCCTGTGTGTATGCAGCATGTACACAATCCCTCTACTCACTTTTGTTGATTAAAGTAATAACTTATCCACAATTACTACAGATACTAAAGTAACCCTAATCCTGTAATGCACTGATTTGATGCTCCCAGTGATTCTAAGAAGTCTTTCAGAAACAATGGTAATTGACAGCAAAACGAGCGAAAGGAAAACATGTTTTTTTTTATAGCTGTCAATAGATTGAAAACGGAAAATATCAATTGACTACAAGATACAGTCACGTGAAGAAGTAAGTACACCCCATGTAAAGTTTTGACTTTTTCAACATATTTCAACATACAGCTATTTGATCTTCATTTCAACAATATTGATAGATAAAGGTGATATAACATAACAAATATCATGAAACATTTACATTTTGTAATCCATTGTATAATTTCAATAAACATAAATGCAAATTGCGCATGTGGAAAAAGTAAGTACACCCCTACATTTATCACTACTTCAAATACCGAAAATTAGAATCAGGTGCACCAGCTCAGGTGCAAATGATTAGAACATCGTTAGAGAGGATCTTGGAGGAACCTGTCTTATTTAAACCTCAGACATTTAGTTTGGTTTGCTCTTTGTTGTTGAAGTGTGCGGCGTCACCATGCCTAGATTAAAAGAGCTCTCTGAGGCCTTCAGAAAGAAGTTATAGATCCCTACGAGTCTGGGAAGGGATTTAAAAAGATCTCCAAACAATTTGAAATCAATCATTCGACTGTCCGGAAGATCATCTACAAGTGGAGAAGATTCCAAACAACTGCCAACTTGTTCAGGCCAGGCCACCCCAGCAAGTTCAGCCCGAGAGCACACCGCAAGATGCTGAAAGAAGTCTCTAAGAACCCCAGAATGTCATCACGGGACCTACAGGTAGCTCTTGCCACTGTTGATGTTGTGGAAGTGTAACTCAGTGTAACTTATTAATTGGCACTGGTAACTTATTAATTAACCTGGTAACGAAGCAGATACATTTTACATGCAAACTCTGTGAAAGACGAGTTTGTAAATGAGTGTCAGGAATGCGCCCGAACATGATAATCTCTTGTCCACCTGGTCACAGCCCCTGGCTGAAGCACCCCCCTATCGTTTGGTAAACGGAACTCACAACAGGAGGGGAGCGAGTTCATACCAGGACTTGGTACATGCATGACCTCGGGGCATTAGCGGAGAGGGGATTAAGTCCAGTTTGTCCATATAAACGAGAGCAAACGTGGAGTCGAGAGAACTTGCTACCAGAAGCTCTGACCAACAGGAGTGGCAGAGGAACATCAGCCGAACGAGAAGGACATTGGAAAAGAGTTAACCTGATCCATTATATTATGCGGTATTATTTGGTAAATGGAATGAAGTGAATAACCAGTTAATAAACCAGACCTTTTGTAAACCTGTGTCCGGTCATTGGAGTCCTGTGAGTCTCTCAGCTACAAATTCCCCTACAATTTGGAGGCACCGCTGGGATCAACTGGACACAAACAAGTCTTTAAAAGGTGAGTGTGTCTTGTTTTTGGTCCAGTATGATTTACGAACTTGGGAATAGTTATGTTGTATATACATGGAGGATTTGTGTGGGACTTGCGATTGTCCATAGGTGATACAAGGATGAAACGTGTTAAATGATTCTATTTATTCGTGTTTTCCTAAATGATTTCTGTAAATACGTATTTTTGCGCTGGTCATTAAGGGTCTTACTGTGACCTGGGAGCAAACGGAGCAAGCGTGCACCTTGTGACCATTTGCTTCCAGGACGTGTAAGGCCGGTACACTCGTTCACAAATGCCGCATTACACGTATAAAGTACTTCTTTTTTTTGCACTTGTTCAAAGCACTCGACTTGCTCGGCGAGCGAGCGACTTGCTCGGCGCTCGGCGAGCGACAGGGAACCGGGAAAGGGAATTATATTTATATATATATATTTTTACCTCATTCCAATTTATGGTATTGCGACAAAAAGGCTTATATCTTTGGAAACGACTGGTCGGATTTAGACAAATTAAAACTCGTTCGATCAACAAATAAATTCATGACAGACAATCCCACCTCATGCCGGTCCAGAATTACTGTGAAAGATGGCGATTGGATAAAAATTTCATACCAACACTCCCTCACTGTTCCTCATTGTCCCTCATGTCCATTCCGGCACCCTGTCTCTTCCTCCCGCTCCTTTTCCCTCCCTTTACTTCCCATTGGCGGACGTTTTGCGAGAAGCAAAGCGTTTTGCAGGACGCTTCCAGGAAACAAAACCAGTGCTGTTGTGTTTTTTTTTGACGAAATTTGCCAGATAAATAGCATGGGTGACACGGAACCAGTGCTGTTTTTTTTTTTTTGACGAAATTTGCCAGATAAATAGCATGGGTGACACGGAACCAGTGCTGTTGTTTTTTTTTAACGAAATTTGCCAGATAAATAGCATGGGTGACACGACGAAATGATTGGATTTTGGTGAAGACTCAGGTGCGAATCCGGCTACGAGAATTGTTTAAAGTGATTCTTCACCATAAAGAGATCGGGTGAAAAGCGATATACATGATATTTAACATAATATACTTATTAATGTTATTATTTTAATATTATTCAAAAAAAAAAAAAGTGACAAAAACACGCCGATTCCATTTTTGGTTCAGGTCCGAATCCAGATCCGGCCTATCAGTGGGATACAAAACATAAACTGTTCACCAAGGCGGAGATATAATAATAATAATAATTCTGTATTATTTAGTTAACCAGTTTGTGTGAAACCTCAACCTAAATATAAAAATTGATCTGCTTGGTGTTAGTTTAAGGGCTGTTCCAAATTTATCCTGATTATGAGAGATAATTACAGGAAATGTGTACTGTTCTTGTTTGGTGATTATGAGACAAAAACAGCAGAGTGGGAATCGGCAGACAATGGAACAGCTAGCGACGAGTGTTTGTGAGTAACAACCACCCTCTGGTCGAGGCTCATAGAAGGGGTGATGCTTACTGATTCGGCACGCTTACAATAGGTGTTAATGGTGGGATGTCAGAGGTTTTGGTGTGGTTTAATGTTCACACTGTTTTGGAAAATAATGCTCGATGCAACATGATCCTAAAAAAAGAACCCAACCCTACATCGAAAGATCAGGAAGGGAAGGAATGGAAAATTTGTCAAGGTTTGAAATTAATCAGACAAGTGGGTCCCAAGGTATGGTCACCGTACTCGCAAGCCGTTCGCTTTGGCTCTGCGAATGGACCAAACCATTTCATGTAAATAGAGGGGGGGTTCTGTGGTCGTTCGTTTTGGCTTTGCGAATGGACCAAACCATTTCATGTAAATAGAAGGGGGGGTTCTGTGGTCGTTACTGCCACGTGGTTTCAAAGTTTTTGTTGTTGTTTGCACGCATGTTTTTTTTGCAAGCACGTACGTGCGGGCACGCCCTAGTATATATAAATTGAGGTAATATTAAGTTATGGAATTAATTGCTTTCAACAATGCAAAGGGTGACAAGATATGGGATTTTAATGGGATTTTAATGGGATATTGATTTATTGATTAATCACAACGTTTTACTTTCGTTGTTGCAACGTTTTGCTCCAACGTTTTGGGAACATTCAAATGTTGGGTTGTGCTAACGTTTCCACAACGTCGCCACAACGTTTCACTTTCGTTGTTGCAACATTTTGCTCCAACGTTTTGGGAACATTCAAATGTTGGGTTGTGCTAACGTTTCCACAACGTCGCCACAACGTTTCACTTTCGTTGTTGCAACGTTTTGCTCCAACGTTTTGGGAACATTCAAATGTTGGGTTTTGCTGACGTTTCCACAACGTCGCCACAACGTTTCACTTTCGTTGTTGCAACGTTTTGCTCCAACGTTTTGGGAACATTCAAATGTTGGGTTTTGCTGACGTTTCCACAACGTCGCCACAACGTTTCACTTTCGTTGTTGCAACGTTTTGCTCCAACGTTTTGGGAACATTCAAATGTTGGGTTTTGCTGACGTTTCCACAACGTCGCTACAACGTTTTACTTTCGTTGTTGCAACGTTTTGCTCCAACGTTTTGGGGACACTCAAATGTTAAATAAACCGGATAAGAATTCACGAGTTATTTAATTATGAGCGATTATAGAAGTACTTATTTAATTAATTACATTTCTTATTAAATTACAGTAATTACATTACAGTAATTACCTGAGGTAATTACAGTAATTACAGTTCCGGTAATTACAGTAATTACAGTAATCATTACAGTAATTGCAGTAATCTTATTACAGTAATTACATTACATTAACTCAGGCACCTTTTGAGTAAGGAAGCTGATATTTGGACATGACACTGACCAAGTGATGTGGCTGTCAAGGAAAATATTGATTTATTGATTAATCATTTAATAAATTAACTCGTTGATTTATAAATGACTTATTTAATTAAAAGTCCTCAGAAATACATCTTCGGATGAAATACTTACAGATTGGTTATGCTATGAGCCAATTGATTAAGGAAAATATTTTGTGATGGCCATATTGGCAATTTCATGGCCATATTCGTGGCAACTCAGTTAGTGCCACTGCACCTTTAAAATGCATCCCTGCGCTCATTTTTCGATCGATTGAGTTGAAATTTTGAACAATCGGATCTGGACTGTCGCTGTTAACGACTCTAGCACGCACTCGTCCAATCAGGATGGAGCGGTATGGTCCCCGGATTATCACTGCTCGCAGTTTTAATTAATTTTACTTTTTCTCTTGGTCATATAATTTTGAAGACATGCATGTCATGATAGAGGAAATGTTTGTTCTGTTAAACGGAATAAATGTTGTTTATTTGTGTGGGTGTGTATTTTTGTGTATTTGGATATATTTTCACGACTAATTCCAGTTATCGTCCTGCAAAATGTCTGCTCGTTCTTTTCCTTTGAGTCGTAAATTCCTGTTGAACTCTCATTAAAATGCGGAATTAAGTACGCTGTGTGATGATGGAGATCCTTGATGATGAATCAGGAATAGTGAATGAGCAAACAAATATCACGGATGGTACACCGGATAGGGAAAATGTAGATGAAACCCCTTTTGCTCAGGTGCTGTGCAGTGCTGCACAAAGATCCATATGAGCGGGGCCTGGGTGCTGTGTAATTAGTACACAAAGAACCAATTACTAGGGTGCTGAATAAACACAAAGATCCATTTTTGGAGCTGGTTCTCCCGGTGCTGTGATTTATTCAAAGAACCAAATCTTGTAAGAATTAAGATATGATTTGTCGACATTATAAATACTTTAATATATGTAACGATTTTTGTAACGATCATCCTGCAAAAGGTCTGCTCGTTCTTTTTCCTTTGAGTCGTAAATTCCTGTTGAATTCTCATTAAAATGCGGAATTAAGTACGCTGTGTGATGATGGAGATCCTTGATGACGAATCAGGAATAGTGAATGAGCAAACAAATATCACGGATGCTGCGGCTAGAGCAGTGGAAGCGATTTTTGAATTGATTCAATGATTATTCGATATTGTTATGACTTATTGTCAATAGGTATACTAAGTGGCCATGAGGTAGCCTGTTGCTATGTACAGTTTTATTCTATTGTTGATTATACCACATAGCTGTGGTGATAAAGGAAATGTTCGTTTAAATAGATGATTATGATAGGACCATGACTATAAAATCATGATGATTATTATGAATGATATCATAGGGTTCAAATGCAGAATGCTGCATGAACTTGGGAAAGAACTTTCAAGCCCTATGGGATAAATTGGGTATTACAAGCGATGGAGTTTCAAAATTTAGCATGATTGAAGGAATTTGACAGTCCCATTTCAGGAGTTTTACGAAATTTATATTGCCAAGAGATTTTGGGTACTATTAAAAGGAAAATGATGAGATATTTTTCCCAAAGAACTTTAATATCTGCCATCCATTTTGGCTGTCTCACGAATGAAGGATGAGTTGCCTTTAGTGGTTGCAAAGAAAATTTGTGGAGATCAGGCAAAATGGGGAAATATGTCAGATATGACCCTAGGACAGGACGGTGATTCATCAATTAACATGAGGTACGAACCAGAGGTGACGGTCAATGGATGGACCTGTCCTGACATCATTGGGGAAAGGGCTTATGCAAGGAGTCATCCAAAATGATTAATTTGATTTATTGATGAATAGTGATGAATTAATTGAAATTGAATAATTGATTGAATTATTAATTGATTGAATCTAATTGATTGAATTTAATTGAATAAATTTAACGGAATAAATTGAACTGAATAAATTGAATTGAATATATTGATTGTTTGATTGATGAAAATGCGGTCTCAAGAAAGAAGCTTTGATATCTTTGCGAGATATTAACAATGTGGAGACAACCTGGGAAAATTGAGCAAGGTGGTGAGTTTATATACAGATATATATGTGCGGTTACCATTGTGTGATTTCCCCGTCAACAGAGCGGACACCTGAGGATTCACCCATTTCATACTGACCCTCCGGCTCATCTGCAAATACTGATCTGTGAGATTGGATTGTGCAAAAGCCACGGCTGAGGGAGATTCTCTGAAAATCACCGGGTGAACAGGTGGAGAGACCCTTCCTGGAGGTATGAGTGAAGCTTTAGAGGAACAAACTACAACACATCCAACGCTACTTTGATAAAAGGCAGAATGGGAAATGGAGCCTGCAAGAATACACAAGGACAACCAGAGATTCCACAAAAAGGTACTTGTACACATCATATGTACGACCGTTATGGTGCAGAAGCTATAAGGCAGGTCGAGAATTGGTATTTGTGGACAAAGGGACATGATGAGGAGTTTCCAAGAGATGGTACATTTGAGCGAAGTCGATTGGAAAGATTGGAACAAAGATTGAAAGCCAGGAAGAGACAGAATCTAACGGTAGACTGGCTTGCATTCCATCTTTGGGATGGTGAATCCAGACAACGGGAACAGCAAGAACGGATAACGGATCTAGAACTTAAAATAAAAAGGATACAGGATACAGTGGAGGAGACAAATGCACAACTGCCCTCGAAATTAGGAATGAAAGTGACGGTTGTCCCATCTGATTTCCAGTTGTCTCCCCAAAAAGGACGGTACAGAGAATTTTTCGTGTTTCAGGAGACAACGAGAGATTGCAGTGGCAACTCAGGGATGTAGAGATGCAGCCCAGCAATACAAATGCACAGGTGGACAGAGCAGGTAACGACAGAAGCCGGTGCTTCAACTGTGGAGAGATGGGACACTGGATAAGGAGATGCCCATATCTGAGCAGAAGACAATTTCGACAGGGAAACCAAGGACAAAGAAACCAAGGACAAAGAAACCAAGATCAAGGGTACCAGTGCGTACCGGTACCTCAGACAATGATTAGGCCTTCATTGCTGCAAATCCCAAATGATGATTGGCCTCAACAGATTCGATTACTGGACAAACAAGAATAACTGTCGATGATTCTTGGGTCTGAAAAGTTTTCGGAGCAAGAATTATTCATTTTTTTCTTTTGCTTGTAAGCAAATTGATAATTAATTGATCAAATGCCGAAATTGGATCTTTTATGTTGGGCACACAATTTTAAATTTACAAAGTTGGAACAATTGCTTTGCAAATTTTAAACCAAGGGACAAGGGTCACATGATGATCAGGTGGGAATTTCGGACTATTGTTCCACACGATTGATAAGTCAGTGGTCGACTGACATGTAAATGGGTGTGTAGTCAAATTTGGATAAATTATTGTGGGAACTGAAAGGGTAATTTCAATGTGACATCATAGGGGTTTTCTAAGAATAAACTTTTTGGTCCATTTGTGTATTAGCATTTATAAAAAATTGAAGGACAAATTTTATGAAATTGAAATAAAATTGACACCCATCTTGATCTGTAAATAATAGTTCCAACGCAAACAAATACGCATAATGCATGTGTGTGTGTATTTTTGTGTGTCAATGTTAGTGTTTTTTATTGTTTTGTGTATCAATCTTACAAGATTGTTGACACCGACAGTGTGCCTGTCTGGAAATGGATAGTTTTATGTGGATGGGATTGAATATGCAGAGAATCCGTAAAATAAAATAGAAATAAAATTTGATTATGAACATTATCTCTTTTGTCAAGGGAGATGGAATATAAAGATTTGATGTGCTGGGTTATGAGCAGCCATTAATTAAATAGTAAAATTGTGAGTAATTTGGGGATTCCATTTTTGATAGAATTTATATGAGAATAACAGCTATTTATGGATATGAGCTTCATAAAAGGAAATGAGGAAGTACAAAATCATCCAAATTTGGGAGAGGTCTTACACTGACTTCCCAGAATACTCTGCTCATGGATTTATATATATATATATAAACTTGAATTTTATCAGCATATAAATTGTGCTGCATGTATGGATGTGTATGAGGCATAGATGATATGGGAAAATAGTAAAGAAAATCTTGCTGATTTGAACTATTGTGAGTTTTAAAACGGAATGCATTGTGCATCTTAAACCAAGGGGCAGCCATGAACGCGCTGTTACGTTATTTATACTCAGAACGCGCTGTTACGTGTACCTGCAACATATTTGTTAATCTCGCACACCTATATTGGCATACTGGTGTCAGTAGTACTCACTGGGTGCATAGAAATGGATGAGCAACAGTTAAGGGGGTGTAAAAAAAACACTTACTTGGATATTTTCTACAAAAGTAGGGGTTTCAATAAGTGGTACCATACACATGGGATTCATCAAATTAAGTTTTGGAGTTCAAACAAAGTCACTGGTTAACAGATGGGAATGGATAGTAAATAAATTCTTCGATGCTGGGTAAATGAAGTGAGATATTACAAAGACTTATTAGAGCTATTGTTCTTCCTTGCAGCAGTGGGAGAAAATTTAGATCCAACATAATGAATCTATAAAAGAATGTGATAGGGATAATATCCTCAATTTGTACTAATTATTTGATTGTGGGTAAAGGAATTAATTAATCGTAGTGGATTGTTAACAAGCAGCCTGAAATGTCCTGAGAGTGTGCATCCATGTAATCAGAAATCCCAGATTTGTTTTTACAAACAACATTTTGGTAGAGATCTTATGTGGACGAATACTTGCTTGGTAGATAAAACGGTACTGCATGTTGGCAGCCACTTCAGTGGCCATTTAGGCCGAACAAATAGGGAAAAACTGTAATTGAATATGTAATTTACAGATGAGTATTTGGGAAGTAAAAAGGGAATTTATTGATTTGGGAGACATTTTTCGAAGGTTTATTAAAGTGTTGCAATATGACATTTGGCAAGGAAAATTATTGGATGGGAAAATTAGATCTGTTTATAAAATGAGTTTGTTGACCCATTGAAGTTAATTCTTTGAATTGTTGTTTAATTAGCATTTTGAGTTCAAATTGGAAATAGTTTGGTAGAGCTTTGGTTAAAACCTTTGGTTGCAGTGTTTTGGAACAAATTGATAAACCGTAGGAGGTTGATAAGAATATAAACAAATATGGACCTAAAATAGAAAGATTGTTATGATGATATGAAAAAATACTGAGATTAAAAGATTAAATCAAGTGATGTTGCAAATGAAACAGTAGAATTAAGATAATGGCATAACGACAATGTTATGAGTTGTGTCAATTACAATATCAGTGAACTCATATCACCACGAGTGACACACTGTTAGGAAAAAGAGGGAAAAGAAAAAAAGTGGAGAGGAATTATGGTAATAATACATTATGTTTAATTTGTTGGTTTGGAAAAATTGTTGTTGGGAATTAGGTATTCCCGTTTGTGATTGTAATCATATACAATGCTATTCTTAGTTTAGTAATAAAATACATACCTGATTGAATATTATTTGTGTGACGCATATAAATGAATATAACTTTTTGTGTTAAGGAAAAACAACAAATTGTTGAATGTGAAACTGTCGGAAGATATACATGATTATGCTGATTTCATGGTAAGATGTACCCTATCTGATTCAGTGTGTGCGGAAAGCAGATTCAGATGTGACTGAGCATAAGGATAAGACGAGATCACATTTTGGAGGGATTGCTAACGGAATTGGGAAGGAGTTCGAGAAAGAAAATTTGTGGCTAAAAAAAAATGAAGTTAATCGTGGCATACACCCTCTTTCTCAAAGAATGATGAAGACATTCTCCCGTGTAACTTGGAGATGAATGCTTACCTTCACCAAGGAAATTTATGTGACCATTTGCCTGGATCACACTGCAACATATGAAAGAAAGGCGATCACTTACTCTTGTTCGAAGGCTTCGAACATTCACCACATCAGAAGTTGCAGGACAACGACATTTTACCTGCAACCTCTGTGAAATGCGGGGACATATGTTATTACTTCACCAACGTCCGGGGAACCAGCATGGAGCTGCAAAAAACGGCTGTGCCCTTGTCACAACAGCTGTGCACGATTCTGCTGGTTGCTCCTGGTAAGGACCATGAATGACCTGAACACCATGGTCCCAACATCATTGTGGATGCATCCGGCACCCCTGTTCCACATCTTGCTGGCCAATCAACGTCACACCAATACTTGCTGCCCACTCACAATGAGGGAGGAGGCAAGTCGACTACAACTGGGTGAAGGCCTTGTTCAGGAATTACTATGGTTTACAGCAAAAAGTGGCAAGAATGCTACAAGGAGAGCAGGGTCAGTCTATGACTCCGCAATGTTACCACAACAGCGAAATCCTACACGAAGTAGTGCAGGAGCTATGAAGACATTAGGAGAAAATGTTTCATACCAGGATTCAAACACAAGTGATCAGCCCTTCCTTTCAAACAAAGTCAACATTTGTGTGGAGGCAAACGTTTTTTGCCAGATGGTGCAGATGCTTTACAAAACTTGAAAATGAAGTGAAATTGTTGTATCTTGGTGATGGTGAAGTGTTGTTTTGAAAATATATTTGTGATGCAAATGCAATAGATTGAACGATATGGAAGGAGTAAATGACCAACGAAATGTTTTGTGATTCTTGCAGGATGACGGTGTATGCCCAAGGGAATTTGATTACCAAAGTGACTGATTATTTACTTATACTTGTAATGATGTTTACTTGTAGTGATTGATTGTTTACTTATATTGATGTTTAGATTAATGGTTAATATAAACAAAAACAAAAAGATGAGGGAATTGTGGAAGTGTAACTCAGTGTAACTTATTAATTGGCACTGGTAACTTATTAATTAACCTGGTAACGAAGCAGATACATTTTACATGCAAACTCTGTGAAAGACGAGTTTGTAAATGAGTGTCAGGAATGCGCCCGAACATGATAATCTCTTGTCCACCTGGTCACAGCCCCTGGCTGAAGCACCCCCCTATCGTTTGGTAAACGGAACTCACAACAGGAGGGGAGCGAGCTGATACCAGGACTTGGTACATGCATGACCTCGGGGCATTAGCGGAGAGGGGATTAAGTCCAGTTTGTCCATATAAACGAGAGCAAACGTGGAGTCGAGAGAACTTGCTACCAGAAGCTCTGACCAACGGGAGTGGCAGAGGAACATCAACCGAACGAGAAGGACATTGGAAAAGAGTTAACCTGATCCATTATATTATGCGGTATTATTTGGTAAATGGAATGAAGTGAATAACCAGTTAATAAACCAGACCCTTTGTAAACCTGTGTCCGGTCATTGGAGTCTTGTGAGTCTCTCAGCTACAAATTCCCCTACAATGTCAAAGTGCATGAGTCTACCATTAGAAAGAGGCTGCACAAATTTGATCTACATGGGAGGTGTGCCAGGAGGAAACCTTTTCTGTCCAGAAAGAACATCAGGGCAAGACTAAAGTTTGCCAATCAACACCTAGGCAAAGACCAGCACTTCTGGAACAATGTGCTCTGGACAGATGAGTCAAAGGTAGAGCTATTTGGCCACAGTACCAGAAGACATGTTTGGCGAAAACCAAAGACAGCATTTGACCACAAGAACCTGATACCAACTGTAAAGCATGGTGGTGGAAATATTATGGTTTGGGGCAGCTTTGCTGCATCAGGGCCTGGGCAGCTCACCATCATAGAATCCACTATGAATTCTTCATTGTACCAGTGGGTGCTTGAGGATAATGTGAGGCCATCTGTCCGAAAGTTGAAGCTCAACCAAAGGTGGACCTTGCAACATGACAATGACCCTAAACATACCAGTAAATCCACCAAGGAATGGCTGAAAAGAAAGAAATGGAGGGTATGGAATGGCCAAGTCAAATCCCGGATCTAAACCCCATCGAGATGTTGTGGGGGGATTAGAAACGAGCTGTGCATGCAAGAAACCCCTTAAACATCGCACAGCTGAAATAATTCTGCATGGAGGAGTGGGCAAAAATTTCTCCCAGTCGATGTCAGAGACTGGAAGACAGTTATAAGAAACGCCTACTTGAGGTTGTTTCTCCCAAAGGGGGCAATACCACCTATTAGAGCCAAGGGTGTACTTACTTTTTCCACATGCGAAATTTGCATTTATGTTTATTTAAATTATACTATGGACTACAAAATGTAAATGTTTCATGATATTTGTTATATTATATCACCTTTATCTGTCAATATTGTTGAAATGAAGATGTTGAAATGTGATGAACAAGTCAAAACTTTACATGGGATGTACTTACTTTTTCACGTGACTGTATATATATATACATAAATTCAAAACACACCTGGTCACAAGTGTGCCGCACTGACCGGGTCCTCAGTCGAGGTCCTCAGCATCATCCCGTTTCGGCCCTTCAACCTCGATACGGTCAGCTAAGGTGGGCCAGCAGGGGCACATACACATCCACATGCAGCAACTACACCTGGATGCATACGTACCCCCACCCCCAGCCAGTGCGAACGCAGACTACAACAACAACACCTCCACATCCAGAATCCACAGCACCAAACAAACATGGTGGAACACTCAAACATCCACCTTTATACCCTTCACCACTCAACAACAAAACACACCAGATCATTTATACACACACATACACAACCATACACACACATACACACATACGTACACACACAACACCAACCAACCACCTACTCTTACAACATACACCACTCAACATACAAAAACACACACTCATGAAAAAATTAATTCATGCAATAAAACACACCCTCACCCACTCACTCATATACACAAAATAAGAAATAATAATGGTAACAAAAAAAATAAAAAAATAAAAATAAATAAAACACAACCAACCTACCCCGTTCGACGTGCCTCCATAAACCTCCTCCATATCCAAAATGAGCCTTTCAAGGCAACCTGGGCCACCTTGTCATACATCCTCCTTCTTTCTGTCCCACACACTCCCACCCTAGCAAGAAATGCAGAAAAGGAACTGCCAATATACCCTCTACACCCCACCTCAAAGGGCTGACACGAAACTCGCCAACCCTTCTCCCGGCACTCTGCCTCCAGCTCACTGTACTTTCCTCTCTTCCACTCGTGCACCTCTTCCATGTTCTCTTCCCAAGGTACCGACAACTTCCCTAAGATGACCTTTCTTGTTGCACTTGACCAAATGACAATGTCAGGCCGCAACCTTGTCACACAGATCTCCTCTGGGAATACCACTTGTGGCTTTAGGTCTGCCACCACCTGCCAATCACAAGCATCTGACAGCCCTCTTGCTTTCCACCTCCTCCTCTTTCCACCTCTTACCACTTGGCCCTCTTTAACAAACCACACATCTCCCCCATCAGTCTCCTTCTCCACTCTTCTCTCTCTTGATCTCAGCACCTCTTGTTGCACCATCTGCACCACCACTGCCAGCACCTGATCATGTCGCCTCCTGTATCTTCCTGCTGCCAATGCTACTGAGCATGCACTCAGTGCATGATGCACCGTTCCCACACCTCTACACAAATAACATATCTCCTCCTGCAACAACCCCAACAATCTCAAGTTTACTGGTGACGGAAGCACATCATACGTTGCCCGCAACAGGAAATTCAACAATATTGGCTCCATCCTCCAAATCTCTTGCCACTTCAATATCCTCACCCACACACCTTCCCACTTAGTCCAAGCACCTTGCTGTGCCTGACCGACTGCTTTCACATATCTCCCCTCCTCTTCCTTTCTTCTCATCTCCCTCTCAACCATCTTCCTCCTCTCTTTCACACATGCCTTTCCCCATCGCTCATGCTCCATCCACCCCCAAGCCATGCTTCCCATGCTGTACCATCCCCATGACCTCCTCCTGTTGCAACCGCTCCTCTATCTCGTCCACCTCTGCTCTTGCATTCCACTTCCGACTTCCCTTCTTCTCTGGGAGAGCATTCTTTACCACTGCATCACTTGAATCCCGCAACATCATGAACTCCCGCACCCTCACCACCTTAAACTCCTTGGTATATATATATATATATATATGTCCGAGCTGACCCATAATTAATTCATCTTTCTGTCATTGTGCAGCTCTTCTGCCTGTAAGATGGAGAAAGTTACGGAAGAAATGAAGGATATGAATGAAAAACTCAAGACGTAGAGGGAATTAAAAGACAAATATAAGGTAGTGTACTTTTGATTTTTGCTTTTTTTATGTAAGGATCTAGACTTACGGAGGAGAGGAGTGACAAAGGGTAGCTGGTTCATATTATATCAATGGGCATGGGGGTGGGGGCGGCGATGGACATACAAAAGGAGGAATGACACAAAAATGAGTAACAATGGTCTGGAGAGGAATAGAATATGAGGTCATCAGTGTGTGAGAAGACGTCATGGATGTGCATATGTGAGCACATGACATTGATTCGGTACTGCATTTAAAATAATGACATGAGGAAGAGATAGTGGATTTCTTATTCTGGAGAATAAGGGTCAACGAATGCAGGTGGGTAACTGGTGTGGATTTTTTTAGGGTGAGCAGGTGAGGGTATATTGAGGAATGTGTGCAGCCCAGGTTGGCTTGTGCGGGCAGATATAGGAGAGCGTAGGAGCAAGGCCAGATGTAAATACTCGTCATCATCATCAGCATCCTCATCAAGTACCATGCTCTCTAAAGAGCATCAGTTCTGCAGAAGCAGAAGCATGGAGTCACTCTCCTGGTTGCGTCACCATTCTGGAGCAGGATACTTGACCAAGTGTGCAGGAATTTGGAATTTGGCCAGGGTCCCATTGATAGCTCGCATCTGCTGATAACATTTATGAACTTTGTCACCTGGGCCCGGTTGCTAGAAGCTATCCAGCGGATAAATTGAATGCGCCGGATATGTGATTTATCCACAGGTTAGGATTATCCGGGCTTCTAGCAACAGGACCTAAGTCATAATTGAGGAAGTTCTTAAATTAATGTAGCAATTAAACGTATATCTTAAGTATGGTGGTAATGATGATGGTGTGGCATTGCAGAAGGTGTGCTTTCAAATCTGTCCGAAGACAACAGTACGATAGATTTACTTTCTGAGCATCTGGAAATTGAACTGGTCCCAGGGTAATAAACATGTTGCTACTGGATTGCCAATAAATAACACCGATAGCTCATATAAGACTACAAGGGAAAGGCCAGTTTGCCTGTTCTGGTCTACGAACGATCCTATGCTTTATTGCTCATTCACAATTTAAAGTTGGCTGATTTTGTCTCACAGGTCCTTTCGGGGTCACTTGGGGTGGTCAGTAATACTGCTGGTAATATAGCAGTTCCAGCACATCCTTCAAACTGGGTTAAAACATTTGGTTTTTTTGTCATTCGTTCTTTAGCAGATGCATTTTGGAGCAGCAGTCAATTGTCAGTTTGACCTACTGTCTTGTATCAATGTCTGTAGGATGTATGGCACTGATGATGGAGTGCCCGTTGTAGTTTATGGCAGGAATTTGGAATTTGTTCAGCATGCCAGTGATAACTCATGTGGTCTTCCTTCAAATATATTGTGGATCTTCAACTTCCACCAACTAATGCTATAGCGGATGGGCCCCGAGCTTAACTTCCATTCTAGGGATAGCACAGTCATTGCTGACAGCACATTTCCCTGCAAGAGATGGCACCCGGCCTGCGAAGCACCAGTCTATAGTCAGGTCAAGAATCAAACTCAGACTACACAGCCCAAAGGTAAGTGACCTCTGCATTATCCTGTCGGACATTTTTGTTATGATTTATCCTGATAAAAAAATGATTATGCATTTTTATTTTTGAGTCATTAGACATTTCTACATTGTTGTTTATATTGATGATTTTTTTTTTTTTTGTGTACAGATTCGAGGCTCGTGAAAGAGCTAACATTTATCAAACAAACAAATCAAACAAACAAGCAAACAAAGTATATAAAAAGGGGAGCGGTCGACAAGATGGGGAGAGAAGGGGAGGAGCACACAAACACAACATTTGAGAGCAGGGACATCGGGAGATGTTTTTGGAGGGAGAGGGCCTGGGGGTAGACAAATCAACATGATTTGAACAAAATGCCTCCTTGCCCTCCTCCCCCCAAGCCCTCCTCCTCCCACAGATCTCCCGATGTCCCTGCTCTCAAATGTTGTAATTGTGTGCTTCCCTCTCTCTCTCCATCTTGTCTCCCGCTCCTTTTGTCTCATGTTTTGTGTGTCCCTTTTTTTTGTGATTAATGTTAGCTCTTACAGGTGATCTTGTATTCAAAAAATAATTTCAAAACAAAAATAACAAGAATAACTTCCTGCCTCGATCTTGTATACAGAAAAAAGCAAGAAAAAAACCAAGTCTGTTGGTTGCAGCACAGGAAATGGCATTAAAATTAACGAAACTGTGACGTTTATACTTTTAAAATAAATATCCCTTTCTCACAGATTACTTCACTCGTTTGTACTTCCACAGAAGTTATTGGAACAGCAGAAGACTGCAAAAGAGACCATTTCTATCCAGTCAAATGAGGTATGATGTACGACTATTGTATGATTGCGCAAGACTTGTGCAATTGGTCATTAAACGTTCAACTTATCATAGACATAGTATCGTAAACTTTTATTCCGTTGTGGGTTGTGTCGGTGGTTTCCCACTCACTCCTGTGAGTATGAACTCCTTCAAGCCTGGATCTTGCAAAATCCTTCCGATTATGCGCTGCATAAAAATATCAAATTAAGCTGTATAAAAAAATTGTATGTATAACAAAACATGTATCGCATTGTAAGTTTAACATTGTAAGATCTATTAAGATGTATACCATTACCATTATACATCAATTGATTAATGTGTAAAACATAAATTAATTAACATTAACATTTAGCCTCCACCTTGAGTGGCCTAAAAGGCTTTGTGGTGGGCAATATCTCATTAAAAATAAAATCTAAAACTTAATTAATTAATTAATTGAGGTGTATAACATTAACATTAAACATCAATTAATCAATGTGTATAACATTAATTAATATTAACATTCACATTTAGCCCCACGTTGAGTGGCCTTAAAGGCTTTGTGGTGGGTGTTATTTCTTTAAAAAAAAAAAATCAAAAATTAATTAATTAAGGCGTATAACATTAATTAATTAATATTAACATTCACATTTAGCCCCACGTTGAGTGGCCTTAAAGGCTTTGTGGTGGGTATTTCTTTAAAAAAAAAAAATCAAAAATTAATTAATTAAGGCGTATAACATTAATTAATTAATATTAACATTCACATTTAGCCCCACGTTGAGTGGCCTTAAAGGATTTGTGGTGGGTATTTCTTTAAAAAAAAAAAATCAAAAATTAATTAATTAAGGCGTATAACATTAATTAATTAATATTAACATTCACATTTAGCCCCACGTTGAGTGGCCTTAAAGGCTTTGTGGTGGGTGTTATTTCTTTTTTTTAAAATCAAAAATTAATTAATTAAGGCGTATAACATTAATTAATTAATATGAACATTAACATTTAGCCCCCACCTCGAGTGGCCGTAAAGGCTTTGTGGTGGGCGATACCTCATAAAAAAAGGAAAAAATAATTAATTAAGGTGTATAACATTAATTAATCATGTTGTCGATTATCGTTCACTCCGAGGGTGTTGGAGTGAACACCATTCAATGTACAATGTGCGCTGAGTGGGTTCATCAAAAATGTAGTGGTCTGAGAGGGTCATTAACCAGTGTGGCAGCTACATTCAAATGTAAGGTGTGCACAGAGGGAGCTGCAGATGGAGGAAATGTTGAGTTGGATCTTGGAGACGGCGTGAAGCTGGAAGGTGTGAAAACATTTTGCTACCTCGGAGACATGCTGAATGGAGAAGGTGGATCAGACTCGGCAACGGTTGCTCGAGTGAGATGTGCATGGAAGAAGTTTCGGGAACTGAGTGGCGTGCTGATGATGAGGGGAGTGTCGTTGAAGCTGAAGGGAAAGGTGTATGCTGCATGTGTGAGAAGTGTTATGATTTATGGGAGCGAGACATGGGTAATGAACGTAGAGCAGCAACGAAGACTGGAAAGGGTGGAAATGCGAATGGTTCGGTGGATGTGCGGAGTATCGTTGAGAGAGAGGAAGACAAATGATGAATTGCGAAAGATGATGGGAATAGAGCCCGTGATGGATGCTGTGAAGAGAAACAGATTGAGATGGTTTGGTCATGTGTTGAGGAAGGATGGAAGTGACTGGTTGAGAAGAGTGATGGAAATGAATGTAGAAGGAAGTAGAGGACGGGGAAGACCGAGAAAGACTTGGATAAAGGTGGTGTAAGAAGAAATGCGGGCAAGGGGGTTAACAAGGAGAGATGCAGAAAATAGGGCAAAATGGAGAAGATTGTCATGGGGACCGCAAGGCTAACCCCCGCTCGAGCAGGGACAATGGCCTTAAAATGCCTATTGTTGTTGATGTTGTTTTTTTTTGTTTTTGTTTTTTGTATACAAGATCGAGGCTCGTGAAAGAGCGAACATTAATCACACAGAAAGACAAACCGACACATAAAACATATAACATCGGGAGCGGTAGACAAGATGGGGAGAGAGGGGGAAGGACACAAACACAACATTTGAGAGCAGGGACCGAGAAACATGGAGACATCGAGAGATCTGAGAGAGGGCGAGGGCTTTGGGGGGTGGGAATGGGAAGGGGGGGGGTGGGAATGGGAAGGGGGGGGTGGGGTGGGAGAGGTATAACACATATGGACACTGCCAGGACTTCCAGGAAAGAAGTTGGAATTTCAAACAAGGTGGATCTGGGGTGAATTAGCGGGGGTAGAAAAGATCAAGGTTTTGGATGGGGGAAGATAAGAGATGGTGGTGAACAGCTGTTTTAAAGACCTGGAGGGAGAAGTGGGATTGAAGGGAGTGAGGGAGTTTGTTCCAGAGGCGGGAGAAAAGAGGAATGAAAGAGTGAAGGTGAGCAGAGAGCCGAGATTTCGGCAGTTTAACCATCAGAGGGTTGCTGGCAGATCTTGTGCGACCTGTAGGAATATTTGGGGGACAGAGCACAGAGAGAGCTGGGGGTGCAAGGCCGGAGAGGAGTCGGTAGAAGACAGAAAGACCACCTACCTGCCTGCAGTGAGTGAGTGAAAGGCCCTCAGAGATAGCTTCATCGCGGGAGATTCCAATAATTCTGAAAGCTTTGGTTTCAACAGCGTGAAGCCGAGCTAGGTGTGAGGCAGGAGCACCGGCCCATAGGGGAGAACAGTATTCCATTGAGCTGCGGATGAAAGCCTTGTACATGGTAAGGAGCTCAGGTGTGCCGAGGAAGGACTTCGCACGATGGAGGATGCCCAGTCGGCGACTGGCTTTGGAGGCCAGCTTGGAAATGTGGTTTTCCCAAGAAAGATCATGGCAGATAGTGAGACCCAAAAGCTTGAGCGACAGAACTTCTTGGAGAGGATTGTTGAGAAAGTAGATGGGAGGGTTGTCCAGTCGATCTTTTCGGAGAGACATAGTAAGAGTGTGAGATTTGTCAGGATTGAAAGACATGTTCCACTTGTTTGACCAGTCTGTGATTTTGTCCAAGCCTTCAGAGAGTGAGGAGGCTGCAGACTGCCGATCTGAGGGAAGAGGAATGGAGCGGCAGAGAGTGGAGTCATCAGCAAAGAGATAGAGAGGATTTTCAAGAGAGTCAGAGAGATCATTGATGAAGACCAGAAAAAGCACAGGGCCCAGAACACTGCCTTGGGGAACTCCAGCCTGAACAGGAAGAGGAGATGAGAGAACCCCATTCAGGGCCACACGTTGACAACGACTGGAGAGGAAGTCCGCCAGCCATGCGTGGAGATTTCCATGGATACCAAAGGAGGAGAGTTTGGTGAGCAGAGCTGGGTGCCAGACCGTATCGAAGGCACGTGATATGTTGAGGGAGACAGCTCTAATTTCCTGTTTGGCATTGAGGACCTCCATCCATTGTTGAGACAGCAGAAGCAGCATGTCCAGAGTAGAGTGACCTGGTCTGAAAGTAAATTAATGATCAGAGATCAAGCCATTGGAGAAGAGGAAAGATTTCATATCCGAAGCAATGATGGATTCCATGACTTTGCTGATAATTGGGAGAAGGCTGATTGGTCTGTCGTTGCTAGGATCTGTTTTTGCACCTTTTTTGTGCAAAGCGGTGATGTTGGCTGATTTCCAAGCAGATGGCAGTTCACCTTGAGCAAAAGAGAGGGTGAAGAGAACAGAGAGAGGGTGAGATAGAGCGGCAGAGCAGGATTTTAGGACCCGTGGGCTGATGCCGTCGGGTCCAGTTGCAGAATCAGAGTCGAGGGTTGACAGAAACTTTTCCACCCTGTCAGGAGGAAAGGACACGGAGTCCAGGAGCAGCTGGGTACGACTGGGTATGGTGGGTACAGAGAGGGATGGGTTTGGGACACAAGATTTAGAGGCAAACACAGAGTTGAGGCATTCAGCTTTTTCACGTGCGGAGTCAGCTATGTAGCCGTTTGAGGTAAGGGAGGGGATGGAGGGGGGACAAACACCAGAAACGGATTTGACCAGACGCCACCAGGATTTGGAAGAGGGAGACAGATAAGAGAGTTCGGTCTTGAGAACGGAGAGATATTGTTTCCTGGCTCTCCTCAAGGTGGACACACACTTGTATCGGGCTTTGTGAAAGGAAATGAGATTTCTTTCCATTGGATTTGCTTTCCAGGAGACGAAGGCAAGTTGTTTCTGGGCAACAGCCTCACCACAAGAATCCGTGTACCATGGACGGGAGGAAGGGTATGACAACTGAAGACGAGATGGGATAAATCTGTGCATGAGAGAGAGCAATTTACTTTGGAAGAATTCCCAGGATGAGTTTATGTCAGAGGTGGTAGAGATGGGAGACCAGTCCAGATGGTTGATGGCTGCTTGAAGACCGTGCCAGTTGGCTTGAGTGAAATGCCAGACTCGTCGACGCTGAGCAGGCTCCCTGAGAATGGTCAGAGAGATGTCCACTTTAACAAGGACATGATCAGATGATCCGATTGGAGCAGAAGAAGAGCAGCAGACATTTTCAGGGAAGTTAGTCATAACCAAGTCCAGAAGAGAAGATGCTCCATTGACTGAGATCCGGGGTGGGAAATTGACAGATTGTGTCAGTCCCAGTGAGTCGCAGAAGTCCTTTGCTGAGGAGCCATGGCTGGTGAGAGAGGTACCCACACCCAGCCAACTGGCATGATGACAGTTGAAATCACCACATATGAGGAAGAGAGAGTTGGGATGAGTAGATAGAAGTTGGTCCATATTATCAGACAGCGAGATGTAGATGGAGTCATCACTGTTTGGTGGACGGTACAACACTCATATGAACAAGAGGTGGGAGCGAAGGGGAAGCCGTAGCCAGACGTATTCCTGGGGGTGAGGTGGAGAGAGTGCAGTGCAGGGCGAGTGAGGAAGAGAGTTTTTGATAAAGATAGCAACCCCACCTCCAGAACGAGGCTCAGGTCTATCATACCGGAGGAGGGAGTAACCCGGGAGAGATACTAAGGAATCAGAGACATCATGAACCAGGAAAGTTTCTGTTAAGCAGATCACGTCCTGTTTGACAGAAGCAACCTGTATGGAGAGATCAGTCAAGTTTGAGCGAAGGCCCCGGATGTTTGAGGTCCATACTGTTAAAGAAGAGGAAGGGGGAGCATCGGATACAGAACAGGGGGGGGGGGGGGGAGCAGTAGGGTAAGATGTGGAAGAGGTGGAAGAGGTAGGGAGAGCTGTTGAAGGTGTGTCAGAGATTTCAGAATAGCTCGGAGAAAGGGAAGGATGGGGCGGACAAAAGGTTTGATGGTGATTGGGTGAGGCACAATGAGGTGTTATTTGAGGAGGGGGAAGAGCGAGGCAGAAGGTTGGGGAAGATGGAGGTGAGAGTTGGAAGGGGGAAGAAGCGGGGAGGACGCTTTGAGGAGGGGGAGTGAGAGGGGGGGAATTGAGAAGAAATGAGGGTGGGGAGATTTTAAGGGGAGGGGCGAGGGGGGAGTTTGGGAGAGAAGGGACAAGGGGAGGGATTTGAAAGGGATGGGATATGGGGGAGATTTGGAGGGGAGGGGTGAGGGAGGAGTCTAGGAGGGGAGGGGCGAGTCATGGAGGGGAAGGGTGAGGGGGTAGTTTAGGAGGGAGGTGGCAAGGGGGGAGATTTGAAAGGGATGGGTGATGGGGAGGATTAGGAGGGGAGGGGAAAGGGGGAAGATTTGAAAGGGATGGGTGATGGGGAAGATTTGGAGGGGAGGGGTGATGGGGAAGATTTGGAGGGGAGGGGTTATGGGGAAGATTTGGAGGGGAGGGGTGAGATTTGATTTTACAAAGTGTATGATTAATGGGAATCGAACATTTATTGCAAAATGAGTTTCTTGTGACCTTCGAGTTAAAAATACGTTTAAGGACGCTGGATGGAGGATGGAGTGCAGGAGAGTTTAGGGAATGTAGAAAAAAGGCACTATAGGAGATGGATTTTTTTTTGGGATGAATAGATTTGGTGAGCAAGTCGAAAGCAGCCTTTTAAAGAATAAGAAGAAAAAGGTGTTATAATATATGACGGAATACATAACTTGAGGGGAAAGTGTAAACATTGAAGGTTAATAACAATGAAAACTATCTGGGGAAATGGGGGAGAAACACGTGGTCGAAGAACGAATGAACGAATAAGAATGAATAAACGAATGAGAACAGAGAAGGAAATGTTTTTTTTTTGTTTTTTTTTGTTGAGATTTACACAAGGAAGTAGGCTATGGGGTGAAAAGACTGGGAAAACAGAGAACGAAAGTTATTGGATCACAAACGACGGACCGCTGAGAGAAAAACAAAGCCTCAAGGTTGTACACTGTACAAGGCCTCAAGACACGACACGAATTAACACGATTTTCAATACAGGTATGAAAGATTTGCACCGAAAATCTTCCTCGGGACACAATATACGGACACACCATAAAATAAATACAGTTATAACGAAAATACAAATGGGAACAATTACTTAACTTCGATTTCAAATCGCTCATGACGCGGCAAAGGCCTTGCTCGCGACGCGGCAAACAGACGATTAATTTATGAAAGATAAACACCGAGAAACTTCCAAGGTGCACACTATAACTTCACACACCGAAAGATAAATACAGTTTCGACAAAATACAATTGTGAACAGACTTAACTTTGAAAACGTGTAGACCGTGTGGAGCTTCGAGAATCGCTGCCGCCGTCTCCAAGATCTCGCGAGATCTGATCTGATTGTTGTTGTATAACATCAATTAATTAATATGAACATTACCATTTAACCCTCACCTCGAGTGGCCTTAAAGGCTTTGTGGCAGGCAAAAGGTCTCAGTAAAAAAAAAATTAAGGTATATAACATTAACATAACATTTATTAAGGTGTATAACATTGTAGTAAGGGCATTTTATGAGATATTTCACAAATCTGTTAACTAAATTGTTACCAAAAAATTTCTTCACCAATATGTTTGTAAAGGTGTGTAATAACATGTGTTAAAATGTTGAAGGTCAACTCCCGTGGGAAACCCAGAAAAAAAGCTGTTGAATTCGGGTACCGAAAAATTATTTTCGAGAATTTTTTTTTTTTTTTTAATCGGCCCTTAAGTAACTTATGAGGGGTCAAATAAGGGTTTTTCATGATTCTGAGTTGATTGTTAACATTTATATTTTCACTTTTACATTTACACACAAAGTAGCTTTTATTTCACATACATATATAATACTCAAGAGTTATTTCTCATTCCTTGATTGATTGATTCTCATTCCAAGAATGGGCATCTCATTCCTTGATCCAGAGCCGGACCACTCATGACTTGAGTAACGGACAACGTGGTTCCCGTGGGCAGTGAGACGTTCTAAGGTGTCTTTGTAAGCAGGCAAAGTTTCTAGTTCCTTCATGAGTTGACAGTACAGCCGTGCGCCCTTGGCATACTGATGATGGCTTGCAGCGGCAAAGATGTGAAGCATCTTGGTAACAATGCAGGACAGATGCCCATTGTGGTCTGCAAGTCGCTCGGTTCTGATAAAGACCTTGATCACATCTACCATGTGGTGGTACTCCACCCAGAGTGCAGGTGTTCTTCCTCCTTTTGTGAGTCGTTTGAAGGTTTCTTCAAACCTTTGCTCAAACACTGGCACTACTGGGTCTGAGTGTCTGGCTCCCATCTTCCCATCAGCCACCTTCTCCATGAAGGTCTTCATGTCACCACGCTCCTCCTCAGTGAAGGCAAGTTTCATGATATGTTGATAGATGGCTGCATCGATGAGGAGGTGAACACGGATTGCCTTGTCAAAACATCCTCCATCCATGATGTGGTTGGCTGTCGTACTTCCAGGATAGATCAACTGGATCACATCTAGTAGTCCAGAATCTTCCATGATGTTACCCATTGATCCAAGATAAGACTTCAGCAGGTGAAAACCACCCAACCTTGGAATGACGGGTAGATTTGCCTGCTTTATTATATTCACAGCCTTCGGCCAAATCGGAAGATCAAAGGTCACTATAGCGACCCCAGCGCGCCGTATGCACTCTTTCAGAGTGGTGAAGATGGTGTTGAGGTCATTAGGGTCTCCTTCAATAACTGGGAGGAACTCGATCTGTGTGCTCTGCTTTGCATCATTAGCATGGATTCTCTTCATCCAGCCATTCCAGTTGGAGTGTGGGAACTCAGGATCGTTGGCTTTGATCACCCACCCCGCTGCCCAGAGTGTGTCACCTGGAGTGAGGAGTGGCTGATCATGAGCCAGGGAGGAGGAAAGCTCAGCGAGGGGGAGAAACATGATCGCGTTCGTTCCTATCTGTTTCCTGTTCGTAAATGGAATAATCTTTACTTCAGTTCCTCTCAGGATCTTAGCTTTGTCGAGTGCCTTCAACTTCACCCAGGGGAAAGCTGCTGTTGTCTGTGGATCTGGCAAAGGTGGTGCCGGAGAGGTGACTTCGATCCAACCCATTGAGTGAAAGGGAGTGTTTCCGTGAATAGAGACAATGTTTAAATCTATATTGTCTCCAACAAACTGAGTGACTGCATTGTTTGTTTCCCCAACCTCCATAAAGACCACCTGATCATTACTTGACAATTCACTTTCACTGGCTGGCACTTTGGCTGTCATCACTGATTGATCCTCAAGCGCAGCATCAACCGCAACCTCATCATTGATCTGTTCATCGGTTTCCTCCACAATGGTGTCAAGAGTGCCAGAAGTATCTGGAACATCATCTCCACTCCTACTATTAAGGAAGCAGTATTTGTAGTTTTGTGTCTCCGTATAAGACTCAGTGTATCCCAGCCGGTGGAACTTGTTGAGCATCCATTTTGACCCAAATCTATGATCAAGTTGTATGGCAAGCCCCATTTGGTGTGGCAATACTCCAGACCGAGGTCGACAGGCCTTAATAAAATTCTGCCCCCAAACGGCAACTCTTTCGTCTGTCTTGACAATCGTTCTCAAGAACATCTGAAGGCTTGCAGGAACAAGTGTCAGCTGACTATCGATGTCAGTCATACTGTGTGTGGTGGGGTATGACTTTGGACCTAAATCAATCAAGGCAATATCATTGGATATGAACTCGAGTGCCGTCTTTATGATCTGAGTCTTCTCATCTCCATGGTCAAGATTAGCATGATGCTCTCGCAGAATATTGTCGGTGCCATCTTTGAGACAGAGTACATCTGCCCTTCTTTCCTGTGTTGTGAAATACAAGGTGTCTTCGTATTTCTCTAGAAGTTTTATCTTTAGCCAATGCTTTGAATAAGAAAGGCTCTTCTCTGGTGACTGATCAAACTCCTGCAGCTTTTCATGGACATGGTCCATGTTCATTAGCCCATGCTCTAATTCTGAGTCTAACCATTCGCAGAATTCAATAAAAACTGCCTCTCGCTCCTCATCAATACTCCTCTGTCCTCTCTTCCTTTTTCCTTCCTCATCAGTCTTGGACAAACTGTCACCTCTCGCAAACATAAGTTTGCATCGCAAATGGTACAGTGTTTCTTCTGCTACCAAGTCGTTGATCCCTTCCAGGCGTCCAGTGACT
This sequence comes from Myxine glutinosa, assembly GCF_964187855.1. Classification (NCBI taxonomy): domain Eukaryota; kingdom Metazoa; phylum Chordata; class Myxini; order Myxiniformes; family Myxinidae; genus Myxine; species Myxine glutinosa. Next base: position 51,755,334 of record NC_136270.1, read on the forward strand.
TCAGTGCCCCAGTCATCCCCGCGACTCCGTGCTGTCTTCAGCAAGCTTGCCTTCAGTGTATCTGCAGTCAAATTATCTGGCACTCTGTATTTCTTTCTAGCTTGTGCTGGATTATTTTTGTAGAGCTGGGCTGGTTGGTTGCAAAGAATGCATACATCCTTATACAGGAGGTCAACTGACTGTGATCGTCTAGAACTGCAGCCAGTTGATGAACTGAACTCACAAGTAGTGCGTCTTCTCTTCAACTTTGATGACTCTTTCTCTGCCTTTGATGCTTGAGCTGACTTCTTGGTGGTTGCAACAAAGTTGTTGTACAGATCATTTTTACACTTCTGGTGGTACCTCAGTTTTCCTTCCTTTTGAGCCTCCTTCATACGTTCCACAACAGTAACATTTCGACAGTTTCTGCTTGTTTCAATAAAGTTGAGTATCCCTTTGGAGTTGCCTGTATGAGCCTTTCAGCTGGTGTATCCGAGCGTGCACAGATGAAGCAATTGAGCACAGGTGGAGTAACGTCTTCATCCATATTGCTAGACTCCATGTCCTGCAAAGTAGAAAATGAGATATATTTAGAAATTATTTTTCCACAAAGGAGTGTCTGTGGTGAAATATAAATGTTAACAACTCAGAATCATGAAAAACCCTTATTTGACCCCTCATAAGTTACTTAAGGGCCGATTAAAAAAAATAAAAATTCTCGAAATTAATTTTTCGGTACCCGAATTCAACAGCTTTTTTTCTGTGTTTCCCACGGGAGTTGAACTTCAACATTTTAACACATGTTATTACACACCTTTACAAACATATTGGTGAAGAAATTTTTTGGTAACAATTTAGTTAACAGATTTTCATATGTTTCCCTTACTATTGTAAGATATTCTGTAACACGTTTGGAATTATGCAGGAAGAAGATGCACTTGTGAATAATACAAGAGACAAGTGGAAGCATTGTCTTTGAAGCTGCTTTTGATGGCTGAAAACAACAAAAAACAGTACAAGAAAATTTTATCACTTCAAGAAAAAATTAAAAGTCTTCAGTCAGGTGAATAAAAAAACATGATTCGTCATGTCGTTACATGAATGCATATTGGACTGGGATTCACCCCAGCCTGCTGAGTGGCATCATTATTGAGTTTTGCGGTGCCACTAACGCATTACCATTGCACATTAGGGAAGGAAGTTGTTATTTTGGCAATGTGTGAGTGATAAATCCCCTACTCACTGTGGAAGGAACCACAGAATCTTTAACATCCATGAGCTAATGCCAGCAGACAGGACATTTAGCATCAGCTTCACATCCATCTGAGGGATGGCAGATTCATTTATACAACTTCCTACCTCTTACAGGGGAACCCAAACACTCAAACCACCTCGACGCTAACCTATCTCTTGGTACCCTAAAAAATATATACGTGTCTTTTTCCAATTTGAGATTTAAAAAGTAGGTAATTTTGCGATTCAAAGTCGCGATCTTCTTCTTCTTCATGCTTCGCTGTGACGTCACACTCAGAAGTCGGCCGCTATTTCTGTATTGTCGATGGGTTACATTTAAAATTTAAAGTACGATTTAAAAGTCAAACGGTGATTAATTTTCGATTTTCCACGAATACTAATTTCTAATTTTCCACAAATAAACACTAATTTTCCACAAATACCACAGCTTTTCCACACATTTTCCACAAATACCTAGTTGGTGTGTCCTTTTGCCAAAAATTGGACGCGGTTTGTCGGAAATACCAGAGTGTGGACCGGCCCTACAATATGTTCACTTTTGTGCTCGGAACATTTACAGAGCACTGTTATGAAACAACAGAGATGGCTAGATCTTGTGATTATCCGCCACGATTGAGAGAGGATGCCATCCCCACGATAAAGTGAAAGAAACAGCCGTTGCTGAAAACTGTAAGACCATCCAGCATCACTTCCACCTCCACCATCCTCCCACAACCTCCCATCAACCATCACCCTAACAATACCCAACACCACCACACACTCCCCACTCCCTCTCCACAATAGTACCACCGCTGAGGCAGGACATTGACACGACATGACAGCACGGACACGGTACGACATGGCAAGGACATGGCGCAACACAGCATGGACATGGACATGACAGCACAGTCACAACAAGGTCACGGCACGGCACAACAAACACGGACATTACAAGGTATGGCACGGCACGGCTACAGACACAAATTGCGTCCCAGGAAAGTATGAAACGGGACGATCCAATAACATACAAGGCACCTGGCCAGCCTGCGATGGTGGGACAAAGCATTCATTGTCCATTTTGTTGGCAGAGTCCGAGTGTGCCTGGGTGGTGTCGACTGTCGTGCGATGACGGGTGAAGTGAGTGAGAGAGAGAGAGAGAGAGAGAGAGAGAGAGAGAGAGAGAGAGAGTGAGAGTGAGAGTGAGAGAGAGAGAGAGAGAGAGAGAGAGACAGAGAGAGAGAGAGAGACAGAGAGAGAGAGAGAGAGAGAGAGAGAGAGAGAGAGAGAGAGATAGACTGACTGTTTCTTCCTTTTATTACAAGAGTACAGAAAATCAGTTATGTTCAGTCATAAAGAAACAAAACACACTAAAAATGGTCTCAAGGAAAAGTTATTATCAAATCATCATCATCAAGTGTGCATATGACATCATTAAAAGCCCACTTTTCTTTAAAACATGTTAAATTCTTGTTCATTTTAAAAAACCGGTATTCTAGCTTTAGTCTTGCATTTATTTACAAGAGCCTTAAGGGTGAGCAGTACATCATATGACGAGTCGGAAGCGTTTCCCATTTTTTTCTTCCTGGATTTATAAATTGCAAACTTGGCCTGGCCAATTAAAAAATTCATTAAAACCACATTCCTAAGGGAAGACGGTCCTAAAACACCATAAATAAAAACATTGTGATTGAAGAGGGAACCAAGCTTCACAAAGCGTTCCTGAAGGAATGTAAAAAGAGGTTGCAATCGTTCACACTCAAGGTATATATGCGGTAGGGTTTCAACGGGTGCACAGAAAGGGCATAGATTAGAGTTAGCAGTAGAAAACCGGTTCAGTAAAACATTATAAGGTAAAATCCAGTGTACAAGTTTCCATTGAATATCTCCAACATACTTTGGAGTAGGCAAGAGATAAAAACTTCGCCAATTGGGGCAATTGGGTGGTATTGGGGGTAAAACATCCCGCCATCGAAGCCTCGGGTGCTCAGAAAATGTTTTTGCGTATAAAATTTTAACGTACGCGTTGTACAAAGTTTTCTTTGGAAAGGCGGGAAGGGATAATGCAGTATCATCAGGGCTGTTCAGGCCAGGGGACAGATTAAGTGGCGGGCTGAAGACTAGGAGTTTGGGGAAGTCACCCGCTGTTTCCTCGGGGGAAGGGCCAAGTTCCTCGCAGGTATTACGATACGTTGTGAATATCCCTTGAAGGAACCGAGAGATGATCCTGACAGATTTTATTACGGTTTTTTGTGCCACAGCGGCAGCACTCAGCCGGCAGCTCCCAGACTCTGTCATGAGGTCTTTCACTCGCAGCAGCTTGGCATCAACAAAACGTTGAACGAGTCCCCTATTATTCAAGCTGTTTTCCAGGAAGGGGTTGTAGCATAGGGGCTCATTCAACAACATTTCCATGTTGTATGTTGCCATTTCACGGGAAAAGGACAGGGCTTGCCAGGTGTTCATCACCCCTTGGTAAAAGGTGGGCAGCAAGGATGAATCGATTTGATGAGGGTTCATCAAGAAAAGTTATCGGTCGTAACCCAGCTTGCATGTAAGCTGCAATATGCAGTTAGACAGAGGCCTCCAGAGTAGGGCTTCATCTCCATATACAAGTTGGCGCACGATATGAAGCCGGAAGACCATAATCCGGCTGCGGATATCAATAAGACCTTGGCCACCTTCAGTGAGTGGTAAGTATGCCACGGGGGGTTGGAGCCAGTGTTTCCCGCTCCAGAAAAAGTCGACAATGCTCTTTTGCAGTGTAATAAGAAGGCTCCCGGGCGGTTGTAGGCATATCATCTTATGCCATAGCATAGAGGCGACAAGATTGTTAATGACGAGAGTTCTTCCGCGGTACGAAAGTTGAAAAGAAGTCCTTTCCAGCGGGCCAGTTTTGCCATTACCTTGTCCGGTAATCCCACCCAGTTCTGCTGCTCAAAGGTGTTGTCTCCGAGGAAAATACCGAGGTATTTAATGCCACTTTTCTGCCAGTTCACTTCTCCTGGTAGGACAATTGGCGGGCAATCTCCAGGTCCTATCCAAAGGGCTTCACTCTTCTTCCAGTTTACCTGGCCTGAACAAGCCTGACAATATGTTTTTAGTGCCTGAGCCACCGCAGTGACGTCAGCACTATTTTTTATATAAATACAGACATCATCTGCATAGGCAGAGACTTTTAGCGGTGTGGTAAGAATTGATCCAGTGAAGCCAGAAATGTGCGTACGTAATTGGAGCAGAAGAGGTTCGATGGCAAGAGAGTATAAAAGTCCAGATAGCGGGCAACCTTGCCGTACTCCCCGTTGTACAGCAATGGGGCTACACAATACTTGATTAATTTTAAGAACACTGGATATATTACAATATAAAAGTTTAACGTACGAGATAAAAATAGGTCCAAACCCAAAATTCTCTAAAACTCTAAAAAGGTACGTGTGGTCAATACAGTCAAAGGCTTTTCCTTGGTCAATAAAAAACAGACCAACATTCATATTAAAATTGTTACAAAACCGAATGGTATCACGGATAAGAAAGATATTATTAAAAATAGTACGTCCAGGAATACAAAAGGATTGATGTTCTCCTATTAGTACATTCATAAAAGGTTTCATTCGATTAGACAAGGCTTTGGCTAAAATTTTATAATCCGTACATAAAACAGAAATAGGACGCCAGTTCTCTATAAGTTGAGTGTCCGCTTTCTTAGGAATTAAGGTGGTGACTGCTCTCCGGCAACTCCACGGCAGTTGTCCATCCTCTAAACATTCATTCAATACCCGCAGTAGGTGAGGTCCAATGGCGTCCCAAAAAAACTGGAAAAATTCACTAGTCAGCCCATCCAGTCCAGGGGCTTTATCAGGTTCCAAGGCCTTCAAGGCAGCGGTGAGCTCAGGTAACCTAAGAGGATCCTCCAAGTGCTGCTTCTGATCCTCCGCCAATGTTGGAAGGTTAGAAACAAGTTCCGATATTGCATCCTGGTTAATGTCATGCCGCATAAACCGTTGTTTAAAATGTTTCCGGGCACATTCCCTGATTCTGCCATCTTCATAAAGGAGTTCCCCATCATGGAGTAAGCGTGTAATCATTGACGAAGAGGCCCCCCTTTTAAGGCTGAAGAAGAATTTGGTTGGAGCATCAAGGTCGTGTATGTACCTCATCTTCAGGCGCAATAAAGCATTTTGTGCTCGCCTTTCGGATATGGAATTCAGTAAGGCCGTTTTTCCATGGATTTGTTGCCTCATTCCCTGGTAGCTCACACTTGCAGTTCCCTGAAGCTGTTCCTGTAATTCCAGGATTTCATCTTCAAGTAAGGTTGTGGTTTTTCTTTCCTCTTGAACACCATACGCACGATATTGTTGGCAGAACAGTCTGATGTGCGTTTTGGCATTATCCCACCATTGTCTGAGGTTTGAGAAATTCCCTTGGGAGGCAACCAGAATATTCCAAATTTCCGGAAAAATGTCCTTAAAGGTACTATCATCAAGTAAGTTGTTATTAAATTTCCAAAAAGCACTCTTGTGTTTCGGGCAGGGGGCAGAAATTTTGAGAAATGTTGCGCTGTGGTCCGAGAATCCTGATGGGCAAATATTGGATGACAGAACGAGGCGTTCAAGTGGAGGATTAATATAAAACTTGTCCAAGCGAGCAAGTACAATATTACCCTGAATGCATCGACACCATGTGTATTGCCTGATTGATGGGTGCTGTACCCGCCATATATCTGTCAAATTCATTTGTTTTAAAAATTTGGTGAGAGGGATTGTGGAGGCAGGATGGGGGGGGGGGGGGCTCTGCACTGTTCCTGTCTAGTTGGGGTTGGAGGGTGCAGTTAAAATCTCCACCAATACAAACATGATTGTCTTGGTTTTTTAGGGCGTTTTGGCTGTCGAGGGACGTTAGGTGTGTCCCAAGGTCATTAAAAAAACTCGCCGAGCTACAGGCGTACTTGAGGCATAGATATTAAAAATAGTATAGAATTTTCCACAGTAGTGGAATTCTAGGGATGCTAGGGATCCCTTGTGTATTTCGTCGAATTTAAGCGATGAAGGCGAAAAGGAAGGGCTAAGAATTATTGCGACACCGCCTTTGCGGGAGTCACCGTTACTAAAGAAGGACAGGCCGGGGAAGAGCCTACACCACTCTGCGACACAGCAGTCGTTGGCATGGGTCTCTTGTAAGAGGGCAATGTCAACTTTCTTCTGTAATAAAAAATCCCTTACTTGAACTTTACGGACAGAGCTACATCCTCCGTTAATATTCAAGCTACAAATGAAAAAACTCATTACAGCTATAAGGAGGAGTGACCACCACTCAATTTTTTGATAGCAGTTCATTCTTAGCTTTTTGCAACCACTTCTTTAAACGGTGACGTTGGGAGGAATTGAAATTAAAAACGTGGGGCCGTTTTACCATCAGTCTAGCGGAATGTATAAAATCAGGTAGCTCCGGAAAAAAGGTTTCTATAACAACATTCCTTTTTCGGAATGTGTCCTTAAGAAACCTTTTTATCTCGGAGGGAGGGATTGGAGGGATTTCTTCTTCCTTAAGGCTACCACATTCACTAACAGAGTCATCTATATCAGATGGCTCAGATGGTGTGTCACACTGGTTTTCATCATTTATCTCCTCACCGTCATCACATCCCTCCACGTTATCGGATGGGGCATAGTCCATAGAGGGAGGGGACGGGGAGGGAGAGAAATGAGCCATCTTCAGGGGAGGGGGGGGGGGGGAGGGGGGGTACTAATTTTTGCGGTTCAACCATATCAGTTTCTAGGTCAGTAGACAAGGGCGAGGATTCATCCACATCTATGTCCTCCAATACCGAGAAACGATTTTCTGTGACGAGGGACAAATCTAGGCCAGAGAGGAGGGGCTGTCGGTTTTCAGTTGTAGGTTTTTTAAAGAGATGACCGTTTTCATCTGTTGTTTGCAGATGTCTTTTTCCTTTTGGGCAGACTAACTGAAACTCGTCCTGGTTAGTGGGAAGAGATTGCAAGGGTTTGGGGGGAGGGGGGGGAGGGAGAACGTGATCATCGGGAGGGGATTCCCATCGGCTACCACGGCGAGAGAGGTAGGATCAGTTATAGCAGGCAACAAGCTGTGATTGGACGATGTCGCCTGGGGGGTGAGATCTATCGTTAACAGGAGATGGCTGCAATTAGCTCCTTCAGTAGAGGGAGGGGCCCCTGTTTCAAGGGGAGGGGAAGGGGGTACGGCGGGGGGGTTTGGATTGGTGGTAAGAGGGCTTGGGTCGGTGGTGGACAGATTGGGATCAGTGGTGGTAAGGCTTGGGTCGATGGTGGGAAGGTTCGGGTCGGTGGTGGGAGGGCTTGGTTCGGCGGCGGGAAGGCTTGGTTCGGTGGTGGGAAGGTTTGGTTCGGTGGTGGGAAGGCTTGGGTCGGTGGTGGGAAGGCTTGGGTCGGTGGTGGAAGGGTTTGGATCGGTGGTGGGAAGGTGGGGGGGGTTGCTTATTCCCGGTTCGGAGGGGAGGTTGCACTTGTGGAGAATTCTCTTTTCGGGGGCAGTCATGCTTAACATGCCCAAATTGTCCGCAGCCAAAACATTTTAGAACGTTGGTGGACACGTACACTGTATATTCGTTCTGTTGATGTTTTAATTTTATTATAAGGTTTAAATCCTTCTGGGAATTTTTTAAAATCATAAACACTTGCCGCCGGAATGAAACCACGTGCCTTAAATCGTTGTTTCGTGACCTGAAGGGAATCATGGAGATACGAGACACGATGGTACCGTATCGGGACAATTCTTTAATTAGTACATCGTCGGATACAAATGGGGGGCAATTTGATATCACGACTTTTATCGCTGGGCTATCTAGTGGGGAAATCATTACAAATAAATCTGGATCGATTGTCAAACCCTGTTCGACAATTTGTGGGACACAATCCACGTCGGACAAAAAAATAACGATCCGCTTGTTCATCCGCGAAGCGGCAACAACCTTGTCGATCCCGACAACACGACCGGTTGCGAGGACAACGTCCTCGACACTAACCTCACGTTCCGGAGGTACACAAAAGAACCCGTGCTTACGGGTCAGGCTCTGAAAGGCCGTAAATCGAGATAGTGCAGCTGCCATGCTGGAACAGCTGCACTTACAACCCCTCCCCAACTCGGGGAGGGTGAATATATAATATAATCTTCCCTACCCGAACTCCGGGAATGGGAAGCAATCAGACCTCTCCGATTTCCCTAACTTCGGAAAAGGGAGGCAACAAAACAAACTGAAGGAAAGATAAATGAAAGGAAAAAAAGGAAATAGAGGTTTAAGATGAAGGAGCAAACACTGATCGGGCGACGCCCAAAAACGGCGAACCCTTACCAGCGATCACCCTGTGCTCTCCGGCTCTCTCTCCCGTCTCAACGTATATGGGAATCACCAGGAAGACTCCACGAACAGGCACACGGACACAGAGGGGGGAAAACGGGGGGGGGGGGATGGGGCAACAACACAGAGCACTCACAGGCCTCCACAAGCAGACGCCATGACAGTACAACCAGCATACAAACAGCCAGCAGGTGGCGACAGAGAGAGAGAGAGAGAGAGAGAGAGACTTTTGTATCTTTTTATTATAAAAATAGAAAAAGAAAACCCCCAAATAGGGGTCACATTGTCATTTCAAGCAGAGAAACAAACAAAAAATATTAATACAGTAAAATACAGTAAAATTATGCACAAAACATTTCACAAAACAATAAACGTTTCTCCAGGATTTTACAAATGACTTCTTTCACGCACCATTTGGTCTCAAACTGTGGCAGCCTTCCTGTTATGGAGAAAAAGGCAAAGTCTAACTTTACACGGCTCGTCACAAGATTTTTAAACAAGAATAAGGCATTTTCCTCATTTGCTCCGAGATCATCAACTTTTCTTTTTCTTGATTTATACACTGCCATTTTTGCCTGTGCAAGCAGGAAATTACCTAACACATCATTCATATTCTTGTGTGAGATGTCTAAGCCATAAATGAAAACACAAGTGTTGAAAACCAAGCCAATCCTGCCAAAACAATTCTTAAGAAAGATAAATAAAGGAGCCAACCGTTGACATTCAACATAAATATGAAAGAGGTTTTTCAGGCCTTTTACAAAAGGGACATTCATCTGCTAGGAGACTTGAGAAGCGGTGCAGCAAGTGGTTAGAGGGGAGGATCCAGTGTGCAAGTCTCCATTGGAGGTCACCATGTCGTGGCGGCACAGGAGGATGATAGAATCCTTTCCAATTAGGAAAATATGGGGGGGAACAAGGTAAGAGGTCTCTCCATCGAACCCTCTGCTGTGTCATTTGCCCTTGCAAAAGGAAACTTACGCAACCCAAATAGAGGTCTTTTTGTTTAGGAAACCCATTGAATCCTATGCTAAAGGGGGTACACGGAGGAGAGTTGGCAAGAGAAAACTTGCAAATAAGTTCAGGAAAGGTAGCAGGAGAGGCACCTTGTTCGTTGTCTGCTTGGACTTGCTCCCAGTTAGGTGCAAGCTGTACATAGGTATGAAGCACACAGCGTAGCATACGTGCCACAACTCTGGAGGGTCGCACGCCAACCAGGCTTGCCAATGCATCAGCTCCAATCCAACTGCCACTTAGGCTTAAAAGATCGGCGACCGATTTTATGTTCTTCGCGACAAAGCATTGAACGAGACACCTATCAGCAGGCATATCATGGAAAATTGAATTGTAAAACAAAGGTTCCATCAAGAACATTTGCTTTGTGTACGAATGCGTAGCTCTTGTTGTCGTTAGAGTTCGCCATGCGTTTAGTACACTTTGATAAAACCTGGAGAGGGGAGACATATCAAGATGCGAGAGATCCATCAAGAATATAGCGTGGTCATAGCCTAGTCTCCCCGCCTGCTGCAAAAGGCGACGAGCGACGTCGACCCAAGGTGGAGAGGGGTGCATGTACAGCATGCGTAGAGCAACCGAAAGTCGAAAGGCCATTAACCGGCTCTTTATGTCAACCAGGCCTTGGCCTCCATCGGTCAGTGGCAAGCTGAGGACCTCGGGTCGCAACCAGTGCTTTCCATCCCAGAAGAAAGACACAAAGCACTTCTGGAGCTGTTGAAGCAACACTACCGGAGGGTGCAGCACAAAGAACCTGTGCCATAGGGTAGAGGCCACCAAACTGTTGATCACCAAGACCCTTCCACGATAAGACAGTTGTGTTATCAGATTTCTCCATTTTTGCAGTTTCCCTTCAACAAGATCCAACAGACCAGCCCAATTCTTTGCTACTGTGGCGTCATTACCCAAGAACACTCCAAGGTATTTCACGCCATCAGTGGCCCATGCAAGAGGAGCAGGAAGTTTGGGTGCTGAGTGACATGACGGACCAAGCCAAATGGCGCTCGTTTTCTCCCAATTCACTTTGGCTGAAGAAGCCTTTTCAAACACGGATAGATAATAACGGACAACGTTAATGTCATTGAGGTTCCGCACAAAAACACACACATCATCAGCATATGCCAGCACCTTAATGGGCCGTTCAAGATGAGAAAACCCAACCCCGGTTAGTCTAGCACGCAAATAACCCAGTAAGGGTTCGATGGAGAGAGCATAGAGCAAGCCAGAGAGGGGGCAACCTTGTCGAATTCCCCTGTTGACAGGCAAGGGTGTAACAAGTCCATTGTTTATCTTAAGCACACTAGAGATATTGTTATACAGTATCTTAATGTAAGAAATGAAGGTCGGACCAAGTCCAAACCGTTCAAGCACTTTGAAGAGGTACCGATGATCGACGCGGTCAAAGGCCTTCTCCTGATCAAGGAGAAGAAGTCCCAAATCTGTGGGGTTTTCTTTGCACAGTTCAATCATGTCTCTTACGAGGGAGATGTTGTCATAGATGGAGCGCTTGGGTACACAATAACATTGGTCTTCTTTCAACAATGAGGAGAGATGAGGAGTAAGTCGCAATGCCAGGGCTTTTGAGAATACTTTATAGTCTGTGCATAGCAAAGAGATTGGGCGCCAGTTTTTAATATAGAGCAAGTCTCCTTTTTTTGGAATGAGGGTGAGAATAGCCCGTCGGCAACTCTGAGGGAGCTCTCCAAGCTGGCAGCTTGCGTTCAAGGTGTTGAGGAGTTCGGGACCCAGTAGATGCCAGAATTTCTTATAAAATTCAGTTGTGAGTCCGTCCAATCCAGGCGCTTTCCCAACAGCAAGGCTGTGCAGAGCGGCGCCAAGTTCGTCCAAGGTAATGGGCCCCTCCAGGTAGGAACGTCCACCCTCACACAACACTGGCAGCCCTACGGAGATAGAGGCGACACTGACGGGATTTATTTGCTCCATCGAGTATATTTTCGAGAAATATTCCTTTGTGAAAAGTTTAATAACTGATTGGTTGAAAGTGATGGATGAGTCTGCCAAAAGCAGTTGAGAGAGCTGTTTGTTCGGGAGGCGTTTCTCTAAGGAAAAAAAAATACTTAGTTGGTATGTCTGTCTCGTTAAGGTGCTGCACCCTCATCCGAACTAGGGCACCACGTGCATTCCTCTCAGTTATTTCTTTCAATAAAGACTGTTTTTCGGTTAAGGTTCTTTGCACATTATTATTTTGTCCTGTGACCCTCTGAAGATGTAAAATCTCTGATTGCAATAATTTCCTTGCTTCATAATGAGCCCTTTTTGAGAAGCTCTGGTATTGTTGGCAGAAGCCTTTGATTTGGGTTTTTACTAGATCCCACCACACCAGTGGGTTAACAGAACAGCTTAGCTTCCGTTCCAAGAGATCTGTCCAGAAAGATTCAAAAGCCTGAATAAAGTTGAAGTCTTCTATTAAACTATTGTTGAACTTCCAGTGAGAACTCCCTGGACACGGTTTCGAGAGTTGAACGAATGCTCGAGCTAGGAAGTGATCGGAGAAACCGGAAGGCACGATGTCAGATTTGCAAACTCCATGTAACAGGTGAGAATTTACATAAATGCGATCAAGCCTCGCAAGTGAGATGTGGTTGTTGGAACAACGACACCATGTGTAGGATTGTTCGGAAGGGTGTTGCAAGCGCCAGACATCATGGAGATTATATTTTGCGATGATATTTGCAAAGAGTTTTGTGGTACATGGTTGAGGTTCCGGCCCGTTTCGGTCGCATGAGGCATTAACAGTACAGTTAAAATCGCCACCAATAATTAGACAAGTCTGCAGATCCAGTGTTTGGAGGAACTTTCTCAGTTCAGCAAAGAAGGAGATCCGCTCACCATTTTTGCTTGGAGCATACACATTAAGGATTGTAAACTTGACCTGATTGAGATAGAAGGTCACAGAGGCAAGATGGCCATCAATGATATTCGCAAATTGAAGCGAGGATGGTTGGAAATGTTTCCCTAAGACAAACATGATTCCTGCCTTAGACGAGGAGCTGTTACTAAAGAAACACTCCTTATCCATAATGAGCCGCCACTGGGCCTGAACAGATCTGACAGCGTGGGTCTCCTGCAACAAAGCTATGTCGAGACCGTTTGCGTTTATCAGCTGCTTGATCTGGATCTGGCGGAGTGAACTTCCACCACCATTGACATTTACTGTTCCAATCTTGAAACTCACCATGAATTAACTTAGAGTCTTTTTCGTCTTGGCGATCAATTTTCTTAAACGGTGACAATGTGTCTGAGGAAAGTTGAATAAGTCAGGCCTGCGTATAATAGCCTGAGCACACTCAAGGAAGGACGGTAAATCGGGAAAGTATTCTGTTAGGTTTATACTGCGTTTCCTGTACGTATTTTGCAAGAAAAGTCGTATTTGTTCAGGGGAAGTAGGACCTAGACTGGTAGGTTTCTCCATTGCTTCCACCTGGCTGTTTGCTTCCTCCAGGTCAGATTCGTCAGAGTCAGTTTTGATTTCCGAATCACACAAGCTTGTATAATCCTGCATGTCGCTGCTGTCATCAATATTGGCACACGGACCTGCACTAGTTGTAACATCTGTGTGCTCTCCCACCGTGGGAACATTGCTTTGAGGAATAACAGCAATAATCTGTGGATTTTGTGAAACAGAAACAGCATCAGCAGATGCAGCGATGTTGCTTCCCCCGACTGCAACAACCTCCGATGGTGTGGCGGTATCTAGCAGAATAGGAGTCTCTTGCAAGATATTGATTCCTGCGATTCCAGCTTCACCCGGTGATGAGGTGAGAGCAGTAACTGGGACAGTTTCGCTATTTTCTGCTGGCGGGAATTCAGCATCATCATGCTCAGGATTAACATTTTCCAAAGTGACAGCAAGTTCATCACCAGTGGCCTCGGCAGGTTCATCACCAATGGTCTCAGCAGGTTCATCACCAGTGGTCTCGGCAGGTTCATCACCAGTGGTCTCGGCAGGTTCATCATCAATGGTCTCAGCAGGTTCATCATCCATGGTCTCGACAGGTTCATCACCAGTGGTCTCAGCAGGTTCATCACCAGTGGTCTCAGCAAAATCATCAGAGGACTTTCCAATAGCCGAGTCCGTAACAGGTGAGACGATTCCATTTGATTTGTTAACAGGTAAACCAGTCCCTGCATGTGGAACGTCTATGTCCTCACATGAAAGGGGGCGGAACTTGTTGGCTGTAGGTACAGGGTTTGTCCCAGGTAAGCCTTGTAGAGTGGCATCGGTCACGACTGGGGGGGTGTTACCGACAGGTTGCTTATTGTTAAATGCTGCCTTTTTCTGAGTTAAATGACCGTCGGGAAAGGTCTTTCTCTTCCTTGACGGAACAATGGTGAAACCATCTGTAACGAACTCAAGCAGACTCCATCGTGCCGGAAGCGGAAAGCGCGTTTATTGACGCGGTGATGATTCACTCGTGTCTGACGAATAAGCGCGTCCGATAAACCACAACAACAATGCAAATACAAGTCAGAATAATACGTTACATCCTCCTTTCTTTCAAGGAAGCCACTTTAAAGGAAACCAGCAAAGCAAATAACTCTATAAAGTAAAACTTACACTGAATTAATTAACAAACAGCATCACATTCAGATCACGTGAATCAATTGATTTAAATTTAAAGATCCAGACGTCTGGGAGGGTTAACCGCTCTGCCGCTCCTTGTGATGAACTTGGTATTTCTGGGAGATGCAGTGGCTCGAGGCGATGACACTGTTGGGAGACTTTGGGATTCAGATGCTTGCTCACTTGGACTTGGGGACTTGCAGCAGTTCCCCACTGGGGTGTCCTGTTGAGTGGTGGGATCAGGGAAGTCCCTCATGTCCTGGGAAGAGTAAAAGCGAGAGAGTGGCTGACTTCCCACCGGGCCAACATTGGCTGAATGAGGCACTCTGCGGAGATGGAGCCTGTTACGCCGGTACACATTGTTTGGGGTCCTCAGCAAATATGACCGGGTGCTGTTGTGGCGCGCCTCAACTACAGCCGGAATCCAATGCCTGGCCTCCGGGTTTGGCAACATCCTAACACTGTCTCCCGGCTGGAGCGGTGGCAAATCTGACATAGATGGCTTGTCATGATAGTATTTTTGTTTCTCCTTCTGTGTGTCAAGGCGTGATCTCACAAGGTGATGGTCATACCGCGCAGGCATGAGAAGAGTGCAGTTGCAAGGCAGTGTGTTTCTGGGGCGTCTTCCCATTAGGAGCTGAGCCGGGGACAAGTTTATTCCTTCAAGTGGAGTGGTGCGGTAGTCTAGCAGGGCTAAGTACTTATCTGCTGACTTCTTCCAGAGCCTTTTCACTGTCTGGATCGCTCTTTCTGCCTCTCCATTGGCACGTTGGTGCTTGGGGGACACAATGTCGTGAGTTATGCCATATTCTTTGCAAAACTGAGAAAATTCCTCTGACGTGTACTGACTTCCGGAATCGCTTCGCAGCTTCTCTGGAATACCATGTCGACAAAACTGCTGCTTGAGAGCTTCGATTACAGAGCGAGCTGTAATGTCCTTGAGGCAATCCACCTCCACAAACTTGGAGTAATAATCGACCGTGAGCAAATACTGCTTTGATTCGAAGTCAAAAACGTCGCTTCCAACTTCGATGAATGGAAGATCAGGCGTGTAAGTCGGCAAGAGAGGCTCCCGTTGCTGAGCGCTTTGATACTCTGCACACTTGCAACAATTCCGTACAGTTTCTTCGATGTCAGAGTTCATTGAGGGCCAATACATGACCTCGCGAGCACGCTGCTTACATTTGTTCACTCCGAGGTGCGATTCATGAATCAAGCTCAGCATTCTGGGTCTGAGGCTTGGCGGGATGACAAGGCGCATGCCTTTGTAGACAACACTGTCTGAGACTGCCAATTGCGTTCTGGAGTCAAAGTACGGACGGACCTGTGCTGGGACTTCCTTTCGGGAGTCAGGCCATCCACTTGCAATGACACCGCAGAGAAGGCTCATTTGACTCAGAGTAGCTTCCTGGATTTCGAGGTATTTCCCACTCGTGATCGCAAGGAACTGGAACATGTTCACAGGCTCAAGGTCTTTCCCAGCTTCTGAGTCGGTGTCCGGTAGAGGTGCACGGGACAATGTGTCGGGGAGCACCATCTCAGAACCACGGCAGTAGTTAACCTCCAAGTCATACCGTTGAAGCTTGAGCAACATACGCTGTAAACGCATGGGAGAAGATAGGAGAGGCTTCTTGAAGATTTCCTCAAGGGGTTTATGGTCATTATATACCACTACTGATTTTCCAAAGATATAGTAGTGAAATGCTTCTGTTGCATGGACGATTGAGAGCATTTCCTTCTCAATCATAGCGTAGCGACACTCAGTATCGGTCATACTGCGTGATGTGAACGCTATAGGGTTGCCATTCTGGAGCAAACAGGCTCCTACAGCGTTTTGGCTGGCATCGGCTTGTATTTCAACTGGCTGACTTACATCGTAGTACTGAAGGACCGGGGCCGAAATACATGCTTGCTTCAGCTTCTTGAAGGACAGCTCCTGAGCTGACTGCCAGGAGAACTCCACGTCCGCCTTGCAGAGATCACGGAGAGGCTTGCTTGTGTCACTTAGGTTGGGGATAAACTTCCCTAAATACTGAACGAATCCAAGGAAACGCTTGACGCCTTGTTTGTCTGTTGGACGTGGCATTTTCTCAACTGCCTTCGTCTTGAATGGATCTGGTAGCACTCCTTCTGCAGTAAGCAGGTGGCCTACATAAGGGACTGAGGTTCGCCGGATGAGGCATTTTCGGAAGTTTAGTTGCAGGTTATAACTTGTAGCTCGTTGCATAACTCGCTTCAGTACACAGTCGTGGTGGGTGATGTCACGACCAGCAACTAAAATGTCATCCATTACCGCTGTTGCCCATTCTATCCCTTCTAGCATCTGGTCCATGATTCGCTGGAATATCTCCGGCGAGCACCTCAATCCATAAGGGAGACGCAGCCAGCGGTATCTCCCTACAGGTGTATTGAACGTGGTCAAGAATGAAGAAGGCTCGTCAAGGCGAATTTGCATGAACCCACTGCGGGCGTCAAGCACAGAAAATACTTTGGCTCCAGGGATTTGAGCTAAAACTTCCTGAACAGTTCTCATTGGGTAGTGCTCACGTTTTGTGCACTTGTTTAAGTCTTTGGGGTCTATACAGATGCGGACTTTGCCGTTGCGAAGAGCTACTACCATGGAACTCACCCACTCAGTCGGTCGTTCTACCTTCGCGATGTGACCTTCGGTGACCATCTCTTGTAGCTTGTCAACTATTTGCTCTCTCAATGCTGCAGGCTGTCTGCGAGGAGCGTGAACTACTCCCTGTGACCCTTCTACAAGCTTGATCCGATAAGTTCCGGGAAGAGTTCCAGTTGTCTTGGCAACTTCTGGAAACTCAGAGATTACTGCTTCCTGAGACACATTGACTAGAGGCTGAACAAGAGACAACTTATCGAGCTTGACAATGAGGCCTAGGGCTTCCGAGGTAGCGCCTGACATTACATTCTCCTGATCGAGGTCAATGACCTCAAAACTGGCTCTAACGGTCTTGTTTTTGTGAGAGAGAGGGAGTGTCACGGTACCGACAGGATGGATAGTATGGTTCGAGTATGTTTTAAGAACTTTATGCGACGATTGTAGATCGCCTGCGAGGTGCTGGACTAACTGGTAGTCGTTGAGTGTTAGTGTGTTGCACCTTGCACCCGTGTCAATCCGGAACCGAGTCGGCTGACCCAGCAACGTGACGGTCTGTGCCCACTTGTCATGAGTAGCCGTATTGATGCTTGGTTGTAGAGCGGAGATCCTTAAAATTTCAGATTCCTTGACGAGTTCTTGAGGAAGATCTACATGATCTAGACTGGTCTCCTCATCAAGGGACTTTAGGTCGCGCAGTCTCTTCCGACACGCCGCAAACCAGTGACCAGGCTTCTTGCAGTAGGAGCAGCTAGAATTAATTGCTGGACACTTGGCTTGCCTGTGCACTGACTGGCCACATTTGCTGCAGGGACCGTCATTCCGAAACCGATTCTCAGCTTTGAACAGCTCGGTGGCTTGTGTATGCCTATCAGGCTTGCTCTTACAACGTTGAGTCTGGTGCTGAGTTCGTTCGTTTTCAGATCTGAGGGCTGAGATGAGAGCATCTTCATCTCGGACTATTCTCATATGTTTCTGCGAGAGCTCTAGCTGTTGGCCAATTTCTATAGCTTTAGCTAGTGAGAGCTCCTCACCCCTATCGAGTAATTTCTCTTGGACCCTCTTATCATGGCTGCCATCAATGATGCAATCGACGATTATGTCGTCTGGGTCTTGGTAATCGCAATCCATGAGAATTATCCTCAGATCTTTTATGAAATGATCAAAAGACTCACCACTCCGCTGGCGCCTTTGTTTCAGTCGGTGTCTGGCAACTCTTTTGTTCTTTCTGGGCTGCACATAGTTCTGGAATTTGTTCAGCACTTCCTGCGGGTCGTCTTTCTCTCCTTCCTCCCAAGATAGAGTTTGGTAGATTTGACGACCTTCTTCGCCGATCCACGTTCCGAGCCATCCTGCTTGACGAGGCTTCGTTATGTCTGCGAGCGGCCCTGACAAGACAAAACTGACGTGATTTCTGAACCGGCAAAACTCCTGGTAGAGATCCAGACTCTCCCAGTCGATCGAGGGATGATCAAAGTTCGGAGATGCCATATTTATGGAGACGAATGGTGGCTTATGGCGTGAATATCAACGAACTTCTGACACCATGTAACGAACTCAAGCAGACTCCATCGTGCCGGAAGCGGAAAGCGCGTTTATCGACGCGGTGATGATTCACTCGTGTCTGACGAATAAGCGCGTCCGATAAACCACAACAACAATGCAAATACAAGTCAGAATAATACGTTACACCATCCCCGACGTTCGTTGTGCTGTTTGGATCATCGGGATGGGAAGGCTGAGCGTTATTGCCGGACATGGAAGATGTTCCCTTCACAGCCGAAGCAAAAGATGAAGAAGAAGAATCCTTGTTGTTTACGTGGTTTGTCCCATCGTTCGACGAAGCCGTTTTTGGGCAAGAGCGTTTCAGGTGTCCGAATTTACCACATTCAAAACATTTCAAGGTGTCAGTGGTTACGTATAATTGGTAATCATGATTATCAATTTTGAATTTCAAAACAATGTTCAGCGTTCTTTCGACGTTAGAAGGAGGAAGTACAAGATAAGCTTGTCTCCTGAAAGACATCACATGTTTAGCCCGGTCGTCCTGGCAACGTAAAGGTAACATCGTGACATGCGAAACCACAGTACCATAACGAGATAGTTCGGAGACCAGTCTCTCGTTCTTCAGGAATGGAGGACAGTTCGAGATGATGACCTTAACGGCTGGAGTGTCGAGAGGGGACACGAGTACGAAATGTCCGTCATCTGTCGATAATCCTGTACATACAATCTCGTGAACCAGTTCAGCCTCGGATACGAAAATAACGACACGTTTGTTCATTCGTGAGGCCGCGCGAACTTTATCAATACCGATTATGTTGCCCACAGCAATAACGAGGTCTTCGACGCTGACCTCGTTCGGTGGGACACAAACAACGCCATGTCTACGAGTTAACGCTTCATATGCCGCGTAACGTGAAAACGAAGTCATAATTTACAAGGTACGAGGGTGGGGGTGGGACAGGGGACGAGGGGGGGGGGGACAAGGGACGAGGGTGTGGGTGGGACGGGGGACGGGGGATGAGGGACGGGGGACGAGGGACAGGGGACGAGGGATGAGGGACGAGGGACGGGGGACGGGGGACGGGGGACGGGGGACGAGGGACAAGGGACGAGGGACGGGGGACGAGGGACGGGGGACGAGGGACGGGGGACGAGGGACGGGGGACGGGGGACGAGGGACGGGGGACGAGGGACGGGGGACGGGGGGGGGGGACGAGGAACGGGGGGGGGGACGAGGACGGGAGAGTGAATATCGCTCTCGAACAGTGATTAATTAATTACGAGCCGAGACAGATTTTCAAAGGCGAAAACAAACACAGCTGGTGGAGAAAAAAGCGATCAGCCGGAGGACGGGATGGGCCGCCGATTAATGCAAAAGTTATCCACAAACAGCTGCGGGCTCTCTTTCTCTCTCTCAGAAAAGGAAAAGGAAACAAAGGACACGGAGTGAATATAAATACAAACGAGATAAGAAAAGGGAATCGAGGAGGGAAAAGGGAGGCAGAAGCCCCGAAGTGTTGGGTCTGATCAAAGGGGAGGGGTTGGGGCACAAATGCAGAGTAAGGATGTAAAGATAAACGAACAGGGGGAAGGAAAAGGTGAGATACGACGTGGAAAGGGACAAAAGAGTAGAACAGCAGAGCAGCTCGTACCTCACCACACATGCACAGCCACCATCTTGCCGCGCCCAAACACACCGACAGCCAGCAGGGGGCGAGAGAGAGGGAGAGAGACTGACTGTTTCTTCCTTTTATTACAAGAGTACAAAAAATCAGTTATGTTCAGTCACAAAGAAACAAAACACAATAAAATGGTCTCAAGGAAAGGTTATTTTCAAATCATCATCATCAAGTGTGCATATGACATCATTAAAAACCCACTTTTCTTTAAAACATGTTAAATTCTTGTTCATTTTAAAAAACCGGTACTCTAGCTTTAGTCTTGCATTTACAAGAGCCTTAAGGGTGAGCAGTACATCACATGACGAGTCAGAAGCGTTTCCCATTTTTTTCTTCCTGGATTTATAAATTGCAAACTTGGCCTGGCCAATTAAAAAATTCATTAAAACCACATTCCTAAGGGAAGACGGTCCTAAAACACCATAAATAAAAACATTGTGATTGAAGAGGGAACCAAGCTTCACAAAGCGTTCCTGAAGGAATGTAAAAAGAGGTTGCAATCGTTCACACTCCAGGTATATATGCGGTAGGGTTTCAATGGATGCACAGAAAGGGCATAGATTAGAGTTAGCAGTAGAAAACCGGTTCAGTAAAACATTATAAGGTAAAATCCAGTGTACAAGTTTCCATTGAATATCTCCAACATACTTTGGAGTAGGCAAGAGATAAAAACTTCGCCAATTGGGGCAATTGGGTGGTATTGGGGGTAAAACATCCCGCCATCGAAGCCTCGGGTGCTCAGAAAATGTTTTTGCGTATAAAATTTTAACGTACGCGTTGTACAGAGTTTTCTTTGGAAAGGCGGGAAGGGATAATGCAGTATCATCAGGGCTGTTCAGGCCAGGGGACAGATTAAGTGGCGGGCTGAAAACTAGGAGTTTGGGGAAGTCACCCGCTGTTTCCTCGGGGGAAGGGCCAAGTTCCTCGCAGGTATTACGATACGTTGTGGATATCCCTTGAAGGAACCGAGAGATGATCCTGACAGATTTTATTCCGGTTTTTTGTGCCACAGCGGCAGCACTCAGCCGGCAGCTCCCAGACTCTGTCATGAGGTCTTTCACTCGCAGCAGCTTGGCATCAACAAAACGTTGAACGAGTCCCCTATTATTCAAGCTGTTTTCCAGGAAGGGGTTGTAGCATAGGGGCTCGTTCAACAACATTTCCATGTTGTATGTTGCCATTTCACGGGAAAAGGACAGGGCTTGCCAGGCGTTCATCACCCCTTGGTAAAAGGTGGGCAGCAAGGATGAATCGATTTGATGAGGGTTCATTAAGAAAAGTTCTCGGTCGTAACCCAGCTTGCATGTAAGCTGTAATATGCAGTTAGCCAGAGGCCTCCAGAGTAGGGCTTCATCTCCATATACAAGTTGGCGCACGATATGAAGCCGGAAGACCATAATCCGGCTGCGGATATCAATAAGACCTTGGCCACCTTCAGCGAGTGGCAAGTATGCCACGGGGGGTTGGAGCCAGTGTTTCCCGCTCCAGAAAAAGTCGACAATGCTCTTTTGCAGTGTAATAAGAAGGCTCCCAGGCGGTTGTAGGCATATCATCTTATGCCATAGCATAGAGGCGACAAGATTGTTAATGACGAGAGTTCTTCCGCGGTACGAAAGTTGGAAAAGAAGTCCTTTCCAGCGGGCCAGTTTTGCCATTACCTTGTCTGGTAATCCCACCCAGTTCTGCTGCTCAAAGGTGTTGTCTCCGAGGAAAATACCGAGGTATTTAATGCCACTTTTCTGCCAGTTCACTCCTCCTGGTAGGACAATTGGCGGGCAATCTCCAGGTCCTATCCAAAGGGCTTCACTCTTCTTCCAGTTTACCTGGCCTGAACAAGCCTGACAATATGTTTTTAGTGCCTGAGCCACCGCAGTGACGTCAGTACTATTTTTTATATAAATACAGACATCATCTGCATAGGCAGAGACTTTTAGCGGTGTGGTAAGAATTGATCCAGTGAAGCCAGAAATGTGCGTACGTAATTGGAGCAGAAGAGGTTCGATGGCAAGAGAGTATAAAAGTCCAGATAGCGGGCAACCTTGCCGTACTCCCCGTTGTACAGCAATGGGGCTACACAATACTTGATTAATTTTAAGAACACTGGATATATTACAATACAAAAGTTTAACGTACGAGATAAAAATAGGTCCAAACCCAAAATTCTCTAAAACTCTAAAAAGGTACATGTGGTCAATACAGTCAAAGGCTTTTCCTTGGTCAATAAAAAACAGACCAACATTCATATTAAAATTGTTACAAAACCGAATGGTATCACGGATAAGAAAGATATTATTAAAAATAGTACGTCCAGGAATACAAAAGGATTGATGTTCTCCTATTAGTACATTCATAAAAGGTTTCATTCGATTAGACAAGGCTTTGGCTAAAATTTTATAATCCGTACATAAAACAGAAATAGGACGCCAGTTCTCTATAAGTTGAGTGTCCGCTTTCTTAGGAATTAAGGTGGTGACTGCTCTCCGGCAACTCCACGGCAGTTGTCCATCCTCTAAACATTCATTCAATACCCGCAGTAGGTGAGGTCCAATGGTGTCCCCAAAAAACTGGAAAAATTCACTTGTCAGCCCATCCAGTCCAGGGGCTTTATCAGGTTCCAAGGCCTTCAAGGCAGCGGTGAGCTCAGGTAACCTAAGAGGATCCTCCAACTGCTGCTTCTGATCCTCCGCCAATGTTGGAAGGTTAGAAACAAGTTCCGATATTGCATCCTGGTTAATGTCATGCCGCATAAACCGTTGTTTAAAATGTTTCCGGGCACATTCCCTGATTCTGCCATCTTCATAAAGGAGTTCCCCATCATGGAGCAAGCGTGTAATCATTGACGAAGAGGCCCCCCTTTTAAGGCTGAAGAAGAATTTGGTTGGAGCATCAAGGTCGTGTATGTACCTCATCTTCAGGCGCAATAAAGCATTTTGTGCTCGCCTTTCGGATATGGAATTCAGTAAGGCCGTTTTTCCATGGATTTGTTGCCTCATTCCCTGGTAGCTCACACTTGCGGTTCCCTGAAGCTGTTCCTGTAATTCCAGGATTTCATCTTCAAGTAAGGTTGTGGTTTTTCTTTCCTCTTGAACACCATACGCACGATATTGTTGGCAGAACAGTCTGATGTGCGTTTTGGCATTATCCCACCATTGTCTGAGGTTGGAGAAATTCCCTTGGGAGGCAACCAGAATATTCCAAATTTCCGGAAAAATGTCCTTAAAGGTACTATCATCAAGTAAGTTGTTATTAAATTTCCAAAAAGCACTCTTGTGTTTCGGGCAGGGGGCAGAAATTTTGAGAAATGTTGCGCTGTGGTCCGAGAATCCTGATGGGCAAATATTGGATGACAGAACGAGGCGTTCAAGTGGAGGATTAATATAAAACTTGTCCAAGCGAGCAAGTACAATATTACCCTGAATGCATCGACACCATGTGTATTGCCTGATTGATGGGTGCTGTACCCGCCATATATCTGTCAAATTCATTTGTTTTAAAAATTTGGTGAGAGGGATTGTGGAGGCAGGATGGGGCTCTGCACTGTTCCTGTCGAGTTGGGGTTGGAGGGTGCAGTTAAAATCTCCACCAATACAAACATGATTGTCTTGGTTTTTTAGGGCGTTTTGACTGTCGAGGGACGTTAGGTGTGTCCCAAGGTCATTAAAAAAAACTCGCCGAGCTACAGGCGTACTTGGGGCATAGATATTAAAAATAGTATAGAATTTTCCATAGTAGTGGAATTCTAGGGATGCTAGGGATCCCTTGTGTATTTCGTCGAATTTAAGCGATGAAGGCGAAAAGGAGGGGCTAAGAATTATTGCGACACCGCCTTTGCGGGAGTCACCGTTACTAAAGAAGGACAGGCCGGGGAAGAGCCTACACCACTCTGCGACACAGCAGTCGTTGGCATGGGTCTCTTGTAAGAGGACAATGTCAACTTTCTTCTGTAATAAAAAATCCCTTACTTGAACTTTAAGGACAGAGCTACATCCTCCGTTAATATTCAGGCTACAAATGGAAAAACTCATTACAGCTATAAGGAGGAGTGACCACCACTCAATTTTTTGATAGCAGTTCATTCTTAGCTTTTTGCAACCACTTCTTTAAACGGTGACGTTGGGAGGAATTGAAATTAAAAACGTGGGGCCGTTTTACCATCAGTTTAGCGGAATGTATAAAATCAGGTAGCTCCGGAAAAAAGGTTTCTATTACAACATTCCTTTTTCGGAATGTGTCCTTAAGAAACCTTTTTATCTCGGAGGGAGGGATTGGAGGGATTTCTTCTTCCTTAAGGCTACCACATTCACTAACAGAGTCATCTATATCAGATGGCTCAGATGGTGTGTCACACTGGTTTTCATCATTTATCTCCTCACCGTCATCACATCCCTCCACGTTATCGGATGGGGCATAGTCCATAGAGGGGGGGGACGGGGAGGGAGAGAAATGAGCCATCTTCAGGGGAGGGGGGGGAGGGGGGGGGTACTAATTTTTGTGGTTCAACCATATCAGTTTCTAGGTCAGTAGACAAGGGCGAGGATTCATCCACATCTATGTCCTCCAATACCGAGAAACGATTTTCTGTGACGAGGGACAAATCTAGGCCAGAGAGGAGGGGCTGTCGGTTTTCAGTTGTAGGTTTTTTAAAGAGGTGACCGTTTTCATCTGTTGTTTGCAGATGTCTTTTTCCTTTTGGGCAGACTAATTGAAACTCGTCCTGGTTAGTGGGAAGAGATTGCAAGGGTTTGGGGGGAGGGGGGGGGGAGGGAGGACGTGATCATCGGGAGGGGGATCCCATCGGCTACCACGGCGGGAGAGGTAGGATCAGTTATAGCAGGCAACAAGCTGTGATTGGACGATGTCGCCTGGGGGGTGAGATCTATAGTTAACAGGAGATGGCTGCAATTAGATCCTTCAGTAGAGGGAGGGGCCCCTGTTTCAAGGGGAGGGGAGGGGGGTACGGCGGGGGGGTTTGGATTGGTGGTAAGAGGGCTTGGGTCGGTGGTGGACAGATTGGGATCAGTGGAGGTAAGGCTTGGGTCGATGGTGGGAAGGTTCGGGTCGGTGGTGGGAGGGCTTGGTTCGGCGGCGGGAGGGCTTGGTTCGGTGGTGGGAAGGTTTGGTTCGGTGGTGGGAAGGCTTGGGTCGGTGGTGGGAGGGCTTGGGTCAGTGGTGGGAGGGTTTGGACCGGTGGTGGGGAGGTGGGGGGGTTGCTTATTCCCGGTTCGGAGGGGAGGTTGCACTTGTGGAGAATTCTCTTTTCGGGGGCAGTCATGCTTAACATGCCCAAATTGTCCGCAGCCAAAACATTTTAGAACGTTGGTGGACACGTACACTGTATATTCGTTCTGTTGATGTTTTAATTTTATTATAAGGTTTAAATCCTTCTGGGAATTTTTTAAAATCATAAACACTTGCCGTCGGAATGAAACCACGTGCCTTAAATCGTTGTTTCGTGACCCGAAGGGAATCATGGAGATACGAGACACGATGGTACCGTATCGGGACAACTCTTTAATTAGTACATCGTCGGATACAAATGGGGGGCAATTTGATATCACGACTTTTATCGCTGGGCTATCTAGTGGGGAAATCATTACAAATAAATCTGGATCGATTGTCAAACCCTGTTCGACAATTTGTGGGACACAATCCACGTCGGACAAAAAAATAACGATCCGCTTGTTCATCCGCGAAGCGGCAACAACCTTGTCGATCCCGACAACACGACCGGTTGCGAGGACAACGTCCTCGACACTAACCTCACGTTCCGGAGGTACACAAAAGAACCCGTGCTTACGGGTCAGGCTCTGAAAGGCCGTAAATCGAGATAGTGCAGCTGCCATGCTGGAACAGCTGCACTTACAACCCCTCCCCAACTCGGGGAGGGTGAATATATAATACAATCTTCCCTACCCGAACTCCGGGAATGGGAAGCAATCAGACCTCTCCGATTTCCCTAACTTCGGAAAAGGGAGGCAACAAAACAAACTGAAGGAAGGATAAACGAAAGGAAAAAAAGGAAATAGAGGTTTAAGATGAAGGAGCAAACACCGATCGGGCGATGCCCAAAAACGGCGAACCCTTACCAGCGATCACCCTGTGCTCTCCGGCTCTCTCTCCCGTCTCAACGTATATGGGAATCACCAGGAAGACTCCACGAACAGGTACAAGGACACAGAGGGGGGAAAACGGGGGGGGGGGGGGAATGGAGCAACAACACAGAGCACTCACAGGCCTCCACAAGCAGACGCCATGACAGTACAACCAGCATGCAAACGACCAGCAGGGGGCGCGAGAGAGAGAGAGAGAGAGAGAGAGAGAGAGAGAGAGAGAGAGAGAGAGAGAGAGAGAAAGAGAGAGAGAAAGAGAGAGAGAAAGAGAAAGAGAGAAAGAGAAAGAGAGAGAGAGAGAGAGAAAGAGAGAGAAAGAGAAAGAGAAAGAGAAAGAGAAAGAGAAAGAGAGAGAAAGAGAAAGAGAAAGAGAAAGAGAGAGAGAAAGAGAGAGAGAGAGAAAGAGAGAGAAAGAGAAAGAGAAAGAAAAAGAGAGAAAGAGAAAGAGAAAGAGAAAGAGAAAGACAGAGAGAGACAGAGACAGAGACAGAGAGAGAGAGAGAGAGAGAGAGAGAGAGAGAGAGAGACTTTGACTTTTTAGTCCTTTTATTACAAAAATATAAAAGTAACAATATACACGTTTTGCAATGAAATCAATAATGCCAATAAAAAGAAAAAGAAAAAGAAGAAGCACCCAATGATCATCAAATAAGAAACAATCAGTATCTCACAACAGTATTCTAAATTCGTTTTCTTTAACCTCACAAAACCCACCAACACACCAAGTATCAACAAAGTTTTGAAAATTTCCGGCCTCGTTGGAAAGGGTAAATTCCAGTTTCAATCTTGCTGAGACTAATGCATTCAAACACAACATGATATTGCAGTGCTCTATCGGTTTGCCAGATAGTTTGTCTTTTCTTGTCAAATAAACAGCAAGTTTCGCAGTTGCTATTAGGAAACTAAACAGTTTAGACACAGGATTCTGTTTAGGAGCAAAACCAAAGACGAAATTTCTCAAAGAAAAAGTAACATGCATTTCGTGTGCAATGTAATTCAACCAATGAAACAAAGGAAATAATCGGATACAGTCTATGAATGCATGAAACAAGTCCTCATTGACTGTACAGAAGGGACAACAAACAGATACAGGAGAAAAATGTCTAATAAACGTGTTGGAGGGAACAATCCAGTGGGCCAAACGCCACTGGAGATCACCTGTTCTTTTGGATGTGGGCTCACTATACATGGCTTCCCAGATAGGTTCGGAGGGGGGTCCTCCGGGTAACAATCCTTTCCATCGGGTAACTCCATTTAACGAAGGGTTCCCATTTAACAGCTTGAGGCACATCTTGTAGATGCCCTTGCTGTCCATTGTCTGGAAAAGCTTTGACCCTAACAGGGGGCAAATCGTTTTGAATGGGTTCAACAATCAATTTAGGCACTGTCGGCTCATTTAGATCTTCTTCTGTACCTCGAGTCCAAGTTAGGCCAAGTTGCCGTCCCACCTGAATCATTTTCCTCAAAATTTTTGCAATCATCCTATGGGACCAAATCCCTGTCAGGTCGGCGATTTCACTTACGGATTTCCAACCATACCCTGAGTCATGTCGGAGATGCCGCACCTTCACGATACCAGCTGCTATAAAGTGTTGGCAAAAATCTCGACTCTTTGGAATGTCGGGAAAGAGAGGGTTATAGAAAAAAGGCTCGTGTGCCAGCATTTTTGTTGCATATGTGTCCGCCTGACGACTCACAGAAAGACTCTGCCAGGCATTTAAGAGGCTTTGGTAAAAAGCAGGGAGAACCGATATGTCGACATGTTGGAGGTTCATTTGAAAAAGTTCAAACCCGTACCCGAGCCTACCCGCTCACTGCAGTACAAGGCGTGCAGGGAGCCGGCCTGGCAGATGTTCCATGTAGAGGAGACGTTGAATGGACCGCAGCCGGAAGGCCATTAGGCGGGCTTTGATGTCGACGAGGTTGTGGCCACCCTCAGCCGAGGGGCGACATATCACATCGGGTCGTAGCCAGTGGTAGCCTCCCCAGAAGAAGTCCACCAGTTTGCCCTGGAGTGCTTTGAGTAGGGCCTCTGGCGGTTGCAGGCAGATGAACCTATGCCACAACATTGTGGCAACTAAGTTGTTGATCACTAGCACACGGCCCTTGAAGGACAAATGAGGTAAAACCCTTTTCCATCGGTTCAATCTTTCTCCCACTTGCTCAATTACCCCGTCCCAATTTCTCTGAGCATACTGTGGGGAACCAATGAATATGCCCAAGTACTTAATTCCCTCACTTCCCCACAGCAACCCTGCGGGGAGGGATGGGGGCGGCTGTGGTACAGGCTGAAGAAGGTTGCGATAAAGGGAGGGTATCCATAACGTCTTGCTCTTGTTCCAATTGATTTTTAAAGAGGAGGCAGCGTGAAACTTTGATAGGCACTCAACAAGGATATCAATATCATCCTTATCTTTTACAAAGATGCAGACGTCATCCGCATAAGCACATAGGGTTAGCGGTGCACTCATGGGAGAAAGTGCTATTCCAGAAATCTTCTTTCTCAGTAGATTGAGAAGAGGCTCTAAAGAAAGAGCAAACAATAAACCAGAGACTGGGCACCCTTGCCGAACCCCTCTCCGAACCTTGATGGGGGGAGCCAGCACATTATTAATCTTAATTAAACTAAATACATCTGTGTATAGCAAGGAAATGTAGGAACGAAAGTTTGCTCCGAGGCCGCATGCCTGTAACACATGATGCATAAACTTATGGTCGATACTGTCAAATGCCTTTTCAAGATCAAGCGACATCATTCCAAAGTCTTCTTTAACACGGTTACCATCAATGAGATCTCTGATTAAAGAAATATTATCATGGATGGATCTTCCAGGAACACAGTAACTCTGTTCTGGCAGTACTAGATCACCAATAACCTTTTTTAGTCGATTAGCTAGTACTTTTGAAAAAAGCTTGTAGTCCGTGCACAGCAGGGAGATCGGTCGCCAGTTCACCAAAAGTCGGGGATCTTCAGTTTTCGGGAGCAAGCACACTACGGCTCTTCTTAGACTCAGCGGCATTATACCAGTCTGTATAGAAGTGTCCAAAACATTCAGCAACTCAGGGCCTAAAAGGTCCCAAAATGTCAGAAAGAATTCGGGAGGTAGACCGTCAATACCCGGAGCTTTCCCTGAATCCATGGCAGCAAGAGCACAGGTTAGCTCAAGGAGGGTGATTGGTAGGTCAAGCTCCAACCGTTGAGCCTCAGTTAGGGAGGGGAGGTGAGAGGTTAAATCCATCATTGTATCATTACAAACAGTCTGCTCCTCAAAAAGTTTTGTAAAGAATTCAATAATGTTTATTCTAACATCATCCTCGTTGACAACAACGTTGCCACTTGAGTCCAAAACAGAAGAGATTAGCCGTGATGGCTTGCTTAAGGATTCTAAATGAAAGAAAGACTTGTTTGGGGTGTCTGATAATTTTACATTCTGTATTCTAAGTCTAATTAATGTACCGGCTGCTTTCTCTTGAACTAACTCCCTTAAAAGAGCTTTCTTTACAAGCAATAACCGGTAATTGGCGTCATTGTTTTCATGAGCCAATTTACTCTCCAATTGTAGAATATCCAATTCCAACCGGGCCATTGTAATGTGCTTGTCGTTTGTGCTGTGTGATTGGAAACATTGACAAAAAACCCGAATTTGAGATTTCATGTTATCCCACCATATGCTGGATGAAGAAAAGGAAGATTTCTTTGCTACTAGACTTGCCCAGAAAACACGAAAGGCTTCTTTAAACATACCATCTTCTAGAAGTCTAACATTAAACTTCCAATAAGCGCTCCTATTTGCGGGTTGAGGAAAGGAAAGGTTTAGGGTTACCATATGATGGTCTGAAAACACGAAAGGAAAAAGATTTGAAGAAACCGCAGTATTTTTAAAGGGTACGTTGATGTACCATCTGTCAAGCCTTGCCAAGGATACTCGACTATTGGCGCATCGACACCAGGTGTACTGGGATGTGTTTGGGTGGTGCAACCGCCAAACATCAACGAAGCCCATTGTGCTAAAAAAATTGGATAAGTGTACATGGGACTCAGGATGGGGTTCGACAGAGTTTCTGTCAACCGATGGGTCGAAGGTGCAATTGAAATCACCTCCGACACACACACAATGATCAAAATCAACCGATCTTAAGTGATTTATCATTGAGGTGAAGAAGGACTTACGCTCTACGCTATCACTTGGCGCATACACATTAAAAATGGTGTAATGGAAGTTATGGCTTACTAGTTTGAGAGAGCTAAGCCGACCATTTATTACCTCCTGAAAATGGCATGACTCACACACGAGGCCTGGCTTCAGCAAGAAGCCGATTCCAGCAGATGAAGCTGATAAATTGCTGAAATAGCATTGGCTCTTAAAAAGTTGATGCCAGTTATGTTCCACATTTGGTGTGATGTGAGTTTCTTGAAGTAAGATCACATCCACCTTTTTCCGTTGAAATATGTTTTTTACTTGAACCTGGCGGAGGTGGCTAGCACCACCACCGTTAATATTTAAAGTTGCAAGTTTTATAGTTTTCATCCTGTATTGATGAAATCAGCCTGTGGCTGGGAACACTCTACACCTGCACGTGTGATTAATTTTCTTAACCTGCGGTATTGTGACTTATTCAGGTCAAATTGTTCAGGCGTTTTAATTATGGATTTTGCAGTGTGGATGAATGCAACCAAATCGTCAAAATAGTCTTTAATGACTATGTTACGCTGTCTGTACGTTTCGGCTAGAAACGACACGATGTGTTTGGGGGGGTATCTGTGACTGAGATGCTGATGACTGTGACAGCTCAGTCACTTCCACCTCGTCCTCAGACTCTGACAGGTCTGATAATGTCCCGCCTGGATCTTGGGCCTTACTTGCAGCTCTCACGAGCTCCTCTGGAGGCATCTCCTGAGATTTCGTTGGGTACTCTGGTACACACTCACGAGCAGACTGGTGCTTACTTTCTTTATGTGTGCTTTGGCAAATGGCTGCAGATCTCTGCGTAGCCGGGGTTACGATTTCTGTTTGTAAGACAGAGCAATTTGTTTGGTCACCAGTCCGCTCAGCTACTGGAGGGGGGACCGGTAGGGCTTCACGTTCAGGCTCAAAAATGGCCGCATTGTTCGGATCAATGTAGGCTTTATTCTCAGAGCCTGGGAAATCAGTAACATCCTCTTTTCCACTTTGGCGTTCGATATTTTCGTTTGCTGTAAACGTTTTGCCCTCTTTTGCAGAGACAGTGTCTCTGCCCAAGACAGCCTTCTTTATCGCACCATCGGGGCTATTTGTTAGTGGTGCTTTCCGTTTTTTGGTCAGTATGACAAGTTCTTCATTCATGGGTTCGCCAGCAGTACTAGCATCACCAAGTGCCATCTCACTGGGTTTGGGTAGCACCGGGGCGTCGGGAAGCATGGTCGGGGCATCGGGAAGCACAGTCGTGGCGTCGGGAAGCACAGTCGGGGCTTCGGGAAGCACGGATGGGGCTTCGGGTAGCACGGTTGGGGCTTCAGGTAGCACGGTTGGGGCTTCGGGAAGCGTAGTCGGGACCTCGGGAAGCACAGTTGGGACATCAGGAAGCATTGTCGGGGCGTCGGGAAGCACGGTCGGGGCTTCAGGTAGCACGGTTTGAGTGCCAGGAAGCACGGTTTGAGCGTCGGGGAGCACGGTTTGAGCGTCGGGGAGCACGGTTTGAGCGTCGGGGAGCACGGTTTGAGCGTCGGGGAGCACGGTTTGAGCGTCGGGGAGCACGGTCGGGGCGTGAGGAAGCACGGTCGAGGCGTGAGGAAGCACGGTCGAGGTGTGGGGAAGCACGGTCGAGGCGTGAGGAAGCACGGTCGAGGCGTGAGGAAGCACGGTCGAGGCGTGAGGAAGCACGGTCGGGGCGTTTTCTTTTTTACAGCCCACATTGGTGTGTCCCAATTTGCCGCACTTCGTACAAGATGCTTTGGGACAAAACCTTTTAACGTGTCCGAAGGCTCCACAAAGGAAGCACGTTAAGGTGCCTGACGAAGCGTACATTTGATATTGACGATCATTTACCGAAATTTTAAACGAGATGTTTAGTCCTGTATCGTCGCCGCGATCAGGAAGCACCATGAATACTTGTCTCCGGAAACTCATAACATGTTTCACTCGTTCATCCCGACATCCCAGGGGAATCATCGAGATTCGGGAAACAACAGTTCCATACCGGGTCAGAACAGCCATTAACTTATCATCTGTGATAAACGGAGCGACATTTGAAATAATAACTTTGATCGCCGGTGTGTCCATCGGGGAAACCATGACGAACTGCCCACCTTTCAATGACAGACCGGTACTAACAACATCATGCACGAACTTCTCGTCCGACACGAAAACAACAAACTTTTGGTTCATCCACGACGCGGCGCGGACATTTCCATCGCCGATAACATTCCCTACAGCTAGGATAATGTCCTCGGTAGGAACACCTTCGGGAGGGACACACACGAAAGCATGCTTCCTTGTTAGGGTTTCAAACCCTTCCTGCCGTGCACGAACACTCGCCATAACGGCGATGTCTCACCTTTCCACCTTCACCAGGCGGAAAGGACACAAAATAAATAAAGTCGAAATGAAATAATAAATAATAAAGTTCTCACGACGCGAGTAAGGTAAACAGCACCGACGGAGCTGGTAAACTGAACCGAACGGGTCTGCTCTCACCTTTGGGCTCTTCTTTCACTCTCTGTCTCAAGGGAGGGAAAAGAGGGACAGGTGGTAACGAAGAACACGACAAAAGCACGATGGGAAAAAAGGAATGGGGAGGGGGGGGGGGAAAACCAACATAAGCACAGAGCTACAGCACACGAACACGAGTACACGCCATCTTGCCACGCCCAACACACGAAAGGCCAGCAGGGGGAGAGAGAGAGAGAGAGAGAGAGAGACTGACTGACTGACTTTTACATCCTTTTATGACAAAAATATCAAAAAGTATATTTTGTAAAACGTATAAATACAACCATTTCACAAAGCATTTCACAAATCAGAGGTAAAAAAACAAGCAAACCCATTTTAAAGGGAACATTTACATGAAGACCATTAGTACATCAAGAAAGGGAACAGGAAAAAAAATAATAAAGTGTTTTGCTCCTCACAAAGAAATCATATCATGCTCGAGGAGTGATCAATCTGTGATCAGCGCACCATTTTGCACAGAGCAAAGCGCATTATTCAATGCCCATATACTTTTGAAGATCAATACTTTATCCATATATGTATAGAAACAAAATTCTGTTTTAATCCGGGCAAAAACAAGTCCTTTAAAACAGGCCGGGAGGTTATCTGTACATCTTGTAGGATTTTCAATTTGCATTTTCCTCGTGCGATATATTGCTTTCTTTGCCATGGCAACGATAAAGTTCGCTAGGGCCACTTCTATTTGGTGTGTGTTTGAGGCAAAGCAAAAAATGAAAGAATTCAAAGTAAAGTTTAAAGAAAGCTTCATGCACATTTCATGCAGCAAACCAAATAAAGGAATCAAGCGTGCACATTCAACATAAGCATGTGACACGGTCTCAAGAGCACCACAGAAGGGACAATGGTCAGATATTTCAGAAGAAAAAACATGCAAGAGCTTATTGGTGGGTAATACCCAATGTGCCAACCTCCACGACAGGTCGGCAGTTTTCTTTGGAATAAGTATGTGATAATAGGCTTTCCAGTTAGGTTGGAAGGGGTATTCTGTAGGCAAGCAATTGTGCCACTTCCTTGACTGCCAAGTTCCTAAGGAGGGCCGGATTGCTTTGACGCAGGCCTGGTATATTGCACGATTTTCCAGACCTGCAGATCCAAAACGTATTTTTGGTAAATATTTTATTATTGTACCAGAATTCATTACAGTGGGGGTGACTTCTAAATTTGGGAAACAGAGGCTTGGCTCACAAACAATTGGGCCATCACCAGTGCGAGGAGATTGCTCCCAGTGCACCTTAACTTTGCGGTATACGCTAAGTATTTCGCATAGCACAGCAGATATTATGCGGTTTGACCGCATGCCAACTTTATTTGCAAGTGCTGCAGCACTTAACCATGTCCTTGTCTCAATCATTAGATCAGCAACGTGATGGACACCATTCTGAACAAAATAATCAATAAAAGAGCGTTCCGTTCTTATTCTTTTGAAGAGAGAGTTGTAGAAAAGAGGCTCTCTGAAAAACATCTCTTGGGTGTAGGAAACATAATCACGGTCGACCATGAAAACACGCCAAGCATTCAAAATTATATTGTAAAATGGTGGAAGCAAGGACAGATCAATACATTTCATGTTCATTAGGAATAGACCAAATGAATAGTCTAGCATGCCGGCTTTACGGAGGAGGAGGAGAGCAGTGGACCTCCAGGCTAAGTCTGATGGACCATAGAGAAGCCGCCAGATTGAGGCAATGCCAAATGCCATAGCCCTGCATACGATGTCCACAAAACCATGCCCGCCTTCCTCTAAGGGAAGATTCAAGATCTCTGGACGAAGCCAATGTTTTCCACTCCAGAAGAAGTGTATTATTGTCTTCTGTATATTCAGCAGAAAGCGTTCAGGAGGTGGAATGGCTTTGATTCTGTGCCACAGTATAGATGCTGCTAGGTTGTTTATGACCAGGACTCGTCCCCGGTATGAAAGCAAAGCCAGCAAACCTTTCCATTTCCGCAGCTTTTGTTCGAGAGAGTCAGCGAGACCCTCCCAATTTTTCGCTTGTGTTGCTTCATCACCGATGTAAACACCAAGGTACTTCATTCGGTTGAGGGACCAGGTGAGGTGTTTCGGGAGGACAGGCATAGGGTGCTGGCATGGGCCCATCCACATCGCCTGGCACATGTTCCAGTTTACCAAAGGTGAAGAAGCTGAACCATAATAGTCCAAGCAATCCACGAGAGAGAGAGAGAGAGAGAGAGAGAGAGAGAGAGAGAGAGAGAGAGAGAGAGAGAGAGAGAGAGAGAGAGAGAGAGAGAGAGAGAGAGAGAGAGAGACTTGAGCAGTTTAAAGAAATTGCATAAGGATCATGAAGACACCACAAAAAGAGCAAAGGGTATTTAAAAGAAACCAGCAAATATACAAAAAATATATATATTTTACAAACCAAAGGGGAAGACACAAACAAAACCACAACCAATTTTAAAGGAAATGCTCATGCAAGAGCTATAAATACATCAAGAGCAAATTAAGCGAAAAACTAAGAGAGAGAGAGAGAGAGAAATGTATTCAAGGACACAGGAAGAAACATATATGCAAGCAATCAGTTCCAAAGAAAAAAAGTCAAATCAATCAGGAATTATAAAGTAATTACCACTTTTGAATCATCGACTGAGCACAGAACATTGCCAATACACCACTTTCTCTCAAAAAGTTGGACGTTTCCATTACTGACAAAGAAATCAAATTCTAGCTTGAGTCGTGTTGAGACAAACCCTTTAAAAATAGAAATAGCATCAGAGCCATAGCCGTTATCTATTTTAATTTTCCGAGATTTATATATCGCATATTTTGCAACAGCAACCAAAAAATTGAGAAGAACACCCACATCTCTACATGTGGGCCTGAAAGACACACCAAATATAAACATATGCATATTGAAAGGGAAGGACAATTGGTGAAAAAGACATTCAAGGAACAAGAAAAGCGATGTCAGTCTACGACACTGTACATAAGCATGAAACAAATCCTCCTTCTGGTCACAGAAAGGACAAGTTTCCGGCAGTGAGCTGTTAATACGGTGGACAAAAATATTGGAGGGAAGCGCCCAGTGTGCTAACCTCCATTGTATGTCCGCTAACACACCATGTATTGGTAAGGTGTACATGTGAGGCCAAAGGGGGGTAGAGGGAGACCCCAACCCTAACCGCTCTGACCACAAAGCTACTCGTGTTCTCCCAGAGAGGGGTACATTCTTATTTTGTCGAG
Source organism: Myxine glutinosa (assembly GCF_964187855.1). NCBI lineage: Eukaryota > Metazoa > Chordata > Myxini > Myxiniformes > Myxinidae > Myxine > Myxine glutinosa. The sequence goes on from NC_136270.1 coordinate 51,791,311, forward strand.
AGAGATCACGGATTCCAATCTTAGTTACAAGATGAAAAGGGGGGGTATGTTCAATCTCCGGCTGAAGAGAAGACGAAAGGAGCACTTTGATTTCAGGGAAACCTAACCGAAAGTCCTCAATGTTACCAACACCTTCCCAGCCGATGTTTAGCTGTCTAAATTTTCTAATGACTATACGTACAACTTGGTCTACAAGTCGGACAGACCGAGATCCAACTGAGGTTGCCACCAAACCAGCAGGTTTCCACTTAACTCCAGATGAATCTCTGAGATCACATACTTTGTTAATCCCTCCTTGGATAAATTTTTTAATCAGGGCATGGCTATGAGGGATACCAGGAAAAAAGTTATTGAAGAAAAGGGGTTCTTGAAGGAACATTCGACAATTATAGCCCTCAAGGAAGCGGTGGACGTCAAACCTTTTCCAAGTGTCCAATAAACTCTGATAGAATCTCGGAAGAGAGGCAAAATTTATATGCTCGAGGTCTATCAAAAGAAGCTGCCGATCATATCTCAGTCTACCAGCCTGTTGTAACAGAAAAAAATGCAAGGGCCGCCAGGGCAGCTGTTCAGCGAACAGTAGTCTCTGCAGAGACTGCAGCCGAAAGGCCACAACCCGACCAGAGATATCAACAATGCCCTGGCCACCTTCCTTCCGGGGGTAGTACAATATCTCAGGCCTCAGCCAATGGTAGCCACTCCAAAAGAAGTTTACTAGCATTCGCTGAGTAGCCATAATTAGTTGGTTTGATGGCTGTAAAGCAATAATTCTGTGCCATAATTTTGTTGCAACCAGATTGTTTATGACAAGGGTACGGCCTCGATAGGAGATGGACCTCAGCAGTCCTTCCCATGCTTTCAATCTGTGCATAATTTGCTCCAACACTCCTTCCCAATTTTTCATTTCTGTTTCACGATTACCGATATGCACTCCAAGTTATTTAACCCCGTCCGTTCTCCAGACCAGGTTGTGTGGGAGTGAGGGTGGTGATACACAAGAGAGATTGCCTATGCCACACCATAATGCTGTACTTTTATTCCAATTGATCCCACCGGAAGAGGCTGCAGAGAAATCTCGCATACAACGTTGTAAAGCAGAGACATCATTGGAGCTTCTAATCAAAACACAGACATCATCAGCATAAGCCGTCTGCACAAATTCTGCTCCTTCTATACTTCTCATTCCCTGAGGTATTTGCTGTCTAATAGACCGAAGGAGTGGTTCAAGGGTGACTATATATAAAAGCCCAGAGAGGGGGCAACCTTGGCGAATACCCCGTTGGAAAGGAAAGGGAGAGCATAACCTATTGTTGATCTTCATCATACATCGAGTATTAGTATACAGGAGTTTCACATAAGAGGTGAAAGTTTCACCAAACCCCATTCCTTTCAGGACAGAAAAAAGGTACTTGTGGTCAACACGATCGAAGGCCTTAGTTTGATCAAGAAACAGCAACCCAAAATCGTCACGCAGGAACTTATTGCATGAAATAATATCTCTTACCAAAAAAATATTATCATAAATAGATTTTCCAGGCACACAGTAGGTCTGGTCCGGGTGTATAACTGAACTGATCACAGTCTTCATACGATTAGCAAGTACTTTAGAGAAAATCTTGTAATCAACACACAATAAGGAGACAGGTCGCCAGTTATCAACCAGTTGAAGATTCCCAGCTTTTGGTAGCAAACAAACGACTGCTCGGCTACAAGACATTGGAAGTTCTCCGACACGTATGCTTTCATCGAGTACATCGAGTAGGTCAGGTCCCACAAGGGCCCAGAAGGTCTTGTAGAATTCTGTGGGCAGGCCATCTATTCCAGAAGCTTTCCCATCTTTCAGGCTCCGCACAGCTGCTTCAAGTTCATCAGCCGAAATTGGGGAATCGAGCATGCATCGCTCATCCTCCTCGACACTCGGAAGCCCAGCAGTTAACTCTCGTATCACCTCATTGTCCACGTTCTGAGGAGAATACAAGTTAGAATAGAACCCTTTCAGAGTACACCTGATCGCCTGCTGAGAGGTCACCAGTGACCCATTGGGAGTGAGTAAAGTATGAATTTGTTGTGACCTTTTGAGGGAAGACTCTAACTTAAAGAACTCTTTGTTTGGCATGTCCAGAGTTAAATAGCTCATTCGCATTCGGACCAAGGCACCCATCGCCCGTTGCCGTACCGCTTCCTCCAGCACTGCTTTCTTTGCCCATATTAGTTGGTCACGTGCACCTCTCCCAACCTCGTCAACATTCTGTTCTAACGATATAATTTCAGATTTTAACTGATCGATTGATATTGATTGGATTTTGGTGGTGTATGCACTATATTGTTGACAGAAATTCTTAATTTGGGATTTTGCAATGTCCCACCACAGCCGGAGACTATCATACTCAGGTCTGGAGGAGCGAATTTTCTCCCACACGACGTGAAAGGCCTCATTAAATTCCTTGTCATGTAAGAGACGAGTATTCAAAGACCAGTAAGCACTACCACCGGGTGGAAAGGGTAACTTAAAGGACATTGAGATTAAACTGTGGTCTGTGAATCCAGTTGGTAAAATTTTGGAGACAGACACCACATTCAACATTGGCTTGTTCACATAGAATCTGTCCAGCCTTGCCATTGACATAATACCATCATTGCATCTACACCATGTATAACAGCGTGAGAGTGGGTGTTGTGATCTCCACACATCCTTAAACCGAAAGATGTTGATGGTGTCCTCTAGAGCTTTCGTCGAGGCAACATGAGGCTCATGACCATTCCTATCAATTGACGGACAAATTGTGCAATTAAAATCTCCCGCGATACAGATAAAGGCTGTTGGGTCCAGAGTTTTTACAAAATCCCGCAGAGTGGAAAAGAAAATTTTCCTCTCCATTGGGTCACACGGTGCATAAACATTCACTACGATAATCTTTTGGGTATTATAAAGAAAATCTACGGAGATCAAATGCCCTTTATAGATTTCTTTAAATGAAACCTGTTGAGCACAAATCTTGTGACTTAGGCAAATGGCAACACCGGCCCGAGGTGTAGGGAACCCACTTAGCCACCATTGCCCTTTAAAAAGTTTCCCCCAATCGGCTACTTGAGCACTAGTAGCGTGGGTCTCTTGTAAGAGAATAATGTCAGCCTTTTCTTTTCCAACCGCTTGAATGGTTTGCACCCTCCGTAAGGGGGCACGACCCCCATTTATATTGTTGCGGAGATGAGGACTGTATATTTTTTGATTGTGTGCTGTACTATTATTATTATTGTTTATTCTGCGCCCCCCTACCTCCGGAGCTGTGTAAAGGTGAAAGGGCATCCCATAATTAGTCCACAAGCATACACATCAGCCAAATAATAGAATACCCCTTGATAGTTATCTCTTATTCTGTGTTTTAGGGTAAGGCTGTGTCTCCCATTAATTGAAGTACTCCATTGCACCAGTGAAAGAGAATAGATCCCCTTTCATTCCCATCCCCAAAATCTCCATTCCCTTTTACATCCCCTCTCGTGATTGCCAACCCTCGATTGCCAATTACATCCCCTCTCGTCATTGCCGAGCCTCGATTCCCAATTACCTCCCCTCCAATAACCGCCATTGAACCTGTGCTCTCGTCGGAGAAGAAAGGCGTGCCCGCCCATCGTCATCAAGGGCGGAGCCAGAGGGTCGCACGACCAACCAGGGCCGAGGTGAGCACCCCGATGGGCGTGTCCAAAAGGCCGGCGGCTTAATCGCCGGAGGCGTTATAAAGGCGCGCACGCAGGAAGCAAGTGGGTCGGTCACCAAGAGAGAGAGTCGTGAAGAGTCAGTCAGTGGAGTCGGTGGTCAGTTGGTTGCGGTGAGGAGTCGGTGGTGGCGGTCAGTGGTTGCGTTGGTTGCGGTGAGGAGTCGGTGGTGAGGAGTGAGTGAACCAAGAAAGAGTTGAGGGTTTGGACCAGACGCGTCAGACAAGTCCTGGGAAAGCAGCGGAGGCCACAGCAGCAACAACACCCCACAGCCACTTGGGGCCTGGACGGCAGTTTTGAGCAAGGCCATGAAGGAACGGCGGCTGCTAAACGCGCCGATCGTGCTGCAGGACCCCCTTGGACCTTCCTCTCCCTCCAGCCATCCACCTCCTGCCTTTCCACCCTTCTTGTGTACGTGAGTTTGTTTTGTTTGTTCTGTCCCTGGGTATTTAATTAAGTCTGTAGGTAAGCTAGTATTTTCCCTGTGTCACCTGCGTCTTATGTGCTTGTAAATAAACGTGACTGCTTTCTTTTTGCTTGTGTGTAAATAGTCAATAAATTTAGTAGTATTTCCAAACCTTTCCTTGCCTTCGTTTTCCTCTTTGCATTCGTCGTTTTAGTCTTTTCCCCTCATTGAGCAGCTGCGGTGCGATCCGGCCAACGTTTGGGTGGAATCGGGTGAGTCGGGGATCCTGTTAGGTCGCGGTAATACACCACCGCTCGGTCAATATAACATCTGTCCGCGACCCGTAACAATTGGTGTCTGGGAGTGAGATTCGGGGCCCGAACCAAATTTTTAAAACATCTAGGAAAAATTTGGTCAAAATTTGGAGCGGCCGAAATTTGTTTTGTTTTATAAAACCCGAATTTTGAAATCGCGCCATGGCTGGTCAAGGCGATCGAATGCCGGTGGGTGAGCTAGAAGAGGGGTTAGGAGTAACCCAGGATCAAATGGAGGGGAGCAATGAGGAGGCGGTTGAGGGGGTATCAGGCGCACATAATGGCGCCCTCGCGCACGAGGTTACGGGCGCGCAAAATGGCGCCTCGCACATGGCCACGACGCCCGCGACCGTAGCAGCGCCGCTGGTGGATTCGAACCTTTTTTTCCTGCAAATGAGGGCCCTTATGGGACAAATGGGAGACCAAATTGGAGGTTTGAAAAACAGTATAGAGGCTCAGAGTGAGCGATTGGAGGGCCAAATGGGGGTAATGAGGGACGAAGCGAGGGGTACCGGTGAGGAGTTAGACAAGAAATTTGGGAAGTTCGACAATAATTTTGAGGAGTTAGACAAGAAATTTGGGAAGTTCGACAATAATTTTGAGGAGTTAGACAAGAAATTTGGGAAGTTAGACAATAATTTTGAGGGGTTAGACAACGGGATAAAAGAGGTGAAAAATGGGTTAATGGGGTTAGAAGATAGGATGGAGGACAAATTGCGGGAAATAGGGGAACAATCTGCCCGGGAAATCAAACGAATGGGAAACCAGATAGAGGAGGTGCAAATCGGGTTAGAAAGTAAACTGGATGCTCAGAGGGATGAATTGGGACAGATGAGGGTGGCATCTACAAAAGAGATGGAGGAGATGGAAGAGGGGATACGACGAGGTGTGAGTGAGGAGGTGTCGGGGCTACGCGAGGAGGTAAAGCGAGGTGAGAAGCGTATGGAGAAAGAAGTGAGGAATAATACGGCTAGGTTACAAGGGGGAATAGAAGATCTGACGGAGGAGGTGGAACAGCTGACGGAGGGACAAAAAGAACTAGTGGGGCAGGTTCAAAAGAACACTGCGGTACTAGGAGGGTTAAAGGCGACACAAAAAGAAATTAAAAACGAATTAATAGCGACACAGAGGCAATGTCAGATGGTACGTGAGGAACTGACAATGAGGGTGGACGAGGTGACAGAGATAATGGAGACAAAGGACCGGCAGGTGAGGATGCACATAGAGACGGTCACGGTAGCCTTAGAGGACGAACTTGAGGAGACGCACCGAGAAATAAAAGAGGTTAAACAAAAATTAGAGGAAGTGGAAGAAGAGGTGAGTGAAATTAAGAAGAGACGGACAGAAACTAAGAGAGAAATCCAGGAGGAGGTGATGGAATATGTGCAAGGTCGGTGCTCAACTCATGATGTGATGCTCACTAACCGAATAAAGAGTTTGCAGGTGGCAAAGGAGGTGCGACGACGAGGTACGGAGGTGAGTGGCAATGTATATGATGTGAGGAAAGCTTCAGTCGGCTTGGGGATTGGTTTGGATCCGGGTGTTCGTGAAAGGCCGTTGGTGAAGTGTGCGACAGGTCTGGTGTGCGAAAAACGAGGTGTGCGAGAATGTCTGACCATGGGGTGTGTGAGGAAAAAGTGCACGCCGAGGAGTGAGTGTGCCGTCAAGAGTGAGTTGGTCGAAGCGCGTGTGCGAGGGAGCACAGGAAAGCGCGGTGTGGTAAGTGTTACGGAGGAAGTAACGAAAGAGTGTGCGCGAGAGGATGCGCGAGAAAGGTGTGTAACGGACAGGTGCATGGGGAAAGAGTGCGCTGTCAAGAGTGAAGGAGAATGCACGCCTGTGGTGAGAGTTACAGAGGATGTAACGAAAGAGTGTGCGTGAGAGTGTGCACGAGAAAGGTGTGTAACGGGCGGGTGCATGAGGAAAGAGTGTGCTGTCGAGAGTAAGGGTGAGTGCGCTGTCAAGAATGGAGGTGAGAGTAGTGAGAGTGACAAGGAGCGTGAGTTGGTTGTGACAGGTGAGCGAGGATGTACACCTGGAATGGAAGGATGCACACCTGGAATGGTAGAGCGTGAGTGGGAATGCACGCTGGAATTGGTAGTGAGGCACGTGGTTGGGTGTGCGAGTGAGAGCACACCTGTGATTGTCACAGAGGAGGTGACCGAGGAGGGGGCGCGAAGAGGTGTGTTGGTGAGGTGTGCGAGCGACGAATGTGTGCCAAGGTGTTCGGTGGTCAGGTGTGTGACCAAGTCGGTGGGCGGAATGAGTGTACCGAGGTGTGTAAGAAAAGGTACGACGAGGAGCATGGAAACGGCTGCATGTATGAGCAAGAAAGGGGTAGCGTATGCTTGTAAGCATCCAGGTGAGGCATCGACGGTAACCGGGTTAGAGGTTAGAACGACTTATAGCCGAATCGGGCCCTCGGTGCGCGTCGGGCAGCTTCGCGTGCCGCGAGGACCAGCGGGGATCCGAACCATGGCGGTTTCGAAAGAACCGCCGTACGCAATCCACGCTGTGCCTCGCTTGGAACGGCCGCGTCCGGGCTCCACTAGGCGGAGCGGGCAGCCCGATAGGAAGGGTCGTCATGGCGACCACTTTCTATTGAGACGTGCCGGCAGGTCGAGATCGGGACATTGGATGGCTCCACGCCGAGGTGGTGCGTGGGATCTCGGCCCGGGTAAGCCCCCGTCCCTGCACCGAGTGCCGGACGCATCCAGCCGCCGGCACAAAAGAACCCGCGTTCATGGCTCGGCTGTACGAAGCCGAGCTTTAGAAGGGAATTGGCGCACCGAGAGGATGTAATAAGTAGACGGGTGATGAGGATAGTGTTTTGGCCCCGAAATTAGAAAAAAGCAAAAATTGATGATGGTAGAGTGATTGGCAGAATTTTTGATTGGTTGGATTTAGGTGTGCAAAATTGATAGTAGGACCTCCCCGATGTGGAGGGATGGCAAATCCACCATCCCTCACAGACGTGGGGGCAAATGCGCAATAGTTTATGGGGTGGCTATGACAACCGAGCCAGGGAGGGTTTGGTTATATTGATAGGGATCTAGCGAAGATGACATTAGGTAACGTTAAGGTTTAGATAGTGACTGATACCTGTAGTGGGGACGCAGGTAGTTTAGTGTGGTTGATAATGACGTGGGAGCGCAATAGTTTAAAGGGACGACTGGGAAGCGCAAGTTTCAGAAGGGAGTAGTTAGCTGAGATGATGCCGTGTGTGTGAAGATTGAACAGGTGAGAATTGAACAGGTGTGATTGCACAGGTGTGCAACTGAACAGGTGAATGGAGCAGTGTATGAGGGAGTAGTGGTGATTGCGTGTTGTGCTGACCAAATGGTCCAGGAAGAAAGGAGGGTGCAGGTGGCACCAGGTGTGAGGGCACAGGTGTGCAACAACAGGTGTATGTGGCTGTGTGGAATAAATGGTAGTGTGGAATAAATGGAGTATTGAAATGGATGGTCGTGGAGTGAGTATGGTGGAAATTGTGGAGTGGAGTGGATGGTGCGAAGGTGTGAATGGGGGAAGAGTGGACCCCCATCACGGATACCCGGGGCGGGTAGTGTAAGTGTTAGGTAGAGGGTACAGGTAAATTGTGGTTGGATATTGGCATCTGTGGTGCGGGTGAAAGAATGGTCTTTGGATGGGTGCATTAGTGTTGTGGAAATGGCTGGGCGTGTAGCCTGTTAGTGTGTGTAGTTGGTTTGGGCACTCCACCACTGTGAGGATGTCGGCCAGGTGAGGCCGCAGGTAGGCTCTGGGAGCCGGTAGTTGTTGTGGATGGGGCCCGAGGATCCGGAGTACGGACCCGGGTAGCCCGTGCCAGAGAGGGCACTGAGGGTGTGAGAGTGCGAGAGGGCCTTCCCCAGTTAGTTAGGTTAGGGTGAGGAGCTAGGTAAGCTCGGGTGGCAACTGCAGTGGTGGAGGTGTGCAGGTGGGTAGACCTGCTGGGAGAGCTACACGTCGCAGCCCAGAAATTGTGCGAGGGCACCGGGAGATGAATCGGGGGAGTGAGACCCCAAATTGAGAAGCACCACAGTTTGGTCAATGGGAATTGGTTTTTAGAACCCATAGTGTAAGTTGGCCAATGGATTGGCATGGAGAGACCCCGGGTAGTGTAAAGTGTGTTAAAATCATTTAGAAAGTAGTTAGGATGAAGTCTCCTCGCACCATCTGCATCCACTCACCTGGGGTGACAGGTACTCCGCACCATGCCATGTTTAATTATTTTTACTGTGCAAATGTTTGGATTGTGAGACGCATCATGACGTGGGTGTGAAATTGTGCATAATTCCATCTCTCCCTCCTTATGAGGATTGATGACGAATTGGGTGATGGCAAATTTTGAAGTAGAGGGATTGTGGCGACGAATTTGGTATAGAGGAAATATGGGGAAGACGTGACAGTAGTGACGAATTTGTAAATGTGTAGATTTTTGTACATATGGGGAAGGGCAAGGGTAGGGTAGATGACAGGGGGGTGACGTACGGTAGGGACGAGCTTTCTCACTTCGCCCTCCATACGCATTTCGCCTTGCATTGCCTTATTGATGTGTACCCTTGTGACCTTACCCCTCGCTCAATTGTCTTTCCCCTTTTGTCTCCCACATGACCTGTGCGCCACTGGGTGCCGAGGGGAGCGTGCGTGGGTCGGCCATTGTGCGCCCGAAATTCCCAGAACCAGCTGTCTGCATCGATGCACCACATTATGGACCACATGTCTGTGGCCGAGCACCACCTATGGACCCCATGGGTTGGGGCATGGCCCCTCTGCTGGCACCGGCCATGAGGGCCCGAAATCTTGCTGGCGGACCTTGGCCACAGGGCACCGATGCCCCACAGGTGAACCACACGTAGTCGGCCCCTGTGGGCCATAAATAAAATAAAAACGGACACGTTAGGTGCATTCTTTTATTGCAAATAGGCCGCCAGCAAGGGAAGATGACAACACCAGGAAAATAATAATAACCAGCAGAGGGAGCCGAAGAGCAAGAGATCACCTGCAGGGTTAGGGGTTGTTGGTTTATTTTTATTGATGAACAATGGTGACTGCACCGATTGGTGCTTGAGGGTGCTTGTATTGGTGCGTTTTGGGGTGCTTTCATGGTGCGTCGATGCAGAGCAGACTGTCTCCCCCCCAGAAAGAACAATTACAGGTCCTGGGTTAGTCTTGTAAATAAAAGTAGCGTCAAGTGTAAATAATGCTTCCCACCGTCAGTGTGTAGTTTGAAGACCATTCCGCAAGTCTGTTAGGCAGGGTGCAATGGAGCAGCGGGACACATTTATTTATGTTTTAAAACTGTCGCACTCAGGGTCAGGTTAAAAGTAGAGGGAACTACACCTACGTGTCACACTAAAAGTAAAAGTTGTAGGCCCGGGACGTCCCTAAGAGGAGGAGGGTGCAGTGTTGCGGAGATGAGGACTGTATATTTTTTGATTGTGTGCTGTACTATTATTATTATTGTTTATTCTGCGCCCCCCTACCTCCGGAGCTGTGTAAAGGTGAAAGGGCATCCCATAATTAGTCCACAAGCATACACATCAGCCAAATAATAGAATACCCCTGTTGATAGTTATCTCTTATTCTGTGTTTTAGGGTAAGGCTGTGTCTCCCATTAATTGAAGTACTCCATTGCACCAGTGAAAGAGAATAGATCCCCTTTCATTCCCATCCCCAAAATCTCCATTCCCTTTTACATCCCCTCTCGTGATTGCCAACCCTCGATTGCCAATTACATCCCCTCTCGTCATTGCCGAGCCTCGATTCCCAATTACCTCCCCTCCAATAACCGCCATTGAACCTGTGCTCTCGTCGGAGAAGAAAGGCGTGCCCGCCCATCGTCATCAAGGGCGGAGCCAGAGGGTCGCGCGACCAACCAGGGCCGAGGTGAGCACCCCGATGGGCGTGTCCAAAAGGCCGGCGGCTTAATCGCCGGAGGCGTTATAAAGGCGCGCACGCAGGAAGCAAGTGGGTCGGTCACCAAGAGAGAGAGTCGTGAAGAGTCAGTCAGTGGAGTCGGTTGTCAGTTGGTTGCGGTGAGGAGTCGGTGGTGGCGGTTAGTGGTTACGTTGGTTGCGGTGAGGAGTCGGTGGTGAGGAGTGAGTGAACCAAGAAAGAGTTGAGGGTTTGGACCAGATGCGTCAGACAAGTCCTGGGAAAGCAGCGGAGGCCACAGCAGCAACAACACCCCACAGCCACTTGGGGCCTGGACGGCAGTTTTGAGCAAGGCCGTGAAGGAACGGCGGCTGCTAAACGCGCCGATCATGCTGCAGGACCCCCCTTGGACCTTCCTCTCCCTCCAGCCATCCACCTCCTGCCTTTCCACCCTTCTTGTGTACGTGAGTTTGTTTTGTTTGTTCTGTCCCTGGGTATTTAATTAAGTCTGTAGGTAAGCTAGTATTTTCCCTGTCACCTGCGTCTTATGTGCTTGTAAATAAACATGACTGCTTTCTTTTTGCTTATGTGTGTAAATAGTCAATAAATTTAGTAGTATTTCCAAACCTTTCCTTGCCTTCGTTTTCCTCTTTGCATTCGTCGTTTTAGTCTTTTCCCCTCATTGAGCAGCTGCGGTGCGATCCGGCCAATGTTTGGGTGGAATCGGGTGAGTCGGGGATCCTGTTAGGTCGCGGTAATACACCACCGCTCGGTCAATATAACATCTGTCCGCGACCCGTAACAATATTTAAGGATACAACATTTAGTTCCATGGTTGATTCTTCTCGGGGGTGAAGTCCTCTTCCTCAATTAATTCCTTGTTTGCCTTCGTGATGGATTTCCTCAGCCGCTGAAATTCAGGTTCAGAGATTTCCACATGCTCACTCCTTTGCAGCAAAGGTTTTGCGGCTGCAAGGAAAGCCTGGATATTAGGAAAATGATCCTTAATTCGTACATGCCTTTGTCTGAAAGTTTCCTTCAAAAATCTGACAATATTTTCTTTTGAGATCTCCAAAGGCTGCTCTTCCTCCTGTGGGGGGGGGGGGGGGGGGGGGGAGCCCTGTCAACCATTGCCACTGGTTCCTCATGGCCGATCAGTGTCTCTGTAGTTAGAATTCCCTCCGTGACGCTAGTAACGAGTTCCTCCTGAACCTGTACAGAAACACCTGTTCCATCCCCATCTACCTTAGGTTCTTCATCCTCTTCATCCTCATGCATCATTGCAATGGGGGGGGAGGAGTCGTTATTAGTAGTAATGGGTATTTTGCATTCCCCATTAGAATTGATATGGTCATCAGTAGGCTGTTCGGTTTCGCAGGTTGATTTACAACCTTCAGGAAAAAGTTCCCATTCATCCTGAGCAGGTGGTATCATGTCAGCCATAGTTTCACCACCTTGCTGATCTTCATGTGAAGGACTGTCTGAATCGTTTAAACTGCTTCCTGTCTGCACCACCAACACTTTAACACCTTTGTCCTCATTCCTCGCACTTACAAGTGACCGTTTCAAATTTTTCCGAGACGCCGCATCTACAATCTGCTGCTCCTCACAAAACATTCCCTCTACAGGTAGAGGCTTCTCCCCTACATTTGCTGACTCATTGGTTGCACGATGGCCAGCTGTACTGGATGACTCATCGCTTACACGAAGCACATCCGTATGGGTCTCATCAGCACCACTCTTAGCCGTACCTTGATGGTCCGACGTAGATTCCCGCACTGAAGGCGAAACATCTATAGAATCCTCCGTAATGGTCACGGGTGGGGCTGGTCCGGCTGCTGAGGCATACGTTTTCTCCCCATCAGGACAATACTGCCGAGTGTGTCCATGTACACCACACCCGTAACAAATCAACCTCTCCGTTGCCGCAAAAATCCTGTGCTCACGTTTTGACGACTTAAAAACGAGAGAGACATTCAATTGCGTCAAACCATCCTTCAAAACAACATAACAAAACCGTCTAAACGTTTCGATATGCTTAAGCTTCCCGTCTGTGGTGCGAATGGAGGCTTGGATAATTCTCGACACCACAGTACCGTACTGACCGAGCTTCTGAAGAATTTCCTCATTAGACAGCGTCGGTAGAACGTTTGATAGTATTACCTTCGAGGCCGGAGTGTTCCATGGCGAAACCGGAACAAACTGGTCATTACCCAAGGTGAGCCCGTTCTGCACGATGATGCGCGCGAAACGGACACGTGAAACGAAAACAACCACCTTGTGGTGCATTCGGGACGCTGCCCGGATGTTCTCACAACCGATCAATTCTCCGATTGCGAGGAGCGTCTCCTCCAGCGAGACATCTTCCGGTGGGACAAAACACATGCCGTGTTCATCTGTTAACCCCTCATCGGCGTCACGACCGGCATTACTTCGACTATTCTTGCTAGCCATTTGAAGTAACTAAACGAAAAAAATAACCAATAAATGGTACAAAGGTTTATAAAGCCGAAATAAATGAAAATAAACAACAACAACAATAACTGGGAAATAAATAAATAAATCCCGTTAACCACCTAAAGCGGATAACTTTAACCGCGCTGTCTCTCCCTCTCTCGCTCAGTAGACAAGACGATAGAAAGGGACACCGACACTCGGACAGCAGAAAGGACCAAAAGGTAGGAAGAAAGGAAAAAGCAACAAGAGCCACAGCACGTACCGCCAGTGACTGAGCAACAGACCTGGCAATCGCACGTGCGTGCTAAGCGAGCGGCAGCTGTGCAAAGTGGGAGGAGGGAGAGAGTGAGAGAGAGAGAGAGAGAGACTTTTGACTTTTCTTCCCCTTTATTACAAGGAAAACAAGTTTTACATGGTGAAGGATGTTTGTACAGGCATCAAAAGAAATAACCAGGAAAGGAAGGGGTAACAAAGAAGCAATACTTTAGATTTATAAATTGATTGTTAGAACACCACCAACCATACCACATAAGGATTGTTTCGCACACCACCGGTTTTTAAATAAAACAGGATCTTGAGTTTCAAACTCAAAAAGAACATGCGATGTAACCAATGCTTTAAAAACAGTTAAAACGTCATCATCTAAAACGTCAATGTTCTGCAGTTTACGTTTCCTCGATAAATAAATGGCAAGTTTTGCCTCAGAACACAGAAAGTTTGCTAAAAGACATTCATTTTTACATTGATACAAGACATTAAAACCAAATATGAAAACACAATGTGTAAAGGTCAAACCGAGCCCCCGGATCACACGTGACAGGATTTTAAAAAACGAGGCCAACCTTGAACATTCAATAAAAATATGAAAAATGGTCTCTGGGGTGTCGCAAAAGGGTCACAATTTTTTTTTTTTTTTTTTTTTTTTTTTTTTTGTATACAAGATCGAGGCTCGTGAAAGAGCGAACATTAATCACACAGAAAGACAAACCGACACATAAAACATATAACATCGGGAGCGGTAGACAAGATGGGGAGAGAGGGGGAAGGACACAAACACAACATTTGAGAGCAGGGACCGAGAGACATGGAGACATCGAGAGATCTGAGAGAGGGCGAGGGCTTTGGGGGGTGGGGGGCATGGGAAGGGGGCGGTGGGAGAGGTATAAAACATATGGACACTGCCAGGACTTCCAGGAAAGAAGTTGGAATTTCAAACAAGGTGGATCTGGGGTGAATTAGTGGGGGTAGAAAAGATCAAGGTTTTGGATGGGGGAAGATAAGAGATGGTGGTGAACAGCTGTTTTAAAGACCTGGAGGGAGGAGTGGGATTGAAGGGAGTGAGGGAGTTTGTTCCAGAGGTGGGAGAAAAGAGGAATGAAAGAGTGAAGGTGAGCAGAGAGCCGAGATTTCGGCAGTTTAACCATCAGAGGGTTGCTGGCAGATCTTGTGCGACCTGTAGGAATATTTGGGGGACAGAGCACAGAGAGAGCTGGGGGTGCAAGGCCGGAGAGGAGTCGGTAGAAGACAGAAAGACCACCTACCTGCCTGCGGTGAGTGAGTGAAAGGCCCTCAGAGATAGCTTCATCGCGGGAGATTCCAATAATTCTGAAAGCTTTGGTTTCAACAGCGTGAAGCCGAGCTAGGTGTGAGGCAGGAGCACCGGCCCATAGGGGAGAACAGTATTCCATTGAGCTGTGGATGAAAGCCTTGTATGTGGTGAGGAGCTCAGGTGTGCCGAGGAAGGACTTCGCACGACGGAGGATGCCCAGTCGGCGACTGGCTTTGGAGGCCAGCTTGGAAATGTGGTTTTCCCAAGAAAGATCATGGCAGATAGTGAGACCCAAAATCTTGAGCGACAGAACTTCTTGGAGAGGATTGTTGAGAAAGTAGATGGGAGGGTTGTCCAGTCGATCTTTTCGGAGAGACATAGTAAGAGTGTGAGATTTGTCAGGATTGAAAGACATGTTCCACTTGTTTGACCAGTCTGTGATTTTGTCCAGGTCTTCAGAGAGTGAGGAGGCAGCAGACTGCCGATCTGAGGGAAGAGGAATGGAGCGGCAGAGAGTGGAGTCATCAGCAAAGAGATAGAGAGGATTTTCGAGAGAGTCAGAGAGATCATTGATGAAGACCAGAAAAAGCACGGGGCCCAGAACACTGCCTTGGGGAACTCCAGCCTGAACAGGAAGAGGAGATGAGAGAAACCCATTCAGGGCCACATGTTGACGACGACTAGAGAGGAAGTCCGCCAGCCATGCGTGGAGATTTCCATGGATACCAAAGGAGGAGAGTTTGGTGAGCAGAGCGGGGTGCCAGACCGTGTCGAAGGCACGTGATATGTCGAGGGAGACAGCTCTAATTTCCTGTTTGGCATTGAGGACCTCCATCCATTGTTGAGACAGCAGAAGCAGCATGTCCAGAGTAGAGTGACCTGGTCTGAAACCAAATTGATGATCAGAGATCAAGCCATTGGAGAAGAGGAAAGATTTCATATCCGAAGCAATAATGGATTCCATGACTTTGCTGATAATTGGGAGAAGGCTGATTGGTCTGTAGTTGCTAGGATCTGTTTTTGCACCTTTTTTGTGCAAAGCGGTGATGTTGGCTGATTTCCAAGCAGATGGCAGTTGACCTTGAGCAAAAGAGAGGGTGAAGAGAACAGAGAGAGGGTGAGATAGAGCGGCAGAGCAGGATTTTAGGACCCGTGGGCTGATGCCGTTGGGTCCAGTTGCAGAATCAGAGTCGAGGGTTGACAGAAACTTTTCCACCTTGTCAGGAGGAAAGGACACGGAGTCCAGGAGCAGCAGGGTACGACTGGGTATGGTGGGTACAGAGAGGGATGGGTTTGGGACACAAGATTTAGAGGCAAACACAGAGTTGAGGCATTCAGCTTTTTCACGTGCGGAGTCAGCTGTGTAGCCGTTTGAGGTAAGGGAGGGGATGGAGGGGGAACAAACACCAGAAACGGATTTGACCAGACGCCACCAGGATTTGGAAGAGGGAGACAGATAAGAGAGTTCGGTCTTGAGAACGGAGAGATATTGTTTCCTGGCTCTCCTGAGGGTGGACACACACTTGTTTCGGGCTTTGTGAAAGGAAATGAGATTTCCTTCCGTTGGATTTGCTTTCCAGGAGACGAAGGCAAGTTGTTTCTGGGCAACAGCCTCACCACAAGATTCCGTGTACCATGGACGGGAGGAAGGGTATGACAACTGAAGACGAGATGGGATAAATCTGTGCATGAGAGAGAGCAATTTACTTTGGAAGAATTCCCAGGATGAGTTGATGTCAGAGGTGGTAGAGATGGGAGACCAGTCCAGATGATTGATGGCTGCTTGAAGACCGTGCCAGTTGGCCTGAGTGAAATGCCAGACTCGTCGACGCTGAGCAGGCTCCCTGAGGATGGTCAGAGAGATGTCCACTTTAACAAGGACATGATCAGATGATCCGATCGGAGCAGAAGAAGAGCAGCAGACATTTTCAGGGAAGTTAGTCATAACCAAGTCCAGAAGAGAAGATGTTCCGTTGACTGAGATCCGGGTCGGGAAATTGACAGATTGTGTCAGTCCCAGTGAGTCGCAGAAGTCCTTTGCTGAAGAGCCATGGCTGGTGAGAGAGGTACCCACACCCAGCCAACTGGCATGGTGACAATTGAAATCACCACATATGAGGAAGAGAGAGTTGGGATGAGTAGATAGAAGTTGGTCCATATCATCAGACAGCGAGATGTAGATGGAGTCATCACTGTTTGGTGGACGGTACAACACACATATGAACAAGAGGTGGGAGCGAAGGGGAAGCCGTAGCCAGAGGTATTCCTGGGGGTGAGGTGGAGAGAGTGCAGTGCAGGGCGAGTGAGGAAGAGAGTTTTTGATAAAGATAGCAACCCGGCCTCCAGGACGAGGCTCAGGTCTATCATACCGGAGGAGGGAGTAGCCCGGGAGAGATACTATGGAATCAGAGACATCATAAAGGAGGAAAGTTTCTGTTAAGCAGATCACGTCTGGTTTGACAGAAGCTACCTGTATGGAGAGATCAGTTAAGTTTGAACGAAGGCCCCGGATGTTTGAGGTCCATACCGTTAATGAAGAGGAAGGGGGAGCATCAGATACAGAACAGGGGGGAGGAGGGGTAGGGTAAGATGTGGAAGAGGTGGAAGAGATAGGGAGAGCTGTTGAAGGTGTGTCAGAGATTTCAGAATAGCTCGGAGAAAGGGAAGGATGGGGCGGACAAAAGGTTTGATGGTGATTGGGTGAGCCACAATGAGGTGTTATTTGAGGAGGGGGAAGAGCGAGGCAGAAGGTTGGGGGAGATGGAGGTGAGAGTTTGAAGGGGGAAGAAGCGGGGAGGACGCTTTGAGGAGGGGGAGTGAGAGGGGGGAAATTGAGAAGCAATGAGGGTGGGGAGATTTGAAGGGGAGGGGTGAGGGGGGAGTTTGGGAGGGAAGGGACAAGGGGAGGGATTTGAAAGGGATGGGATATGGGGGAGATTTGGAGGGGAGGGGTGAGGCAGGAGTCTAGGAGGGGAGGGGCGAGGGGGCGTCTTGGCGGGGAGGGGTGAGGTGGTAGTTTAGGAGGGAGGGGGCAAGGGGGGAGATTTGAAAGGGATGGGTGATGGGGAAGATTTGGAGGGGAGGGGTGATGGGGAAGATTTGGAGGGGAGGGGTTATGGGGAAGATTTGGAGGGGAGGGGTGAGATTGGATTTTTGAAAGTGTACGATTTATGGGAAACGAACATTTATTGCAAAATGAGTTTCTTGTGACCTTCGAGTTAAAAATACGTTTAAGGACGCTGGATGGAGGATGGAGTGCAGGAGAGTTTAGGGAATGTAGAAAAAAGGCACTATAGGAGATGGATATTTTTTTTGGGATGAATTGATTTGGTGAGCAAGTCGAAAGCAGCCTTTTAAAGAAGAAGAAGAAAAAGGTGTTATAAAATATGACGGAATACATAACTTGAGGGGAAAGTGTAAACATTGAAGGTTAATGAGTGAAAACTATCTGGGGAAATGGGGGAGAAACACGTGGTCGAAGAACGAACGAACGAATAAGAATGAATAAACGAATGAGAACAGAGAAGGAAATGTATTTTTTTTTTTTTTTTTTTTTGAGTTGAGATTTACACAAGGAAGTAGGCTATGGGTGAAAAGCCTGGGAATACAGAGAACGAAAGTTATTGGATCACAAACGACGGACCGCTGAGAGAAAAACAAAGCCTCAAGGTTGTACACAAGGTTGTAAACAATTCCGAGTTTTCAGGACATATACGGTGGGACAGGATGTTGCAAGGCAGGATGTTGTGCGCTAACCGCCATTGTAGATCACCCGAGCGCTTGACAGTAGGTTCTTTGTACATCACCTGCCAGTTTATTGTTGTGAAACGGTTAGCTTGAAGCAGCGCTCGCCAATGAGCTTGTGGCTCTGCAGGTTTGCCAGGAAAAAGAGTGAGAACACATAGATTGTACACTGAGGATTTCTCCATCTGGGTAAAGAGCCTAAAACTTTGAAATAAAATTAAAAGATTTGGGAAAGGACATTGGGATCGGTGGAGGGCATCTTCTATGTCTGGGTCCCATTTTAACCCGGTTTGCTTAAAGGTCCGTAAAATCACAGAGAAAATTCTGCCAATGACTCTGATGGACCTCACACTGGTGGCCACGGCAATGTCAGCAGCTGGCTTCCATCTATGCACCAAGGGGTTCCTGAGGTGTTTTACTCTGGTAACACCGGCATCAATAAACTTTTGCATGAAAGATCTGTCACTACAGACCCCATCAAAGAAAGAATTTAGAAATATTGGTTCATTTAGGAACATCTGAAGGGAGTAAGCACTGGTGTCACGGCGAAAAGAAACAGCCTGCCACGCTTCCAGCATGCTACGGTAAAACAACGGGACCGATGTCATATCCACGTGCTTCGCGTCAAGAAGAAAAAGCTCGTCACCATAGCCAAGTTTCCCAGCTTGCCTAAGCAAGCAATGGGCAAAGGCTTTCCATGGGACGTCGGAGTATAGAAGCCTTCGTGCTGAGAGGAGGCGAAAAGCCATCACTTTGCTCGTCACATCTATTAGCCCCTGTCCACCTTCTGCAATCGGCAGGCTTAGTATTCCTGGCCGGAGCCAGTGCTTTCCCCCCCAGAAAAAATCCACAAAAAAGCTTTGAAGTTTTTTAAGGATAAAACCTGGGGCCTGCAGTGCTTTGAAAACATGCCAGAGCATTGATGCCGCGAGATTATTAATGACCAGAGTACGACCCCGGAAGGAGAGCTGCCTCAATAGTCCCCTCCATTTTATCAACCGCTGCTCAGTTTTGGTAATCAGCGACTCCCAGTTTTTTTAAATAAAATCTTGAGTTCCAAGAAAGACACCGAGGTAATGTATTCCTTCATTGGTCCATACAAGGTGCCCTGGTAGGGTTGGAGGGGGAGTTTCATTCTGTGGACCTAAGTAAAAAGCTTTGCTCTTTTCCCAATTAACTTTAGTCGAGCTTGCCAGGCTAAATTCCTCGACAGACTCAACCAGAGCACGAACATCGTCATCGGAGTACACAATTGCACAGAGGTCATCCGCATAAGCAATGGTCTTTACGGGATTTTCTAACGGCAGAGGATAAAACCCTTGTAGCCGTGTGCGTAAACGATGTAGTAAAGGTTCAATTGATAGGGAGTTGATAGGCCAGACAGGGGGCACCCTTGACGAATACCCCTGGTAACAGGGAAAGGCTGACTTAAAATGTTATTTACTTTGAGCAAACTAAAAATATTGTTATACAATATTTTAATATAACAAATAAAATTTTCCTTAAAACCAAACCCCCGTAAAACAGCAAAGAGATAAGAGTGATCAATCGTGTCGAAAGCTTTTTCTTGGTCTAAAAACACCAGACCAACATTTCTATGTTCAGCAATACAAATATCGATCATGTCACGTACAATAAAAATGCTATCGTGTATTGTCCTTTTAGGAATACAATAGGATTGATCGGGGTGTACAATCTCCCCAATCAGAGGTTTAAGGCAGTTGGCAAGAACTTTTGAGAAAATCTTGTAGTCCGTGCAGAGGAGCGAAATGGGACGCCAATTTTTAAGTTGCTGGAGGTCTCCTTTCTTAGGTATGAGAGCAAGTATAGCCCTGCGACAGCTGATTGGTAACAAGCCTGATCGTAGGCTATCAACTAAGAGGTCAAGCAACTCAGGTCCCAACAAATCCCAGAAGGTTTTGTAGAACTCTGCAGGGATTCCATCAAGTCCAGAAGCTTTACCTGTGGGCAAAGTTTGCAAAGCAGTAAAAAGTTCGTCAAGAGTCACTTCCTTGTCAAGTTGTTGACATGCAGGTTCGGACAAGGTGGGCAAAGAAGTGGTTAAGGAACGAATCATGTCTTCTTTAATGTTTCTGGCACAATACAAGTCAGAGAAGTATTGTTTTGTCAAGCTTCTAATGTCTTTTGGATCGTGTGTTGTTCGGCCTCCTGGTGCCTGCAGCGAAGTTATTTGCTGGTTTCTCTTTTTTCGTGCTTCCAAAGCAAAGAAAAACTTGGAAGGAGTATCCATAGAGCTGTAGTTCTCCATTCGTAGCCTTATTAGAGCCCCTCTGGCTTGTTTTGCACAGAGTTGAGCAAGGAGTGCTTTCTTCGTTGCTATTAGAGAACTAGTCCTTTCGGCACTGGGAGCTGGGAGGCTTGACTGGAGAGACAATATTTCTTTGGCAATTAGAGATTGCAGCGCAGATTCATTCCTTGTACAAAAGGAGCTATATTGCTGGCAAAAGGTCCTAATATGGGTTTTCGCATTGTCCCACCATTGTGTGAGGCAGGAGTAGGAAGGCTTCCGTAGTAGTAAGGCTTCCCAAAAGGCTCGGAAGGCGACAGGAAAAGCGTCATCTTGCAGAAGACTCACATTGAAGGTCCAATGGGCAGTGCCACGATTTCGAGCCGGGGAGAGTATATGAAGAACAACCATGTGATGGTCCGAAAAACCACTTGGGGTGGTGTCAACATGGTCTATGACATTTAGAGAGTCATTATTTATGTAAAATCTGTCTAGCCTTGCAAGAGATAACCGGCCATTTGCACATCGGCACCACGTGTATTGCCGTGCAGATGGGTTCTGGAGTCTCCATACATCCATAAGGGAGAATTTGGACAATGCTCTCTTTAAGGGCATTGTACTTGATGGGTGGGGCTCTTCTCCATTACGATCAAGGGTGGGATACAGTGTGCAATTAAAGTCCCCACACAGACAAACAAGACCATCAAAATCAAGGTGTGTGAGGGACATTTCTAACTGTGTGAAAAAAACTAATCTTTCTGTGCTCGTGCTGGGTGAATATACATTTATTAAAGTGTGTTTGTAACCATTATAAAAGAAATTAACTGAGACTAAATGCCCTTTAGTAATCTCCTTAAAAGTGACATTTTCAGGACAGAAAGAAGGATTTAAATAAATAGCCACTCCAGCACTAGGACAGGTCAAGCTACTAAAGAACCACTGTCCTTTCATGATGCGAGTCCATTCGCTCATGCACGAAGAGCTACATCTTGTCTCTTGCAAAAGAGCAACATCGAAATGTTTTTGCTCGACAAGCAACTTTACCTGAGCTTTACGCAGGGGTGAACGTCCCCCATTTATATTTAAAGTTACAACAGAGAAGGTCATGGTGTAGGTAGGGAAGGTTTATCATGTAAAGGGAAGTTAGGGTGTGCTTGTAGCTCTTTCTGAGCTTTCAATACACACTTTCTCAGGCGAAATACTTGTGACTCAGTCACACCAAGTTGTTCAGCCTTAAGGAGGAGACGTCTTGAGGAGTTTATAAAGCCAGACAGGTTCGGGAAGAAGGTTATAATTTTAACCTTTTTCTTTCGAAAGGTGTCCTGAAGAAACTTTAGAATTTCCATGGGTGATAAATCATCATCACCCTCCAGTTCCTTGGCTATTGCTGGGTCATTCCAGACCTCGCTACTAGCACTAGAGGCGAGCGACGAGGCCCCATCTGAGTCGTAATCCGAAAGGTCTTCATTTTTTTCCCCACACACCGAAACCGATGCTCTCATAACGGGAATATCGTCTTCTACTAAAGGTGCAGCTGTTTCCACAGCGGGAGTTTTAAAAACCGTAACAGGGATTAACGTTTTTGTATCAGAGGCTTTGCACTCTCCTTCTGGAGCTGCTACTTCTTCTGCCTCCATTACTTCAGACACTTCATCGTCAGCAGGGCGCGGGACGAGAGCAGGTTTGTGGTTCTTGACTTTAGTTTCAGTAACCGGGGGGGTTACCACACCATCTTGGGGCATTGCGCTTGGTCCTTGTTCATGAGAGGAATGAACGGAAACGTCTTCTTCCATTTCAGCAAACACACTGAACCTATTCTGCAGCAGAAGACCAGCTGCAGGGGCTTCTGTTTCTAAAAAAGAAACATTACGTTCGTTCGACGGCGCTATCTTTTTCGAAACGCTCGCCTGTATGTCCTCATTACCGCTTCCTCTTTTATAACTCCTCCTGGAGGACACGGTAGTAAAACCCGCGTCATCAGCCGGTGAATTATCGATTTCCGCGCTCGAATGTGAAGGCTGATCTGCCGTCCCAGACGCGCCATTATCATTGCGAAGATCGACATTTGGTTCCGTCCGTCTAGATGTGCCACTAGGATCGGCATTTGTTCCTGATTGTCTAGATGTGCCACCGGATACACACTTCGGACAAGCACCTTTTAAATGTCCAAAGGCACCACACGTGAAACACGTCATTGTCTCTGTTGCGATGTACATTCGATAATTTCGATTTTCAACGACCAACGTAGCTGAGGCATTGAGCGATTGAGCATTGTTTTTTAACACCATGTAACAGTGCCGCCGGAAGGACATGATATGGCGGACTGTAGAATCCGAACGCAAACGGAAGGGAATCATGGAAATTTTTGACACCACGGTGCCAAACTGTGTTAAAACGGACAAAATCTGTTCGTTTTTAACAAAAGGCGGTAAATTAGATAAAGTGATTTTCACCGCCGGTGAGTCCAACATACTAACGTTAACGAAAATATCTGGCGGTAAGGACAAACCAGTTTCAACCGCCTGAGCGACATAGCGCTCCTCGGAAAGAAAAACAACAACTCGTTGGTTCATCTTTGAAGCTGCTAACACATTTTCAAAACCAACGAGTTCACCCAAGCCCATCACGACGTCATCGACCCGAACCCCGTCGGGTGGACTAACTATTACCCCATTTTTACGAGTAAGTGACTCGTAAATGCTGTTCTGCAAACGACTGTTTGCCATAGCGATAAATGAACCAAAACTAAGGAAATATTTGAAAAAGCAAAACAAAATAGAACCTATCGCAAGCAAAGCCTGCAGGCGAAGGTAAAATGAAAAGAAATAGAATAAGGGAGCCGATAAACGACGATAATGAAAACACGACAAGCAGAGCACAGGCCCGAAGAACACAAGGTTCTTTAGGACTCGCACCAAACTCACCGTGCGCGCTCTCTTTCTCTCTCTTGTCTCAACGAAGAAGGAAAACACGGGGAAAACTTCACAAACACGTACAAAGACACAGAGGGAGTGAAAAGGGGGATGGGAAAGGCAACAACACAACACAGTACTCACAGCTCCTCACACACAGCAGCCATGATTGCCACACCCACGCACGACGAGAGAGAGAGAGAGAGAGAGAGAGAGAGAGAGAGAGAGAGAGACTTGGCTTTTATGTCTTTTTATTACAAAAGTGTAAAATAAAGATTCCTTACAGTCAAAACAAAAGAAACAAACTAGTTACATACAATTTTACCATCGGGAAAATCAAAAGCAACAAAAATGTTAATACCAAAAAAAGCACAAAGGATATTTAGTAAAGACTAGAGAGAAAGCACCAAGCAGCCATCATATATTTTTTCAAAATTCATCATTTATACACCACATTCTTTCAAAGAGTTCAAGTTGGCTGGAAAGCGAGTAACAGTGAAAATCAAGTTTTATCTGGCTTTCACAAAATGCTCTGAACATTGCTACAGTATCTGTACTGTACAAATCATTCTTTATCTTTGATTTCCTAGTTTGGTAAATTGCCAATTTTGCTTGGGAAATGAAAAAGTTTGCAAATAATTGTTGCTTGGATGTTAAAGGGGCCACTTGGACCAAAAATGAAAATTGGAAAACTGAAACCAAGAGAAAGATGTGCATATAGCACTTTCAAGAAAATAAAAAGAGGAGTTAAATGACTGCATTGAATATACGCATGGGGCAAGGTTTCACTCTGTCTACAAAAGGGACACTGATCACTTATCGCTTGTGAAAAGCGGTGAATAAGAGAATTTGTAGGTATTATCCAATGTGCGAGTCTCCATTGGAGATCACCAGCACGTTTTGGCACAGGATTTTTATAATACCATCCCCAGTTTGGGGAGAAAGGAGGAGTGTGTGGCAGGACTGCAGACCACTTGCAAGGTGCTGGGGTAGACAAGGAGCGGAAAAGAGCTTTTAAACATTGGAGATACAAGATTTTATGGTTATCACTGGAAGAGGAAAAGGAGCGGCCAAAATTTATTGGCTCCAAGTTTTCAGAGGCAGTCAAAAGAAGGTTGGGGAAAGGAGAGAGGCTCAGCTCAGAGGGAGGTACAGGACAAACCAACCAAGGTTGGGAGGTACTGTAGGCACGAAGCACCACCCTTAAACATCTGTCTATTTGGCGAGATGACCTAACGCCAGTCGCTGAGGCAATAGCAGCAACACTTAGCCACTTATCATTGGCATTGTTTTTAAGGTGGCACACTTTAGTTATTGATGCATCAACAAACTTTTGAATGAAGATCCTGCTGTTATCAAAACCTTCAAAAAGTGAGTTGCAAAACAGTGGCTCGTTAAAAAAACATGGATATCTCCTGCGTAGTATGATCGCAATGGCTTGTGAAAGCTTGCCGTGCATTTAACAAACTTCGACAGAAAGAAGGGAGTGAAGAGAAATCCAACTTTGTCAAGTCCATCAGGAAAAGCTCCTTTGCATGACCAAAATTCTCAACTTGACCCAAAATACAGCATGCAAGTTGCCTCCAAAGCACAACAGGCTCGTGCAAAATGGACCATATCGTGCGAAGACAAAAAGCCATGATTCGGCATTTTATGTTGACAAGTCCTTGACCACCCTCAGATATCGGCAAATTCAATCTCTCCGGTCGTAGCCAATGCCTACCAGACCAGAAGAAATGAATGACGCTCTTCTGTATTCCATCGATTAACCCAGCGGGTGGTTGCAGAGCCAAAACCTTGTGCCACTGAATGGAGGTAACCAGGTTGTTTATGACCAATACTCTGCCACAGTAAGACAATTGGCAGAGTAGGCATTTCCATTTTATTAAAAGCAGTTCAATGCGCTCTGGCAAACCTTCCCAGTTATGCCTGGTGAAATCTCCAGGACCAATAAAACTCCCAAAAACTTGATCCCATCCCTTCTCCAAGCGATATTTGCAGAGAGAGAGACAGGGGTGAGGGGGGAGTTGGGGAAAGTGGGGGGGAAAGGCGGTTGGGTAAGGGATTCAAGCCACAGTGCCTCTGTCTTTTTCCAGTTGATTTTTGCTGATGAGGCTCTGCTAAAATGTGCTAAAGCATGCATAATCTTAGCAATGTCATCAGAGTTTTTGATACAAACACATATATCATCAGCGTAGGCAATGGTCTTTATAATGTGGTTTAAACCTCTAACAGTGAAACCAGACAAAGACTTTCGAAGCGTGTTTAAGAGGGGTTCAAGGAAAAGGGTGTATAAAGCACCTGACAGTGGGCAGCCCTGCCTGACACCTATTTTAATACAAAAAGGGGGGCACCAGCTCATTATTTATGTTTAGCAGGGCAGATACGTTTGAGTAACACATATGTATACATGATAAAATAAAAGGTCCAAAACCAAATCGATTTAAGACTTCGGACAAGTATTCATGAGAAACATAATCAAAAGCCTTTTCCTGATCTAGGAAAACAAGGCCAACACTTTCATGATGGATATCACAAACATCAATCAGATCACGAATAACAGAAATATTGTCATGGATATTATGACCAGGAACACAATAAGTTTGGTCCATGTTTACAATGTCCTTTAGGAAGGGTGAAAACGCAAGGCAATAGCTTTGGAAAAGGTCTTGTAATCAGTTCATAGTAATGATATTGGCCTCGACTGGGAAATGAGTAAAGGGTCACCTTTCTTGGGAAGGAAGTTAAGTACTGCTCTTCTGCAGCTCAATGGGAGTTCATTCGTTTCAAGGCTCTCCTGGAAGACTGAAAGCAGTTCAGGGCCAATGAAGTCCCAGAACGATTAAAAAAATTATGTCGGTAAACCGTCAATGCCAGGTGATTTTCCTTTGCCAAGGCTCTTTAATGTGATGGAGAGTTCCTCAAGTATGAGTGGTTTCTCCAGGCTCTGCCTTAGCCCTGGGGTTTAGGTGGAAGCACCATCAAATAAGTGAGAGACACCATTTAGATCAACTTCTTTTGTTTTGTAAAGGTTGGAGAAAAAGAGTCGAGCTTCCCTTTTGATTCCTTCAGGGTGAGTGATGACAGAATTGTCAGGGCATTTTAGAGCAGTAATTTGGGGGTGAGGAACCTTAGATTCAAAATCAAAGAAGTATCGGGTTGGCGTGTCCAAAAGGTTGAGCAGCTGAAAACGTAATCTTGTTAATGCCCCTTGGGTTTTATTCTCAATTAATGTATTAAGGAAAGCTTTCTTTTCCTTCAGTCTCAGTTCTTGTTGGGAGGGGGGGATAAGGGAGGGGGGAAGAGTGAGTTTTTAAAATTTGTTTGAATTTGTAGAATTTTCCATTCTAAACTAGCCTCTTATTCTACGTTCCTCTTGTGTTGTTAAGAAACAAAATTGTTGGCAAAATCCTCTACATTGGTCCTTTATGTTGTCCCACTACAAACGCCGATCTCTAAACTGGTGTTTTTTATTTAATAAAACAAACCATATGTCTTCGAAAACAGCCCTAAAGGAGGGGTTTTCTGAGATGGTGACATTAAGCTTCCAGAAAGATTGGCGATTCAAAGACAGATGTGAACGGTAATTCACAGTAATTAAATGGTGATCTGAAAAACCAGTGGGCCAAATTCCAGTGGTAGGGGAGAGATTAAAAAATGGTGAATTTATATAGATCCGGTCGAGCCTAGCCAGGTATACTTGGTTGTTTGTGATCTTGCTCCAGGTAAATTAATGCGTCGTGGAATTTTGTTGACGCCAAAGATCCAGAAGCTTAAAATCCCTTATTATCTCTGCTAATAATTTAGGTGGTCCGGGATGGGGTTCCGCATCGTTCCTGTCTAGGTTTGGTTGCAGAGTGCAGTTAAAATCACCTGCCATTATAATACACCTGTGCAGGTCTATTTGCCTCATGATGGGAATAGAGCCTGTGATTGATGCTGTGAAGAGAAACTGGTTGAGATGGTTTGGTCATGTGTTGAGGAAGGATGAAAGTGACTGGTTGAGAAGAGTGATGGGAATGAATGTAGAAGGAAGTAGAGGATGGGGAAGATCGAGAAAGACTTGGCTAAAGGTGGTGGAAGAGGATATGTGGGCAAGGGGGTTAACAAGGAGAGATGCAGAAAATATGGCAAAATGGAGAAGATTGTCATGGGGACCGCAAGGCTAACCCCCGCTCTAGCAGGCAAAATGGCCTTAAAATGCATGTTGTTGTGTTGTTTGTATCTATAGCAAAAAACATCAATAGTTTTCATAAAATATCTATAGCAAAAAAACATCCATAGAAAAACACACACGATAGGTTTTTCAGCAAGTGACTCAAAACCCAGAGGATGGGTACTCTAACAACTCTGCTTGTATGAAGGAAGAAATTGTTGATAAGTATATGGTCTCCAATCCATTGTTTAGGACCATCAATATGAGAAAACAACTCTACAGTGTCCTATCTAAATGTAATCTTGAAGGAAGCAGAGCCAGATCTGGTGAAATTTTGTTGTGGGTGATGAACATGCACATACTTACAGCCCTGATGCAAGGTGGGCAGGGTACCTGATTTTCCACTCCCTGGAAAGCTCATACAGCCATGATTACTCCTGCCACAGTCTGGATAGATAACCTGGAAAATTCTGGAAAAAGGACAAAATAACCACACCATTTAAAAACCACAACCACATTTACCACATAACCACATTTACCACATAACCACATGCCAATATGCCATGCCAACATGTTAATAATAACCACATGCCAAGTTATACTACCAGGGCTGGTTTAACAGTGTGAGTCAACTGCTGTGTAATTCCGTGCCAAAGCATGGGCAGACAGATTGGATATGATCAAAAATGAAGGGGATTAATGAGATTGAGGCAGATTAAGAGTGAAGGCCTGCTGTCACCAACAAAACCCAGGGGTGTGATAGAGGCACCACTGTGATGAAATCCAGGTGGGATTGAGACTCATGAGCAGCTTTTCCACTGCAGTGTACCACTGCACCGCAACCAAAATGTTTTAGAAAATTTTATTGCACTCCTAAACCAAAGCGGTTCATTCTCCAATAAAACAAACCCTAATTTGTTGTCTAAAAGAACACCTGATGTGATCGAAGCTTGAAACTCAAACTCATAAATTGTCCTTATGGATGAAATGACCATCGCATCGCAACAACCCAAACGCAAGCTCGATGCAGTCCAGCATGATTCTAACGTGACTTTGGGCAGGGATGATTTCTTGCTTGCGTAAGAGAATAAACTTGAGCTTACAGAGATGCACTATTGATGTTTTAAGTTACCCCAGTAAACCATGCTAGTAGCATACATGGAAGATTTACTTTCAGTCTCTGACATTACACAACCTCTCTGTCCACAATGGTACTTGTTCAGCACATGCCTATTTCCAAGTGATGTTTTGAAGGTTTCTACTGCTGCTACTGTTGGAACTGCTACTCCTGCTGCTACTGCTGTTACTGCTACGGTTGGAACTGCTACTCCTGCTGCTACTGCTGCTCCTGCTGCTACTGCTGTTACTGCTAATCCTGCTGCTACTGCTGTTACTGCTAATCCTGCTGCTACTGCTGATCCTGTTTCTCCTGCTGCTACTGTTGCTACTGCTGCTACTGTTGGAACTGCTACTCCTGCTGCTACTGCTGTTACTGCTACTGTTGGAACTGCTACTCCTGCTGCTACTGCTGCTCCTGCTGCTACTGCTGTTACTGCTAATCCTGCTGCTACTGCTGTTACTGCTAATCCTGCTGCTACTGCTGATCCTGTTTCTCCTGCTGCTACTGTTGCTACTGCTGCTACTGTTGGAATTGTTGCTCCTGCTGCTCCTGCTGCAACTGTTGCTCCTGCTGCTACTGCTGCTCCTGTTGCTACTGCTGCTACTGCTGCTACTGTTGGAACTGCTACTGCTGCTCCTGCTGCTACTGCTGCTCCTGCTGCTACTGCTGCTACTGCTGCTACTGTTGGAACTGCTACTTCTGCTGCTACTGCTGCTCCTGCTACTGTTGGAACTGCTACTCCTGCTGCTACTGCTGCTCCTGCTGCTACTGCTGTTACTGCTAATCCTGCTGCTACTGCTGATCCTGTTTCTCCTGCTGCTACTGTTGCTACTGTTGGAATTGTTGCTCCTGCTGCTCCTGCTGCAACTGTTGCTCCTGCTGCTACTGCTGCTCCTGTTGCTACTGCTGCTACCGCTGCTCCTGCTGTCACTGCTGCTCCTGTTGCTCCTGTTGCTCCTGCTGCTACTGCTGCTACTATTGCACCTGCTGTTACTGCTGCTACTGCTTCACCTACTGCTACTGCTTCAACTGTTGGAACTGCTACTCCTGCTGCTGCTGCTGCTACTGTTGGAACTGCTACTGCTGCTGTTACTGCTGCTCCTGCTGCGACTGCTGTTACTGCTAATCCTGCTGCTACTGCTGTTACTGCTAATCCTGCTGCTACTGCTGATCCTGTTTCTCCTGCTACTCCTGCTGCTACTGTTGGAACTGCTACTCCTGCTGCTACTGCTGCTCCTGCTGATCCTGCTGCTCCTGTTGCTCCTGTTGCTCCTGCTGGTACTGCTGCTCCTGCTGCCACTGCTGCTCCTGTTGCTCCTATTGCTCCTGCTGCTCCTGCTACCACTGTTACAACTGCTGCTACTGCTGCTCCTACGGCTACTACTGCTACTGTTGGAACTGCTACTCCTGCTGATACTGCTGCTCCTGCTGCGACTGCTGCTACTGTTGGAACTGCTACTCCTGCTGCTACTGCTGCTCCTGCTGCGACTGCTGCTACTGCTGCTCCTGTTGCTCCTATTGCTCCTGCTGCTACTGCTGCTACTGGTGCTAATGTTGCAACTGCTGCTACTGCTGCTACTGTTGCTACTGCTGCTACTGTTGGAACTGCTACTCCTGCTGCTACTGCTGCTACTGTTGCAACAGCTGTCCCTGTTGCTACTGTTGCAACTGATGCTACTGTTGCCACTGCTGCTCCTGTTGCTACTGCTGCTACTGCTGCTATTACTACCACTGCTGCTCCTGTTGCTACTGCTGCTACTGCTGCTATTACTACTACTGCTGCTCCTGTTGCTACTGCTGCTACTGCTGCTATTACTACTACTGCTGCTACTGCTGCTAATGCTGCTATTACTACTACTGCTGCTCCTGCTGCGACTGCTGCTACTGTTGGAACTGCTACTCCTGCTGCTATTACGACTACTGCTGCTCCTGTTGCTACTGCTGCTACTGCTGCTACTGCTGCTACTGCTGCTATTACTACTACTGCTGCTAATGCTGCTACTACTGCTACTGCTGCTATTACTGCTACTGCTACTACTGCTGTTATTACTGCTACTGCTGCTACTGCTGCTATTACTGCTACTGCTGCTACTGCTGCTACTGCTGCTATTACTACTACTGCTGCTACTGCTGCTACTGCTGCTATTACTGCTACTGCTACTACTACTGCTATTACTGCTACTGCTGCTACTGCTGCTATTACTGCTACTGTTGCTACTGCTGCTATTACTGCTACTACTGCTGCTACTGCTGATAATGCTGCTGCTGCTTCTACTGCTGCTACTGCTGCTACTGCTGATAATGCTGCTACTGCTGATAATGCTGCTACCGCTGATAATGCTGCTACCGCTGATATTGTTGTTGCTGATAAGGTGAAAGAAGAGCACAAAAAAATTCACAGAGAAGCAATGTACAGGAGAAGAAAAAGGGAAATGTTTTTCATAATAAGCGTTTGATTTTTACCAGGAATTTCCTCCCAACTGATCATTTCACTCCTCTTAATCTCCCGTACAAGAGGAAGCACCAGGCAACTTTTAGTCTGGTCGTTTGATTGATGTACCAGGGAAAAAATGTTACCTAAGCATATATGGTATTTGAGCAATTCAACAAAGCGTATTTTTGTGCTCTTTAACATGGTGAAAACTGCTCTTCAATCCTCCTTGGGGAAAAAGAGGTATAGTCGTTTTAGTGAAGGACCCTTTTCAGTCAAATTTCAATGGCTTCCCATGTCAGAAACCACAGACACGATATAAGTATACATGATTTGTGCCTAGATGCATTATCAAAGTTCTTTAATCCAACGCCTTTCATATATTTTAACAGTAGGTCATGTCATAACAGTAGGTCTCCCAGCGAAGAAAGCCTTGTCTTCAATGAAAGCAGCTGTGTTATAGGTCGAAATGGCTTCCAGGCACCAGGTGATCCGGTACAGGTCACTAGGGTCTGCCAAATCTGATCATCTTCAGTGAGGTACGTGGCCAACTTGATCTTCGCGATTATCTTCACCAGCGAAGTAGCACTACACCTTGTGGAAAAGTTCTTGTTCATGGGGAATGCCGACGCACCTTCGTTGACAAGAAGAGGTTGAAGCGCCCAAGTGAGGAAAAGGAAACATTGAGTCCAAAGAAACAGAACTTGCGATCCGGCAGAGAACCATTCCAGTGGAGGGAGAACTGTTTCTTTTGCAACAGTGAAGTGAAAGTTGATAAAGGACACCCAGACCGCGATGAATCTAGAGTTGTGCGCACGATTCCTTTTCGCGAAGAAATGCTTGCAAAATGTCAGAAAAGGCAAGACACTTGGGCTAAGGATGTGCGCATGCGCCTTCAGGACTGCATTGACCTTGTTGCAGCTGAGGCAGTGTATCACAAATCTTGCTACTCTCAATTTTACTCTGACAAAGACCTAGCCTCTCCCAAAGGAGCTTCGAAAGCTGCTGGCCGCCCTGAAAGCCAATACATGTTTGAGCAATTCAACAAGTTGTGTGAATGGCTTGAGAGAGAAGCTGAACTGTATACTCTTCCAGAACTGTATTCAAAAATGATCGAGATTGCTGGTAGCAGTGATGTGTATTCTGTAAAGAGAATAAAACAGAATTTGCAGGATCGATACAAGGACTTCATTTTCTTTGCTGAAGTTGATGGAAGAAAAAACGTTGTGTGCTTCCGGAATATGGCCAACTTCATCATTAACGAGAAGTGGTACGAGGAAAAAAGACTGAACATTGAGGACGAAACAGACAGGATCGTTCTCGCTGCGGCAAAGATAATCAAGGCCCAAATCCGGGCAATGTCGTATTCCAAGGATAAGTATCCAACCACTGACGATATTCGAAACGGCCTAGAGTGGCTGCCACATAGCCTGCGGATTTTTATGGAGAACATTTTGTCTTCCGACACCAAGCAAGCTTCAATAGGACAGTGTATCGTCCATGCGACAAGACCTCGCTCTATCATCCCCCCTTTGGTATTTGGCTTGGGTGTTGAGCTTGACCATGCATACGGTTCCAAATGGCTCATCAATGAACTAGCCAGATTAGGGTATTCAATATCCTATGATGAGGTGACGAGGTTCAAGCAGTCAGTGGTTCATACTGAGAACTTCGATGATCTAATTCCTGCTTATCCTGGAAGTTTTACCCAGTGGGTTGGTGATAATATTGACCACAACGTTGCAACTCTGGACGGTCGTGGAACATTTCATGGAATGGGTGTGATTGCAGTGTCGACGTTTGGCAGACCTGTTCCTCAAGTGACACCTCAGGCTATCGAGCGACGCAAGATAATGCAAGTTAAGACAGTTGTGGCAAACAAGGGAATTCCCATCCAATCGTATGACGAGCCAGACACTCCTGGCCTCTCTTCAACGGTCTACAAGCCTCTCATTGAGCTGCATTTCCCTTACGTTCTGCCACCTTCTGTAAACTCAGAATTGCTTTGGCACTCCGGTTGGTACTTTAGCAACTCCAAAAGCCCACGGCCTAACTGGTCAGGATTCACGCAGGACGTCTCAACTGGTAGACATCCACCACAATCTCGTGTGCAGATGTTGCCAATAATCGACTTAAACGCTGCTGATGAAACCTGTATCTATTCTACATTGCTGTACATGCAGAGCCAAGCTGAGAAGTTGAACATTCCTACACCGTGCATCACGTTTGACCAGCCACTCTGGAGAAAAGCTGTCGAAATCATCGATGCCAAGTCACTGAACATAGTCTGCAGGTTAGGAGGCTTTCATACCATGATGAGCTTTCTCGGCAGCATCGGCAACTTGATGGAAGGTTCAGGCTTGTCGGACTTGCTTGAAACTGTTTATGGTGTGAATGCTGTGACACACATGATGTCGGGGAAGGCTGTTTCAAGAGCTCTAAGAGGACACTTTTTAGTTGAAGCAGCACTTATGGCCAGACTCATAGAAGCGATGCTTCCGAGGAAATCATGCCAGGACAACGACGGACACTTTTTTGCAATGTTGCTTGGTAATGGCCTGACTATACGCCGGACGCGTAATGTTTTTTTCCCATGATGGTACAGGGCAATTATACTATACTATACTATACTATATTTTAATGACAATTGCCCTGTACCATCATGGGGAAAAAATTCGCACCCCGGACACAAGGCTGTTACCATGCTGGATAAATCGTGCTGTAAAAAGCTTTCCCCAAAGAGGATCAAAGAGGAGTTTTCACCATCTTGTAGAGCATAAAATTGCGCTTCTTTTGGTGCCACATATGCTTCGGTAACAATTTTATCCCGGTACATCAATCAAACGACCAGACTATTCTGACATGGGAAGCCATTGAAATTTGACTGAAAAAGGGTCCTTCACTAAAACGACTATAACTTTTTTTCCCCAAGGAGGATTGAAGAGCAGTTTTCACCATGTTAAAGAGCACAAAAACACGCTTTGATTGATGCCATATATGCTTAGGTAACTATTTTTTCCCGGTAGCCCATGATTTTGACTTCAAACGACCGTACTATTTCATTCCTGTCCACCTATTCCAGGTAATATATTTAAATGTGGTGCTGCTTTTAAAATATTTCATACAAATAATCGTAATGATAGTTATTGTCGAATCACTCAAGGAAAAAGTGAAATGATTTGATCAGTGATGAAATTGCTTCGTCCAATTTGGTAGAACAAACGACTTCATTTTATGAATAGATGTTTCTCTTTATATGTGTTTCTCTTAGTTTTTCCATGAAATGTATCAAAATCCGTTCTTGCACATCTAATACATTCTCAAGCTAAGGGACACATGAGGCACATGCATGTATTTGAAGAAATACATGCAGTATCCAGGTTAGGATGAATAAATGCATCTCAGCCTCTATTAGCCCCTGCGAAACGAAACCGGGGTTTCTGGATTGGGTCTCATCCATCCGCAACCATACCTTGGAGATGTATGGACCGATGTTGTTCATACATGGCAAAAACACAATACATGACGGTATACAAAAGCACGTCATTTTGTTTCGTGATGTGATTTGGTTCCAGTTGGTTTGATTTGGCTTGAAAACATTTGCTTCCATTTTTAAGCAGAACTATACAGTCCCTCTCCAGAGTTACGACAGCAACATTTATGTGTTCATTGATCAGCAAGAGCAGATTCCTTTAACAGAAAAATGGCAATCCTCCTCGACACGTGATTCACATTGACTATAGATCTTGTTCAGTAACCATACTTTTGTGAGCAATCTTACTATAATTCACCAAATGTCTGTCTGTCTGTCTGTCTGTCTGTTCCCAGGTACCGCAAAAACTGCTCAACCGATCGCAACGAAATTTTGGGTGGGTAATCCTGGGACCCCCGGGAGTAAATTAGGCTATGTTGTTTTTCCAATTTTTTTCCAATTTTCCAATTTTCCAGTTTTTCCAAACACGATGGAATAATATTTACCGATATGAACAGTGATGTGGCTTTTATTGAAATTCTACAAATACTGTTTAGATTTTGATGATTTGCGTGTGATATGATTTAGCGGATGTTTATATAAATCGTTTAAAATAAAATAAAAAGCCTTCAATTTCTGATATTTTGCCTTTTCATTTGGGCCTCACAATTGCTAGTTCAGAAAATGTAAGAAAGGATTTAACAACTCCTAATAAAAAAAGACGTTACCTTTTATGGGTTACACTTGAATAAGCCAAAATGTTGCATCATTAGCCTCAATTATCACATCATGTAACTAGAACGGCACTCGGTACAGCGCATACCTCCGCCAGGCTGAACAGTTTATGTTTTGTATCCCACTGATAGGCCGGATCTGGATTCGGACGTGAAACAAAATCGAATCAGCTTGTTGTCACCTAAACAACTCATCCGCCAGGTTTTGTAAATAAGTCGTCCACAACTTTTTGAAATATCATGCTATGTATTGTTTTTGGTCTGATCACTCATTGGTGTAGAATCGCTTTAAAAATTATCTGGATTTGGTACTTCACCAAAATCGAATCGATTCTTCCTTGTCACATGCCAAGCCTGTCCAACACGTTTTGTCCGAATCCGTCCGTAACTTTGAAATTTCGTGCGATGTATCGGTTTTTGCCCGATCACACAATGGTGAAAAATCACTTTTTAAAATTCCCTGATCTGGATCCGTAATCGAATATTCCCCAAAATCGAACCAATTCTTCCTTTTCACATACCAAAACTGTCCACCACGTTTTGTCCGAATCTGTCCACACCTTTTTGAGATATCTTGATTTTTACCTCCGCCACCAAAGGTGGATGGAGGTTATGTTTTCACCCCTGTCTGTTTGTGAACAAGATATCTTAAAAAAAAGTTGTGGACGGATTTGGACGAAATTTGGCAGAGATGTAGCGAATGTGACAAGGACGAAATCATTAGATGTTGGTGAAGATCCGGATGCGGATCCGGTTACTAGAATTTTTAAAGTGATTCTTCACCATTGGAAGATAGGGACAAAACCGATACATAGCAGGATATCTAAAAACGTGGTGGACAGATTTGGACGAAACTTAGTGGACAGGTTGTGTGTGTGACAAGGACTAATCGTTTCGATTTTGGTGAACATCATAATATTTAAACATTTCTGAATATTATCCATCTTTAAAGGCAAAGAACATGGATTTGAAAAAAGCTCACAGGTCGAGGAGGAGGCCCTGATGGTATGAATGATTCAAAACATTCTGAATACTATTACATTGTCAATGATGTATTGGAAACCATCAATTTATTCAACAACTCAACTGCTGTAGATATGGTAGAGTTAGTGTTGAAGTTGTTTAATACCTCTCTTCATAATTCCTTAAAGTACAGACAGAGATTTCGTACACAAATGTATTACATGGGAGCAAAGTTACTGTAACAATTTTTTTGAAGTTTATTTTAAACTGCAAAATATGCTTTCACAACTCAAAATATTTTCAACAAAATAACAATCTTTTTTGTAATTAATTTTATTAATGCTTCTGCAGAAAGCAAGAGAGAAGGTTTGTTACCTGAGCGGGAGAGTGAAACAGCTCGAGAGTGACCTGCAAAGGGTGTCTGAGGAAGAGATCAAGATGAAGAAGAAGCTGAATCAAACTCAGGTTTGTTGATTTACTTGCAAAAAGGTTGATCGGGAGCCAGAATTGGGTTGGGGATTATACCTGAAAGGTTTGGGCATCTTTGTTATCTAAATGTAACTTGCAAAATAAAATATTTTTTATCAGCACTTGCAAATAATGTTACGAAAATGACTTGGGGGTTAATGAAAAGGTAAACAAGTAAACATACATTCAAAGTACACCGCCCCCATGCCAAATAAATAAATAACATCCTCTAACGCTGCATTGTCGGAGCGCCTACTGCCATGCAGTGCATAGAAACTGTATTGGGAGGGAGAGCTGTACAATAATTGATTGATTAATTGCATAATTAAAATCAATAAATAATGATCATAAAATATTTTCTTAATAAATTGACTAATAGCATACCTACACCACCAGTGAGTGCTTCATCTAAAGCTGTAACTTTTTGAAAATTAATTAAATAAATCATTAATCAGAAAAAAATAATAATTAATTGATTAATCAATAAATAATTAATCGATTGATTGATTAATCAATAAATTAAAAAATATACTTTTAGCCACATCACTTGGTGTCATGTCCAAATATTAGCTTCGTAACTCAAAAGGTGCCTGAGATATTGGCCAGATGAGAAAGAAAATAAATAAATGATTAATAATGAAAAGAAATAAATAATAATCATAAAGTAATTAAATAATTAATAAATTGGCTAATAGAATACCTAAACCACCACCGTTTCATCCGAATTTGCCACTTAAAAAATCAATTAATTAAATCATTAATTGATTAATTAAATAATTAATCGATTAATTGATTAATCAATAAATCAAAAATATTGTTACAGACGTGGCTTAGATGTTATTTACCGAGCGGTTTTGGTATGACCACGTCTGCACAAGTTACCCGATTATACCCGAACGTCGACTAATCGCGCTGCGCTAGGTCAATAAAGGAAAAGGACACCACGGCTGGGATTCAAATGACACGACACCCAGGGTTCAGTTCTCAAGACCTCCGGGGGAGGTTATATTAAGGCGGAAGGTTAGATTACAAGGACGAGAGGTACAGCATAGTAAGGTGGGCACTTAAACACAATCTTATATTATTCCCAACAGACGACAGATAAACGGGACAAAAGGCTGACTCACACGGGGTTTGATGGCTAGGAAAGCGGGTATCGATGGCTCAAGGTGCACTCTTGGCTCAAGGACAGGGTCGACCCGGTCCGGTCTAGAGATGCGGGGAGGTCGCAGCGCTCGGATGGCGTCTTGTCTGCTCAAGCTGGGGGCGCATCTGACGTCACGTCCGCTACGTGGCCGCGTATATCCGGCGGGGAGTGACACGCCCTCGGCTCGTTAGCTCCGCCTCGTGGAATCGGCACGTTGCTTCTCATTGGGTGCGTGCGGGGGGTTTACCAGGCTCCGCCCTTGACGAGGAGCTGACAGCCAGCCCCTTTGTGGTAACCCCGTGGAGCGCATGGTCTGGAGCGCATTGTCAATGGCGGCTAACCGAGTCGGTGTCAGGACGCACACTCCCCCCCGCGCAGCGCCGTGCCCCTCTGTTGTTGTTGTTGTTGTTTGGGGAAGAAGATGGGAGGAGGTATGGGAAAGGTCCTAAACTCACTACTGGTGCCATATAATCACATTCTGGTGCAACGAAGAGTCATAATTAATGGAAACGAGTCCTTAACTGACATAGACTAAGAATAACTAGCAAGATGTCCGAAAGTTGTCTACGTGTGGTGCGGTGGACCTGGGCACGACATTTAATGGGGGAAAAAGGGGAAGGTCGGCTCTACTGATTGTTGTTTACAGACAATGGGACTAGGGAATGGGGGATTGGGGATAGTTGGGGAGTATTGGGGAAATAGGGGAATATTTACAAGCGGATATGGAGGCCAAATTCCATATTCGCAACATTGCACCCTTCTCTACCCTCGGGGCGTCCCGACCCGATAAATTTTTACCTACTTTAGTGTGGCACGCAATGTAGTTCCCTCTACTATTAACTCTACCCTGAGTGCGACAGTTTTACAGATATTCACAAATGAGTAAATATGTCCCCCTGCGACGTTGCACCCTTCTCCTCACAGAAACACACCCACAGGATAACCGAATCCGG
This sequence comes from Myxine glutinosa, assembly GCF_964187855.1. Lineage (NCBI taxonomy): Eukaryota > Metazoa > Chordata > Myxini > Myxiniformes > Myxinidae > Myxine > Myxine glutinosa. Next base: position 51,829,976 of record NC_136270.1, read on the forward strand.
AAAGAATTCTCAAACTAAACATACAGCCGGTAGGGAGCATTATTTACAAGACTACGCTGCTATTTACACTACGATCCAGGACCTGTTTTTGGAGGAACACATGCAGATGTTATGCATAGAGAGAGCACGCATGCTAGTATCGATACACCAACCCACGAGTGCTCTGTGGCCTACGGCCTTTAATAAAGTGCAGAGCACCCCTTCCAAGCATCAAGCACCACCCCTTCACACAGTGAGCACCATCCGGTGCACCAATAAAGTGTCTATAAATCACCGGTGGTGTCGCAGCCGGCCGATGTTCTGCCGCTGGTCTTGCCTTCGTGTGGTGCACTTGGCCTTCTTGCCTCTTTCAAAAAAATAAAGAAAGGCGCCAACCGCGTCCATTTCTATATTGTGGCCTTCAGTGGTGTCAACTAAAAGTGGTTCACCTGTTTGGCATAGGTGCCACGTTGACCCATAGGTCCTTCCACGGGTGGTGCTTGGCCGCAAAAGAGCTGCGGTCCATTGTGGGTGGCCACAAACATTGCGGTCCATATGGTGTATCGATCCAAGCAGCAAACAGCGAAAGTGCAGGCCCACAACTGCGAAGCCAGCACCTCTCTCTCCTCTCTCTCTACCCCAAAGCCAGATCCTCGGAGGTGGGAGACAAAAGAAGCAGACAAGTGAGTAAGGTGGTAAGGGCGCAAAAGTGCACGCAATGCAAGGTAATGCACACTGGGGGCACATGGGAACCAGGTGAGACAGGTACGTTCCTACCGTACGCCCCCCCCCCCACCAGGTAACCTACATGGCCCCTCCCTTACCCCTTACTGTATCCACAAAACACAACACTACCCATAAACATCTATTTTACAAATCAACAAACATCCCTACTGTCTTCCCCGTTCCTCCCATATACCAAATTCGTCTTCTCTCCCTCCTAACCAATCAAATTTGCCATTTTCAACTCAACATCATAATTTGCCATCACCAATTCATCATCAGTCCCTCCTAAGGAGGGAGAGATGGAATCACCCCAATGTCTCATCCACGTCGTGATGCGTCTCACAAATCCAACAGCAATTTCATTTCCTGCAACAAAACAAAGAAAACACAGGTGTGGAGTCATCATCATCACCACAGGTAAGTGGCTGCGTATGGTGCGACAGGTTCATCAATCCTAACTATTTCCTAAATGACTTTAACAACTTTACACTACCCGGGGTCTTTCTCCGGCCAACCCATTGGCCCTCTTACACTATGGGTTCTAAAAACCAATTCCCATTGGCCAAACTGTGGTGCTTTTCAATTTGGGGTCTCACTCCCCCGATTCATCTCCCGGTGCCCTCGCACAATTTCTGGGCTGTGGCGTGTACCTCTCCCAGTGGGTCCACCCACCTGCACACCTCCACCACTGCAGTTGCCACCCGAGCTTACCTAGCTCCTCACCCTAACCTAACTAACTGGGGCAGGCCCTCTGGCGCTCTCCCCACTCGGTGCCCTCTCTGGCACTGGGCTACCCGATCCACACCCGGGATCCTCAGGCACCCACTCACAACTACCGGCTCCCAGAGCCCACCTGCGGCCTCACCTGGCCGACATCCTCACAGTGGTGGAGTGCCCAACCAACTACACACACTAACAGGCTACACGCCCAGCCATTTCCACAACACTAATGCACCCATCCACAACACCATTCTGCAACCGCACCACAAATGCCAATATCCAACCACAATTTACCTGTACCCTCTACCTAACACTTACACTACCCGCCCCGGGTACTCGTGAAAGGGGTCCACTCTTCCCCCATTCACACCTTCGCACCATGCACACCACTCCGTACCACTTACTCCAACTCTCTCCACACACCTGTACTTGCACACCTGTGCTCTCACACCTGGTGCCACCTGCACCCTTCTCTCCCCAAGCGCATTCGCGCTGATCCACAACACTCACTACTCACACACTGCTCCACACACCTGTCCAGTTGCACACCTGTGCAATCACACCTGTTCCATCCTCACACACACACGGCATCATCTCATCTAACTACTCCCTTCTGAAACTTGCGCTTCCCAGTCGTCCCTTTAAACTATTGCGCTCCCACGTCATTATCATCCATACTAATCTACCTGCTTCCCCACTACAGGTATCAGTCACTAACTAAACTTATCGTCACCTAATGTCATCTTCGCTAGATCCCTACACACAATATCCTAACCCACCCGGGCTAGTTTTCACTGCCATACACCCCATAAGCTATTGCTCCTTTGCCCCCACATGGGAAGGATGGTGGATTTGCCATCCCACCACATCGGGGGTCTCTCACTACCAATTTTGCACATCAAATTCCAACAAATCGAAAATTTGCCAATCACTACCCATCATCTGCCAATCACTACTGCCAATCCTTTGCCAATCATCAAATTTTTTTTTTTTCTTTCTAATTTTGGGTCCAAAACACTAACCTCATCACCCAGTCGACTCACTAATACCTCTCGGTGCGCCAATCCCTGTCCAAAGCCCGGCTTCGTAAAGCCAAGCAATGGATGCTGGTTGTTTTGTGCCAGCGGCTGGATGCGTCCGGCACTCGGTGCAGGGACGGGGGCTTACCCGGGCCGAGATCCCACGCACCATCTCGGCACGGAGCCATCCCATGGCTCGATCTCGGCCTGCCGGAATGCCTCACCAAAAAGTGGTCGCCATGACGACTCTTTCTATCGGGCCGCCCGCTCCGCCTAGTGGAGCACGGACGCGGCCGTTCAAAGCGAGGCCCAGCACGCACCGAGGGCCCGATTCGGCTATAAGTCGTTCTAAACTCTACCCCGTCTAACGTCGATGCTTCACCTGGACGCTTACACCCCGCAGCCCGTTCCTTGCTCACACATCCAGCCGTTTCCATGCTCCTCATACCTTTCCTTACACACCTCGGTACACCCATTCCACTCACAGCCTTGGTCACACACCTGACCACCGAACACTTTGGCACACATTCGTTGGTCGCACACCTCACCAAAACACCTCTTCGCGCCCCCTCCTCAGTCACCTCCTCTGTGACAATCACAGGTGTGCCCTCATTCGCACACCCAACCACGTGCCTCACCACCAACTCCAGCGTGCATTCCCACTCACGCTCTACCATTCCAGGTGTGCATCCTTCCATCCCAGGTGTACATCCTCGCTCACCTGTCACAACCAACTCACTCTCCTTGTCACTCTCAATACTCTCACCTCCACTCTTGACCACGCACTCACCCTTACTCTTGACAGCACACTCTTTCCCCATGCACCTGTCCGTCACACACCTTTCTCGCGCACACTCTCCCGTTACACCCTCTGTAACACTCACCACAGGTGTGCATTCTTCCTTACTTTTGACAGCGCACTCTTTCCCCATGCACCTGTCCGTCACACACCTTTCTCGCGCACACTCTCCCGTTACATCCTCTGTAACACTCACCACACCGCGCTTCCATGTGCCCCCTCGCACACGCGCTACGACCGACTCACTCTCGCCAGCACCCTCACTCCTTGGCACGCACTTTTTCCTCACACACCCCAGAGCCGGACTTCCTCGCACACCTCCTTTTTCGCACACCAGACCTGTCGCACACTTCACCCACGGCCTCTCACGAACACCCGGGTCCATCTCGACCCCCAAGCTCCTTAAATCCCCTGGCGCATCATACGCACGACCATATTGGTCACCACTTACACCGGGTCCTCTTCCTCTTCGCTTCTCCTCCATCACCTGCGAATCCCTCATCCGGTTAATGAGCACATCATCACGATCCAAACACAGACTTTGGACCAATTCTTTTATCTCCTCTTTTATTTCTTTCTTATCCCCTCTCCGTCGCTTCTTAATTTCGCTCATCCCTTCTTCCACTTCTTCTAGTTTCTGCTTCACCTCTTTCATTCCCCGGTACGTCTCCTCAAGCTCATCCTCTAAGGCTACCTTGACCGTTTCCAGGTGCGTCCTCACCTGCCGGTCCTTCGTCTCCATTACCTCTACCACCTCGTCCAACCTCGTTGTCAGTCCCTCACGTACCATCTGACATTCCCTCTTTGTCGCTATCAAGTCGTTTTTTATGTCGTTTTGTGTCGCTTTTAAACCTCCTAATACCGCAGTGTTCCTTTGAACCTGCTCCACTAACTCCGTTTGTCCCACCGTCAGCTGCTCTACTCCCAGCGTCAACTCCTCTATACCACCTTGAAATTTTACAGTCCCCTTTCTCACCTCTTTCTCCATGCGCTCCTTACAGTGCCTCACCTCCTCGCGCACTCCTCCGACCTCCTCACTCACTCCTCTTCTGATCTCCTCTCCCATCACTTGCATCTCCTGCCCAGATGCCACCCTCATCTGCTCCATTTCCTCCCTGTGAGCATCCAGTTTGGTTTCTACCCCCATTCTGACCCCCTCTATCTGCTGCCCCATTTGGTTAACTTCCCTTTCCGCTTGGTCCCTCATGTCCCTCAATTTGCCTTCCATGGTGTTTTCTAACCCCTCTAACCCTTTTTGCATCCCTTCCATTTGATTCTCTTGAGCGGCCATTCTGTTTTCTACCCCCGTTAACCCATGTTTCACTCCCTCTATCTGATTCTCTTGAGCGGCCATTCTGTTTTCTACCCCCGTTAACCCATGTTTCACTCCCTCTATCTGATTCTCTTGAGCGGCCATTCTGTTTTCTACCCCCATTAACCCATGTTTCACCCCTTCTATCCCATTGTCTAACCCCTCTAATTTCTTGTCTAATCCCTCACCGGTACCCCTCGCTTCGTCCCTCATTACCCACAATTGCTCACCCTGAGCATCCATCCGGTTCCCCATTACCCCCAATTGCTCATTCTGAGCCTCCATCCGGTTCCCCATTTGTCCCATACTGCTTTTCAAACCTCTAATTTGGTCTCCCAATTGCTCACCCATTTGTTCCATAAGGGCCCTCATTTGCAGGATAAAAAGGTTCGAATCCACCAGTGGCGCCACTACGGTCGCGGGCGTGGACGCCGCGGCCACCTCGTGCATGACAACGCTATTTTGCGACCCTGCCGCCCTCACTGCTTCGCTCTCCTCTTGTCCCTCAATTTGGTCCTGGATCGACCCTACCTCACTCTCCTCTACCGGACCCCAGCTGTCTTGGTCTGCCATAGCGCGACTTTCAAAATTCGGGTTTTTATACAACAAAACAAATTTCGGCCGTTATAATTTCGCGCGGGAAACGCGCTCCGAATCGATTCTAATTGTTACAAATTTGGGCCTAATAACGCGCGGAAAACGCGCTCCGAATCGATTCTACTTGTTACAAATTTGGGCCTAATAAATTTAGTCCCGGGTTCGAATTCCACTCCTCGACACCAATTGTTACAGACGTGGCTTAGATGTTATTTACCGAGCGGTTTTGGTATGACCACGTCTGCACAAGTTACCCGATTATACCCGAACGTCGACTAATCGCGCTGCGCTAGGTCAATAAAGGAAAAGGACACCACGGCTGGGATTCAAATGACACGACACCCAGGGTTCAGTTCTCAAGACCTCCGGGGGAGGTTATATTAAGGCGGAAGGTTAGATTACAAGGACGAGAGGTACAGCATAGTAAGGTGGGCACTTAAACACAATCTTATATTATTCCCAACAGACGACAGATAAACGGGACAAAAGGCTGACTCACACGGGGTTTGATGGCTAGGAAAGCGGGTATCGATGGCTCAAGGTGCACTCTTGGCTCAAGGACAGGGTCGACCCGGTCCGGTCTAGAGATGCGGGGAGGTCGCAGCGCTCGGATGGCGTCTTGTCTGCTCAAGCTGGGGGCGCATCTGACGTCACGTCCGCTACGTGGCCGCGTATATCCGGCGGGGAGTGACACGCCCTCGGCTCGTTAGCTCCGCCTCGTGGAATCGGCACGTTGCTTCTCATTGGGTGCGTGCGGGGGGTTTACCAGGCTCCGACCTTGACGAGGAGCTGACAGCCAGCCCCTTTGTGGTAACCCCGTGGAGCGCATGGTCTGGAGCGCATTGTCAATGGCGGCTAACCGAGCCGGTGTCAGGACGCACACTCCCCCCCGCGCAGCGCCGTGCCCCTCTGTTGTTGTTGTTGTTGTTTGGGGAAGAAGATGGGAGGAGGTATGGGAAAGGTCCTAAACTCACTACTGGTGCCATATAATCACATTCTGGTGCAACGAAGAGTCATAATTAATGGAAACGAGTCCTTAACTGACATAGACTAAGAATAACTAGCAAGATGTCCGAAAGTTGTCTACGTGTGGTGCGGTGGACCTGGGCACGACATTTAATGGGGGAAAAAGGGGAAGGTCGGCTCTACTGATTGTTGTTTACAGACAATGGGACTAGGGAATGGGGGATTGGGGATAGTTGGGGAGTATTGGGGAAATAGGGGAATATTTACAAGCGGATATGGAGGCCAAATTCCATATTCGCAACAATATCATTTATAGCTACATCACTTGGTCACTGTCCTGTTCGAATATTAGCTTCCTAGCTCAAAAGTTGCCTGAGATATTTCCCAGATGAGAAAGGAAATAAATAAATACTTAATGAATCGATAATAATTAAATAACTAATCAATTAATAGATTAATCAAAAAAACAAAAAAATACTCTTTTTGCCAAAGGACTTGCTCACTATTGTGCCGAATTGTCAGCTTTCTAGCTCAAAGGATGGCTGAGATATTGCCCGGACAAACAAAGAAACAAACAACCAGAGTGAAAACTGAGTACTCCCTTTCCGCGCGCGTCATTGCCGAGCCCCCTACGGTGCCCGGCAATGACGTTATGCAGCGCCTGGACATGGCATAGCAAAGGAGCGGTGTACAACAAGAAAACAAGAAAACAACCAGAGTGAAAACTGAGTACTCCCTTTCAGCGTGCGTCATTGCCGAGCCCCCTTCGGTGCCCGGCAATGACGTTATGCAATGCCTGGAGATGGCATAGGAAAGGTGCGGTGTACAATTAGTTAGTTATTTCGTAATTAATGTTAGCATAAGCTTTCTTGTGATCACAGATTAGCAGCGGCCATAATCGGGTGTTCAGCGGCACCAATGTCTGTCTCTATCCCCTCTCTAAAAGGTGTTCTTAATCCTTTCCCTTCGTATTTTGCCATCCCCACATGGCCGCTACAACAACATGGTAGAACAGCATAAGCGAGGTTTGACGCCCAAAACAAACATGGCGGAAACACGTGTGCGGCCCTCGGAGGGGAAAGGGGTACCTCGGCGGATCGAGAGAACCTCACCACAGGGAGGGTTAGGGTGCAATGGTAGATGTAAAACCTTTTGCAGGGAAGCGCATCAGTCGGGTCGAGGCCAGTACAGCCAGAGATTGGGGTAAGTCAGTCAGGCAGTCAGTCAGGCTTGTACCAGCACACCTGCAATAAAGTCACAGTCAGTGTGGGCCAGTTGGTTCGTGGGTGGTCACACAGTAACAAGGGAGTAGAGTCAACTGAAGTCAGTCCATGCTGCAGTGCAGAAGCGCCGTGGCCAATGACAATTGGAGCCATTACATCTGGCACTCAGAGTTCCAAAGAGGCCCTCATTGGGGACGGGGGATAGGAGGGGGGGGGGGGGGGGGGTTGGTCACTGTCATGTCCGAATTTGACAGTTTTCATCTTCAGCTTAAGTCTGCGTGCCGATCGGGTTTGCGCTCCTGTTTCTCTGCTTGCTGTGCTCCTCCATCCTTTTGCAATTGTGTGTGTGTGTGTGTGTGTGTGTGTGTGTGTGTGTGTGTGTGTGTGTGTGTGTGTCTGAGAGTTGCTGAATATTTTCTGAGAAGTGTTGAAATTGACACTTTTCGAATATTAAACAACATTTCTAAATTGAATGAACATTTATGATTATGCAAATGAGCTAATTAACACAACAACAGTCTTTTTAAGGAGAAATGCACAACCTCTAATTCGATACCAGTTTTGTTATTCTATCTTTAAGATTTATCCAGATCTGCCTGATTTACTGATGTAGGTGCAATGTTTAATTTTTCTATAGGTTACCATAGAAACGGCTCAATTTGATATTGTGCAAATTAGTTATTTTTCAAGGAACATTATTTTTCATTTAGTTGATCCTAATGAACAATTTGGTATCCATGAAAAATTGTCCTGGGCTGGGTTGCATGGCGGGCTTCCCTGGCTCCTGGCCTAAACTATAGTTAAGCTGACGTTTTGGGAATAGCCTACCCTGCTCTGAGAATAGCATACCTTGGTCACCTTTCAATTCATAAAACCTACCTTTCTGATATATTTTGTTTAAAATTAACATTGCCTGTTGGAAATCAAAGCATTGCCTCTTGAATTTTTAACTCAACTGTACTACCGTCCAGTTGAGTTCGGCACATACTGAACCCTCCGGCGTCCGTCGTCTGTCGTCGTCGTCCGTCGTCTGTCGTCCGTTAACTTTTCGACGTTAACACTCCAGCGTCCACAAATATCAACCGATTCTGATCAAACTTGACCTGCAGCATCCTTACCACAAGCACCAGGTTGGTATTACATTTCAGTCCGATCCGTTGAAAAATGGCGGACTTAGGCGACCATTTTGTTTTTGGTCATGAAAACGACGTTAACACTCTAGCGTCCACAAATATAAACAGGTTTTGATTGAACTTAGAATGTTTAACCCTTAGCACACAAGGTAGGTTGCTATTGCATTCCAATCCGATTCGTCACAAAATGGCCGCCTTAGGCCGCCATATTGTTTTCAGCTCCGAAACGACGTTAAGACTTTATCTTTAAAGTTGTCCAGTCAGTTCAATTGAGTTCTGCTTCCCTGGAAGCTCTAGTTTTTTAATCGAATTCCAGGAATTTTACTAGATATGGAAAAGTTGTAGAACCATACAATGAAACCCTCAAATGTGAATGTTTTAAAATTTAAACTGAATTCAAAACTGAAGGCAACTCCAACTAAAATAGCAAAGATCAGGAACAACATTTTGACCACCGAGTGGTCTTTATACAGAACTGTGCTGACAAAGAAATTCAGGCGACCCTGCAGAGTCCCACATGAAGACCACTTGGTAGTCCAATCTTACCACCTGAGCGTAGCCTATTGGGTACCTGTACAAATTGGTGGTGCCTTCTGTTTTGAATACAGATCTTCCCAACTACAACCAGTTTTATGCAAACTTTAACTGAATGTTCGCTTGCAGAAAGAACATCGTCAAAAAGTGGATGAAAACAAATATTTTCATCAACAACTAGAACTTAAACAAAAGAAGGAAGAGGTAATAATCCACAACAAATATTGTACTTGGTTTTTAGTGAGCAATCCTTTTTTTCTGAAGTTTTACATGATTCCTGTTCTCATGGTAATTATATTATCTTAAAAACTCGTGAAAAAATCACAAAGTTGATGGAGATGTAGAGGTAGAGACGTGTTTACCATGATAAATTGCAATTGTGGATATAAAATGCGGACAAATTTTTCAAGCATTTCAACTACTTATCTTCCCCCATCCAAAACCTTGATCTTTCCCACCCCTGTTAATTCTCCACAGATCCACTTTTCTGAAATACCGACTTCTTTCCTGGAAGTCCTAGCAGTGTCCATGTGTTTTTTTTTCTACCTCTCCCACCCCCCACCCCCGTTCCCACGCCTCCTCCCCCCAAGCCCTCTCCCTCCCAAGGATCTCCCGATGTCCCTGCTCTCAAATGTTGTACTTGTGTGCTTCCCCCTCTCTCCCCATCTTGTCTCCCGCTCCCTTTATTTTGTCTTATGTGTCCGTTTGTTTTTTGTCATTAATGTTAGCTCTTACACGAGCCTCGATCTTGTATACAAAAAAAGAAAGAAAAAAAAAAGCATTTCACCTACTTAGTCCATGCAAATACAATATTTGTAAAGTACATCTGGGAAGGGAGAGACTTTATTTGATCGATTGCCACAAAATCTTACCTATCGTACTCTTTAAGAATGTTTTTATCATGTTCATGGAAGAGCTTTCACATGTACAGTACAGAGTGACACAAAAGTCAGGAGCCACAAGGTTCATATTGTATAAAGTAAAAAATATATGTAAGGACTAAAAAAAATTTCTAAAAATAATTTATTACCTCCATCACCAAAGGTGGACGGACATTATTTTTTTCACCCCTGTCTGTTTGTTTGTCTGTCTGTCTGTGAGCAGGATAACTCAAAAAGTTATGGATGTGCTTGGAAAAAATTTGGTGGAGAGCAAAGGTGGACGGACATTATTTTTTTCACCCCTGTGTTTGTTTGTCTGTCTGTCTGTGAGCAGGATAACTCAAAAAGTTATGGATGTGTTTGGAAACAATTTGGTGGAGAGGTTGTGTGTGTGTGTGTGACAAATTGTTTTGAATTTTGATGAAGATCTAGATCCAAATTTTTAAGTGATTCTTCACCAATGAGAGATTTGGCTGAGATGACATTTTGCATGATATTTCAAAAAGTTGTGGATGAGTTATGACGAAACTTGGTGGATGAGCTGGTTAGGCCACAAGAACAAACCGATTCGATTTTGGTTCAGGTCCGAATCCAGATCCGGCCTATCAGTGAGATACAAAACGTAAACTGTTCAGCATGGAGGAGGTATGCGCTCTCCCTAGTACCGTTCCAGTTTATGAATTGATTACCATGCGAGATTTTTTTTGTTTGTTTTTGTTTTTTGTATACAAGATCGAGGCTCGAGATTACAACTGATAGTCAACAATAGTAAATTTGCTGACCATTAACTTTCAGGCATGTTTCGATTATATGCCCACATGATGTTTGAGCATTTCTTAACAAGCTCCACTCGCTCATCTTTTGTTCATTTTTCTGCCATAAGTTATCTGGAAAGAAAAAAATGTGTAATTAATTTATTTTAATATACAAGTATGAAATAATATGGAAGGTAAAAATTAATTATTGTCGTCCAATCGCCCAAACCTCATGTAGTTCCTGACGTTTGGGCCACCGTGTATAATAAGCAGGACAAGGATCTAGATGAGGATGCAACGGACAAATGAACAAAATGTATGGGATCCATTATGAGCCATGTTCTTAGAGAGAAATTTAAAGCTGTCCCAAACTAAGAGAGTTTGACCTTGATCTTCTAATTTCTCATCTCATCAGAAGATTACAAGCTAAAGGATGTCTTTAATAAATTAGAGTATAACTTTCTCTTAAATCCAACGTGGTCCAAGTCTGCAGATACAACTGAATACGCAGGAGAGTTTTTAGCTACAGTCTTGGTTTGTGGAAGGCCTTATTATTTAAATGGAAAGTTATGATTATTCTTCTCTTGTATTAAAAAAATGTGTTTCTGAAATGTTATTTCTTTATATTTAATGTGGAGAATATTATTCTATTAAGTCTCCAGCTGTACCAGCAAAACATATGAAGAATAATTTGATAAACCTGTAACTTGAAAATTCAGTAAAACATCTTTTTGCAGGAATTGTGCAAAACAATTCAGGAACAAGATTTGAAAAATGCTGACTTGCAGAAGATCCTTCCTGTCCAAAGAGGAAGCAGATTTATGAGCCCGTTCCCTGTGAGCAGGAGAAGGGGTTTTGCAATCACTTCTATATGTCTGTGTGTGCCTGTGTGTGCCTGTGTGTGCCTGTGTGTGTGTGTGTGTGTGTGTGTGTGTGTGTGTGTGTGTGTGTGTGTATGTGTGTGTGTGTGTGTGTGTGTGTGTGTGTGTGTGTATGTGTGTGTGTGTGTGTTTCCGGGCCATAACGTTTATACCATTTGAGCTATTTTCATCAAATTTTCACCAACGCTTTATTATGATAATACGGAGAAGGCAAATTAATAATTTTGTCAAAAGGTTAAAAGGGCAAAGGTCAGCAGGTCAGCATCACATAAAATCATCAATTTTCATCCAATTTACATGAAATTTTAATTTCCCATTTGAGTTTTGTCATCAAATTTTTAACAAAGCTTTATTATAATATGTGGATTTAAAAAAAATTATTTGGTCAAAAGGTCAAAGGTCAGCGTCACATAAAATAGTCAATTTCATCCGATTGACCTGAAATTTTATGAATTTGCATGTTGGATCACTGAATTGGTTCACCAATCAAAAGCTGAAAGCTGATTGCTTTTTTTAGATCTGAAGTTCAAAGGTCAAAGCTCCATAAAATCATCAATTTTCATTTTGCATTTTGCGTTTTTTTTAACTGTTTTCGTTATTTTGAGCACACGAAAGAATAATAAGATGTCTCAATACAAACGGACGCGGACAGGCTTTGCAATTTCAGATGCTTTATAGTTTTAATTGTCTTGAATTCGGAAATGCATTAGTGCAGATTTAGTTATGTATAAACCTCTCCGATATTTTCTGAGAAGTGTTGAAATTGTCAGTTTTCGAATTTTAAGCAACATTTCTAAATTTAATGAACATTTATGATTATGCAAATGAGCTAATTAAGACAACATCAATGTCTTTTTAAGGAGAAATGCACAACCTCTAATTCGATACCAGTTTTGTTATTCTATCTTTAAGATTTATCCAGATATGCATGATTTACTGATGTAGGTGCAATGGTTAATTTTTCTATAGGTTACCATAGAAACGGCTCAATTTGATATTGTGCAAATTAGTTATTTTTCAAGGAACATTATTTTTCATTTAGTTGATCCTAATGAACAATTTGGTATCCATGAAAAATTGTCCTGGGCTGGGTTGCATGGCGGGCTTCCCTGGCTCCTGGCCTAAACTATAGTTAAGCTGACGTTTTGGGAATAGCCTACCCTGCTCTGAGAATAGCATACCTTGGTCACCTTTCAATTCATAAAACCTAACTTTCTGATATATTTTGTTTAAAATTAACCTTGCCTGTTGGAAATCAAAGCATTGTCTTTTGAATTTTTTTAAATCGAATTCAGGAATTTTACTAGATATGGAAAAGTTGTAGAACCATATTCTTTCTTTCTAATTAATGCAGAGAATATTATTATGTTAACTTGCTAGCTCTATTAGTAAAACATATGAAGAATAATTTGATAAACCTGTAACTTGAAAATGCAGTGCATCTTTTTGCAGGAATTGTCCAAAAAATTTGAGCAACAAGTTTTGAAAAATGCTGACTTGCAGAATATCCTTCCTGTCCAAATTGTGAGCAGATTTGTTTTTTATGGATTAAATATAGAAGTACAAACCTTCCAGTACTTCTTTGCTCATGCGATGCTTCTTAAACAGTTTATGCATGCATACATACATGCACGCACACACACACACACACACAAACACACACACACACACACTATACGTGGCAAATTATACTGTATATTATATACACACATATTGTATAGGACATAATATACATATTATACACACACACACACACACACACACACACACACACACACTATACGTGGCAAATTATACTGTATATTATATACACACATATTGTATAGGACATAATATACATATTATACACACACACACACACACACACACACACACACACACACACACTATACGTGGCAAATTATACTGTATATTATATACACACATATTGTATAGGACATAATATACATATTATACACACACACACACACACACACACACACACACACACACACACACACACACACACACACACACACACACACACACATACACTATACGTGGCAAATTATACTGTATATTATATACACACATATTGTATAGGACATAATATACATATTATACACACACACACACACAAACGGAGGTTTATTTCTCTTCTATCCTTCTCACGATTAATTAGTGGGAATCATTTGAAATTAGTGGTATTAATGAAATATTGTAATCCCTATTTTTTTTTACAGAGTGAAAACGAAAAATTGAAGCACAATATTGCACTGCAGATCAAGATGTTGGAGGAAACAGAAATGGAAAGAATAAAATTGAAGCATTGAAATGAAGTGTGGCAAACTGTTTTTATAAGTCGTTTCTCATAATATGTTGCTATTTAATTAATTAAAACTTTTAAAATGTTTGAAAAAGTATAAAGTGTATTCACAATTTATGAATGTACCTTGCAGATTAACCAATAATGTATCTCGATACAATGCATGACTCGAATAACAAATTTGGTGATACTGCACTGCACATAATTCCCTTTACATTCCGTTCTGTTCCTTCCCCAACATTTGATGCAGGTAGATTGTAAAACACATTTGGTAACGAGTTAACTTAAAGATTTTTAGGAAACAGATTTGTATTAATTATAACATTTCGTGATCTTCTTTTGGTAATGTTTCATTTTACCAACCACAACACCAACTTTGATTCAAGGAAAGCTTAATTTTAGTTTGTTTTGTTAACATACACCAACTTTGATTAACCACAATACCATCTTTGATTAACCACAATGACATCTCTGATTCACAACAATACCAACTTTGATTAACCACAATACCAACTTTGATTCAAGGAAAGCTTAATTTTAGTTTGTTTTGTTAACATACACCAACTTTGATTAACAACAATACCAACTTTGATTAACCACAATACCAACTTTGATTAACAACAATACCAACTTTGATTAACCACAATACCAACTTTGATTCACAACAATACCAACTTTGATTAACCACAATACCAACTTTGATTAACCACAATACCAACTTTGATTAACCACAATACCAACTTTGATTAACAACAATACCAACTTTGATTAACCACAATACCAACTTTGATTAACCACAATACCAACTTTGATTAACCACAATACCAACTTTGATTCAAGGAAAGCTTAATTTTAGTTTGTTTTGTTAACATATACCAACTTTGATTAACAACAATACCAACTTTGATTAACCACAATACCAACTTTGATTAACCACAATACCAACTTTGATTAACCACAATACCAACTTTGATTCAAGGAAAGCTTAATTTTAGTTTATTTTGTTAACATATACCAACTTTGATTAACCACAATACCAACTTTGATTAACCACAATACCAACTTTGATTCAAGGAAAGCTAAATTTTAGTTTATTTTGTTAACATATACCAAATTTGATTAACCACAATACTAACTTTGATTAACCACAATACCAACTCTGATTAACCACAATACCAACTTTGATTCAAGGAAAGCTAAATTTTAGTTTATTTTGTTAACATATACCAAATTTGATTAACCACAATACCAACTCTGATTAACCACAATACCAACTTTGATTAACCACAATACCAACTTTGTTCAACCACAATACCAACTTTGATTAACCACAATACCAACTTTGATTAACCACAATACCAACTCTGATTAACCACAATACCAACTTTGATTAACCACAATACCAACTTTCATTAACCACAATACCAACTCTGATTAACCACAATACCAACTTTGATTCAAGGAAAGCTTAATTTTAGTTTATTTTGTTAACATATACCAACTTTGATTAACAACAATACCAACTTTGATTAACCACAATACCAACTCTGATTAACCACAATACCAACTTTGATTAACCACAATACCAACTTTGATTCAAGGAAAGCTTAATTTTAGTTTATTTTGTTAACATATACCAACTTTGATTAACCACAATACCAACTTTGATTAACCACAATACCAACTTTGATTATCCACAATACCAACTTTGATTCAAGGAAAGCTTAATTTTAGTTTATTTTGTTAACATATACCAACTTTGATTAACCACAATACCAACTTTGATTAACCACAATACCAACTTTGATTAACCACAATACCAACTTTGATTCAAGGAAAGCTTAATTTTAGTTTATTTTGTTAAAATATACCAACTTTGATTAACCACAATACCAACTCTGATTAACAACAATACCAAGTTTGATTAACCACAATACCAACTTTGATTAACCACAATACCAAATCTGATTAACCACAATACCAACTTTGATTAACCACAATACCAACTTTGATTAACCACAATACCAACTTTGATTAACCACAATACCAACTTTGATTCAAGGAAAGCTTAATTTTAGTTTATTTTGTTAACATATACCAACTTTGATTAACCACAATACCAACTTTGATTAACCACAATACCAACTTTGATTCAAGGAAAGCTAAATTTTAGTTTATTTTGTTAACATATACCAAATTTGATTAACCACAATACTAACTTTGATTAACCACAATACCAACTCTGATTAACCACAATACCAACTTTGATTAACCACAATACCAACTTTGATTCAAGGAAAGCTTAATTTTAGTTTATTTTGTTAAAATATACCAACTTTGATTAACCACAATACCAACTCTGATTAACAACAATACCAAGTTTGATTAACCACAATACCAACTTTGATTAACCACAATACCAAATCTGATTAACCACAATACCAACTTTGATTAACCACAATACCAACTTTGATTAACCACAATACCAACTTTGATTAACAACAATACCAACTCTGATTAACCACAATACCAACCTCGAATCAAGGAAAGCTTAATTTTAGTTTATTTTGTTAACATATACCAACTTTGATTAACCACAATACCAACTTTGATTAACCACAATACCAACTTTGATTAACCACAATACCAACTTTGATTCAAGGAAAGCTTAATTTTAGTTTATTTTGTTAACATATACCAACTTTGATTCACCACAATACCAACTTTGATTAACCACAATACCAACTTTGATTAACCACAATACCAACTTTGATTAACCACAATACCAACTTTGATTCAAGGAAAGCTTAATTTTAGTTTGTTTTGTTAACATATACCAACTTTGATTAACCACAATACCAACTTTGATTAACCACAATACCAACTTTGATTAACCACAATACCAACTTTGATTAACCACAATACCAACTTTGATTCAAGGAAAGCTTAATTTTAGTTTATTTTGTTAACATATACCAACTTTGATTAACCACAATACCAACTTTGATTAACCACAATACCAACTTTGATTCAAGGAAAGCTAAATTTTAGTTTATTTTGTTAACATATACCAAATTTGATTAACCACAATACTAACTTTGATTAACCACAATACCAACTCTGATTAACCACAATACCAACTTTGATTCAAGGAAAGCTAAATTTTAGTTTATTTTGTTAACATATACCAAATTTGATTAACCACAATACCAACTCTGATTAACCACAATACCAACTTTGATTAACCACAATACCAACTTTGTTCAACCACAATACCAACTTTGATTAACCACAATACCAACTTTGATTAACCACAATACCAACTTTGATTAACCACAACACCAACTTTCATTAACCACAATACCAACTCTGATTAACCACAATACCAACTTTGATTCAAGGAAAGCTTAATTTTAGTTTATTTTGTTAACATATACCAACTTTGATTAACAACAATACCAACTTTGATTAACCACAATACCAACTCTGATTAACCACAATACCAACTTTGATTAACCACAATACCAACTTTGATTCAAGGAAAGCTTAATTTTAGTTTATTTTGTAAACATATACCAACTTTGATTAACCACAATACCAACTTTGATTAACCACAATACCAACTTTGATTATCCACAATACCAACTTTGATTCAATGAAAGCTTAATTTTAGTTTATTTTGTTAACATATACCAACTTTGATTAACCACAATACCAACTTTGATTAACCACAATACCAACTTTGATTAACCACAATACCAACTTTGATTCAAGGAAAGCTTAATTTTAGTTTATTTTGTTAAAATATACCAACTTTGATTAACCACAATACCAACTCTGATTAACAACAATACCAAGTTTGATTAACCACAATACCAACTTTGATTAACCACAATACCAAATCTGATTAACCACAATACCAACTTTGATTAACCACAATACCAACTTTGATTAACCACAATACCAACTTTGATTAACAACAATACCAACTCTGATTAACCACAATACCAACCTTGAATCAAGGAAAGCTTAATTTTAGTTTATTTTGTTAACATATACCAACTTTGATTAACCACAATACCAACTTTGATTAACCACAATACCAACTTTGATTAACCACAATACCAACTTTGATTCAAGGAAAGCTTAATTTTAGTTTATTTTGTTAACATATACCAACTTTGATTCACCACAATACCAACTTTGATTAACCACAATACCAACTTTGATTAACCACAATACCAACTTTGATTAACCACAATACCAACTTTGATTAACCACAATACCAACTTTGATTAACCACAATACCAACTTTGATTCAAGGAAAGCTTAATTTTAGTTTATTTTGTCAACATATACCAACGTTGATTAACAACAATACCAACTTTGATTAACCACAATACCAACTCTGATTAACCACAATACCAACTTTGATTAACCACAATACCAACTTTGATTCAAGGAAAGCTTAATTTTGGTTTATTTTGTTAACATATACCAACTTTGATTAACAACAATACCAACTTTGATTAACCACAATACCAACTTTGATTAACCACAATACCAACTTTGATTAACCACAATACCAACTTTGATTAACCACAATACCAACTTTGATTAACCACAATACCAACTTTGATTAACCACAATACCAACTTTGATTCAAGGAAAGCTTAATTTTAGTTTATTTTGTTAACATATACCAACTTTGATTAACCACAATACCAACTTTGATTCACCACAATACCAACTTTGATTCAAGGAAAGCTAAATTTTAGTTTATTTTGTTAACATATACCAAATTTGATTAACCACAATACCAACTTTGATTAACCACAATACCAACTCTGATTAACCACAATACCAACTTTGATTCAAGGAAAGCTAAATTTTAGGTTATTTTGTTAACATATACCAACTTGATTAACCACAATACCAACTTTGATTAACCACAATACCAACTTTGATTCAAGGAAAGCTAAATTTTAGTTTATTTTGTCAACATATACCAAATTTGATTAACCACAATACTAACTTTGATTAACCACAATACCAACTTTGATTCAAGGAAAGCTTAATTTTAGGTTATTTTGTTAACATATACCAACTTTGATTCACCACAATACCAACTTTGATTAACCACAATACCAACTTTGATTCAAGGAAAGCTAAATTTTAGTTTATTTTGTCAACATATACCAAATTTGATTAACCACAATACTAACTTTGATTAACCACAATACCAACTTTGATTAACCACAATACCAACTTTGATTAACCACAATACCAACTTTGATCAACCACAATACCAACTTTGATTAACCACAATACCAACTTTGATTAACCACAATACCAACTCTGATTAACCACAATACCAACCTTGCTTAACCACAATACCAACTTTGATTCAAGGAAAGCTAAATTTTAGTTTATTTTGTTAACATATACCAAATTTGATTAACCACAATACCAACTTTGATTAACCACAATACCAACCTTGATTCAAGGAAAGCTTAATTTTAGTTTATTTTGTTAACATATACCAACTTTGATTAACCACAATACCAACTTTGATTAACCATAATACCAACTCTGATTAACCACAATACCAACTCTGATTAACCACAATACCAACCTTGATTCAAGGAAAGCTAAATTTTAGTTTATTTTGTTAACATGTACCAAATTTGATTAACCACAATACCAACTTTGATTAACCACAATACCAACTCTGATTAACCACAATACCAACTTTGATTAACCACAATACCAACTTTGATTCAAGGAAAGCTTAATTTTAGTTTATTTTGTTAACATATACCAACTTTGATTAACCACAATACTAACTTTGATTAACCACAATACCAACTCTGATTAACCACAATACCAACTTTGATTAACCACAATACCAAATCTCATTAACCACAATACCAACTTTGATTCAAGGAAAGCTTAATTTTAGTTTATTTTGTTAACATATACCAACTTTGATTAACCACAATACCAACTTTGATTAACCACAATACCAACTCTGATTAACCACAATACCAACTCTGATTAACCACAATACCAACTTTGATTCAAGGAAAGCTTAATTTTAGTTTATTTTGTTAAAATATACCAACTTTGATTAACCACAATAACATCTCTGATTAACCACAATCCCAACTCTGATTAACCACAATACCAACTTTGATTCAAGGAAAGCTTAATTTTAGTTTATTTTGTTAAAATATACCAACTTTGATTAACCACAATACCAACTCTGACTAACCACAATACCAACTCTGATTAACCACAATACCAACTTTGATTAACCACAATACCAACTCTGATTAACCACAATACCAACTCTGACTAACCACAATACCAACTCTGATTAACCACAATACCAACTTTGATTAACCACAATACCAACTTTGATTGAAGGAAAGCTTAATTTTCGTTTATTTTGTTAAAATATACCAACTTTGATTAACCACAATACCAACTCTGATTAACAACAATACCAACTCTGATTAACCACAATACCAACTTTGATTCAAGGAAAGCTTAATTTTAGTTTATTTTGTTAAAATATACCAACTTTGATTAACCACAATACCAACTCTGACTAACCACAATACCAACTCTGATTAACCACAATACCAACTTTGATTAACCACAATACCAACTCTGATTAACCACAATACCAACTTTGATTAACCACAATACCAACTTTGATTAACCACAATACCAACTCTGATTAACAACAATACCAACTTTGATTAACCACAATACCAACTTTGATTAACCACAATACCAAATCTGATTAACCACAATACCAACTTTGATTAACCACAATACCAACTTTGATTAACCACGATACCAACTTTGATTAACCACAATACCAACTCTGATTAACCACAATACCAACTTTGATTAAACACAATACCAACTTTGATTAACCACAATACCAACTTTGATTAACCACAATAGCAACTTCGATTAACCACAATACCAACTTTGATTCACTTTTTCTCCTTTACAACTTACTGTTCATTCACTTGATGCGTTTCGTCGCGTGTAATAAATTTTGGCAATTTTCACGTTTTTTTCTCTTCACTAATTATAATCCCTGCGAATTAGCACACGAAAATACATCAGATATACTTAATTATAGAAAATACATCAGATATACTTAATTATAGAAAATACATCAGATATACTTAATTATAGAAAATACATCAGATATACTTAATTATAGAAAATACATCAGATATACTTAATTATAGAAAATACATCAGATATACTTAATTATAGAAAATACATCAGATATACTTAATTATAGAAAATACATCAGATATACTTAATTATAGAAAATACATCAGTTATACTTAATTATAGAAAATACATCAGATATACTTAATTATAGAAAATACATCAGATATACTTAATTATAGAAAATACATCAGATATACTTAATTATAGAAAATACATCAGTTATACTTAATTATAGAAAATACATCAGATATACTTAATTATAGAAAATACATCAGATATACTTAATTATAGAAAATACATCAGATATACTTAATTATAGAAAATACATCAGATATACTTAATTATAGAAAATACATCAGATATACTTAATTATAGAAAATACATCAGTTATACTTAATTATAGAAAATACATCAGATATACTTAATTATAGAAAATACATCAGATATACTTAATTATAGAAAATACATCAGTTATACTTAATTATAGAAAATACATCAGATATACTTAATTATAGAAAATACATCAGATATACTTAATTATAGAAAATACATCAGATATACTTAATTATAGAAAATACATCAGATATACTTAATTATAGAAAATACATCAGTTATACTTAATTATAGAAAATACATCAGATATACTTAATTATAGAAAATACATCAGATATACTTAATTATAGAAAATACATCAGTTATACTTAATTATAGAAAATACATCAGATATACTTAATTATAGAAAATACATCAGATATACTTAATTATAGAAAATACATCAGATATACTTAATTATAGAAAATACATCAGATATACTTAATTATAGAAAATACATCAGATATACTTAATTATAGAAAATACATCAGATATACTTAATTATAGAAAATACATCAGATATACTTAATTATAGAAAATACATCAGTTATACTTAATTATAGAAAATACATCAGATATACTTAATTATAGAAAATACATCAGATATACTTAATTATAGAAAATACATCAGATATACTTAATTATAGAAAATACATCAGATATACAGCATAAGCTTTTTTATTTGAAACAAAATATATTTTAAACACGAGCTCGCTAAAACACGAGCTTTTATTTAAACACTAAAATAAAAGTCAGAAGTCTGCCATAATTGAGTTCACAAGAAGCAAGTTGATCACTCCGCCGTTGAGCCAAACTTTTCAAATCCGTTCTCTCTCCATGTCGTCATACTTTTCACCCCAAAGCAAGGGAGGGCCTCTCGGCTTTTTCGGCAAGTTCTGCATTGTCTTCTTTGGATTCTTCCTTCTTCTCCAGGTCGGCAGCCTTTATACTTTTTTTTGTTTTTGTTTTGGAATACAAGATCGAGGCTCGTGTAAGAGCTAACATTCATCACAAAAAGACTAACTGACACATAAAACACAAGATCAAGGGAGCGGGAGACAAGATGGGAAGAGAGAGGGAAGCATGCAAGTACAACAGTGGAGAACAGGGACATCGGGAGATATGTGGGAGGGAGAGGGCTTGGGGGGAGGAGGCACGGGAAGGGGGTGGGGGGTGGGAGAGGTATAAAACACATGGACATTGCTAGGACTTCCAGGAAAGAAGTTGGTATTTCAAAAAAGTGGGTTTGGGGTTAAATTAGCGGGGGTAGAAAAGATCAAGGTTTTGGATGGGGGAAGATAAGAGATGGCGGAGAACAGCCGTTTTAAAGACCTCTAGGGAGGAGTGGGACTGAAGAGAGTGAGGGAGTTTGTTCCAGAGGAGGGAGAAAAGAGGAATGAAGGAGTGAAGGTGAGCAGAAAGTCTTGATTTTGGCAGTTTAACCATAAGAGGGTTGCAGGCAGATCTTGTGCGACCTGTAGGAATATTTGGGGGAAAGACCACACAGACAGAGCTGGGGGAGCAAGGCCGGAGAGGAGTCGGTAGAAGACAGAAAGTCCACCAACCTTCCTGCGGTGAGTGAGTGAAAGGCCCTCGGAGTTAGTTTCATCGCGGGATATTCCAATGATTCTGCGGGAGATTGCAATGATTCTGAAAGCTTTGGTTTCAACAGCGTGAAGCCGAGCTAGGTGTGAGGCAGGACTCAGGAGCACCAGCCCAGAGGGGAGAACAGTAGGATTGTTTCTATGACTACCAGCTTAATATACTTCCTACCATGCTCTCATTTATACGACGCCCCAGCTGTGTTTGCAATTTCCTGATAGCACGTGCTACATCAGTCTCCACAGTGGTACGGGCCATCATCGCTCGAAGCTTGTCGTCATAGTTGTTATAATCTCCCTCTTCCTCGAATTTTGGGGAAATAAAGTAAAGATGGAGACGTTGGGAGCCTGCATGTTTTTTTGTCTAAACTGGTTGCACGTGTGTTGTTTTATCTTCGTGGATCTATCATCAAAAGCATCCATGGTGACATGGTGTTCGACTGTGGCACCATCTTAATATGCATTTCCCACGAATTATAATTCCCGCTTAAATGGTTTGAAAGTAAAACTGTGAAAGAAAATTCCTGGGAATATCAAGTAAACTACAGTATTCCTGTTGTCCACCCGGTTTCTCCTCTCCCTCGTGTTCCCAATCCTAACAATACCACCTTTCTGTATGTTCACCCTGTCATTCCCTCATTAACATTCTATCCTCACACATACCTCCCTCACCCAAGCAAACAAAATATAAAAAGGAACTTGCATCGCTGAGCTGCCAACTTCATCTTTGATGTTCTGAAGAAACATTTTGAAATCGGTGCATTGAGCAATTAGTTGAAAGGAAGAATCCAACGAAAGTATTTCCTAATTGGTTAATTTTTATGGGTTGCTGCGATAAAATTCCCCAAATTTTTGCACACTTGATGCCATTGGGTAAACAATACTTCCCGGGCCTGCTGTGAACAAAGTTATTCTCTTTAAGAACTGTAAAATTATTTAGTATCCATGACAGATATATGCTGAATAGACATTCACGTGAAAAAGTAAGTACACCCCGTGTAAAGTTTTGACTTTTTCAACATATTTCAACATACAGGGATTTGATCTTCATTTCAACAATATTGATAGATAAAGGTGATATAATATAACAAATATCAGGGAACATTTACATTTTGTAGTCCATTGTATAATTTAAATAAACATAAATGCAAATTTCGCATGTGGAAAACGTAAGTGCACCCTTGGCTGTAATAGGTGGTATTGCCCCCTTTGGCAGAAACAACCTCAAGTAGGCGTTTCTTATAACTGTCTACCAGTCTCTAACATCGACTGGGAGAAATTTTTGCCCACTCCTCCATGCAGAATTCCTTCAGCTGTGCGATGTTTGAGGGGTTTCTTGCATGCACAGCTCGTTTCAAATACAACATCTCGATGGGATTTAGATCCGGGCTTTGACTTGGCCATTCCAGAACCCTCCATTTCTTTCTTTTCAGCCATTCCTTGGTGGATTTACTGGTATGTTTAAGGTCATTGTCATGTTGCAAGGTCCACCTTCGGTTGAGCTTCAACATTCCATCAGATGGCCTCACATTACCCTCAAGCACCCTCTGGTACAATGAAGAATTCATAGTGGATTCTATGATGCTGAGCTGCCCAGGCCCTGATGCAGCAAAGCTGCCCCAAACCATAATATTTCCACCACCATGCTTTACAGTTGGTATCAGGTTCTTGTGGTCAAATGCTGTCTTTGGTTTTCGCCATACATGTCTTCTGGTACTGTGGCCCAATAGCTCTACCTTTGACTCACCTGTCCAGAGCACATTGTTCCATAAGTGCTTGTCTTTGCCTAGGTGTTCATTGGCAAACTTTAGTCTTGCCCTGATGTTCTTTCTGGACAGCTCCTGAAACTGTACCTCCTGGCCTGTGCATCCTGGCACACCTCCCATGTAGATCAAATTTGTGCAGCCTCTTTCTAATGGTAGACTCATACACTTTGACATCAACAGTGGCAAGAGCTACCTGTAGGTCCCGTGATGACATTCTGGGATTCTTAGAGACTTCTTTCAGCATCTTGCGGGCTGCTCTCGGGCTGAACTTGCTGGGGCGGCCTGGCCTGAACAAGTTGCTAGTTGTTTGGAATCTTCTCCACTTGTAGATGATCTTCTGGACAGTCGCATGATTGATTTCAAATTGTTTGGAGATCTTTTTAAATCCCTTCCCAGACGCGTAGGCATCTATAACATTCTTTCTGAAGGCCTCAGAGAGTTCTTTTGAACTCGGCATGGTGATGCCGCACACTTCAACAACAAAGAGCAAACCAAACTAAATGTCTGATGTTTAAATAAGACAGGTTCCTCCAAGATCCTCTCTAACAATGTTCTGATCATTTGCACCTGAGCTGGTGCACCTGAGTCTAATTTTAGGTATTTGAAGTAGTGATAAATGTAGGGGTGTACTTACTTTTTCCACATGCAAAATTTGCATTTATGTTTATTTAAATTATACAATGGACTACAAAATGTAAATGTTTCATGATATTTGTTATATTATATCACCTTTATCTATCAATATTGTTGAAATGAAGATCAAATAGGTGTATGTTGAAATATGTTGAAAAAGTCAAAACTTTGCATGGGGTGTACTTACTTTTTCACGTGACTGTATCATTACAGAGTGAATATGAATGAATGAATGATCGTTTTAAGGCCATTTTTCCCTGCCAGAGTGGGGAAATGGTGGACTCATACAACAATATTGTTCTTGACAATCATGGTTCCCTGTTTGAGGCAATGTTTTATGGCCGGATGCCCTTCCTGACGCCAACCCTTAGTCGCCTCTTACGATGCGCAGGAATACGGTGTACCTATTCTAAATTGGGGTACACACCAGGATCATTCATCCCAGCAAGCCAACTACACCCGTTAATTCACCCCGAGATCCACTTTTTATGAAATACCGACTTCTTTCCTGGAAGATCTAGCAATGTCCATGCGTTTTATACCTTTCTGGTAGACCTGGAATACTCCCACCCCCCCCCCCCCCACCTTTCCCATGCCTCCTCCCTCCAAGCCATCTCCCTCCCAAAGATCTCCCGATGTCCCTGTTCTCGACTGTTGTACTTGTGTGCTTCCCTCTGTCTCCCCATCTTGTCCATTGCTCCCTTTATTGTATGTTTTGTGTGTCTGTTTTTATATTTTTGTGATTGATGTTAGCTCTTACACGAGCTTCAATCTTGTGTATATATATATATATATATATCTTTTTTATTTATTTTATTTTTTAAAGCTGGTACTCAATTTGCTGACCTCAGAAGGATGATAGGCTGAGTCAACCCCTCTGGCGTTAATTCTGCGATCTGACCAGAATTCGAACTCAGGATCCTAGAATCCCAAGCCTGCACCTGAACCGCTAAGCCAACACCAAGCTCAATATGCCATTACAGAGTAATGTGTATTTTTGTTCTAGTTAGCCCGTTCCCAGCGCAGCAGGAGAGGGGTTTTGTAATCACTTCTGGGTGTGTGTGTGTGTGTGTGTGTGTATATATATGTGTGTGTGTGTGTGTGTGTGTGTGTGTGTGTGTGTGTGTGTGTGTGTGTGTGTGTGTGTGTGTGTGAATAAAAGAGAGAGATAGAATTGTGAGTAACAGAAATGTAAAAACGAGATGTATGTGTGTCCGAGCCGTAACTTTGTCACCATTTGAGCTATTGTCGTCAAATTTTCACCAAAGCTATATTATAATGTGGAGAAGGCAAATTAATAATTTTGTCAAAAGCTTAAAGGTCAGCATCACCTAAAATAAATTTTCAGCCCATTGACCTGAAATTTATATTTACCATTTGAGTTTTGTCATCAAATTTTCAACAAAGCTTTTTTATCAGAATATGGAAAAGGCAAATTAATAATTTGGTCCAAAGATCAAGGTGGTGTAAAATCACCAATTTCCATCCGATTGACCTGAAATTTTAAGAATTTGCATATTGGATCACTGAATTGGTTCACTAATCAAAAGGTAGTGCTGATTTTTTTTAGATCTAAAGCTCAAAGGTCAAAGCTGCATAAAATCATCAATTTTCAAATTTTCATTTTTTAAAACTTTTTTCCTGATTTTGAGCATAACGATGAAGAAGAAGATGTCTGAATACAAACAGACGCGTATGGGCTTTGCATTTTCAGATGCTTTCTAGTTACCCTCGCCAGAGGAGAGGATATTGCATTTGAGTCCGTTTGTTTGTTACTTGCAAAATCGAAGATTTTTCAAGTATATTGGTCGGTTGTGTTTGTGGTTCTGTCTGTCTGTCTGTTTGTCTGTCTGTTTGTCTGTCTGTTTGTCTGTCTGTTTGTCTGTCTGTTTGTCTGTCTGTTTGTCTGTCTGTTTGTTACTTGCAAAATCGAAGATTTTTCAAGTATATTGGTCGGTTGTGTTTGTGACTCTGTTTGTTTGTTTGCTTGTTTGTTTGCTTGTTTGTTTGTTTGTTTGTCACCGGCCTACAGGTCACAATTTTCAACCGATCTTCACCAAACTTCACCAAATGGTCGAGTTGGTCAAATGCCAGAAGCCTATTGTTTTGGGGTCAATAGGTCAAAAGGTCAACATAGGCCAAAGGTCACCAAATTTGCTAAATTTCTAAAATCCACAATTTTCATCCGATTGACTTGACATTTGAAGACCACTTGCATATCTGGTCACTGAATTCAACCACTAAGTAATTTTGAGGTCAACATAGGCCAAATGGTCAACATAGGCCAAATTTCTAAAATTCTCAATTTTCATCCAATTGACTTGAAATTTGGAGAGGACTTGCATTGAATTCAACCACCAAGTATTCTTGAGGTCAACATAGGCCAAATGGTCAACATAGGCCAAATTTCTAAAATCCTCAATTTTCATCCAATTGACTTGAAATTTGAAAAGGACTTGCATATCTCGTCACTGAATTCAACCACAAATTATATTTTAGGTGAACATAGGTCAAAAGGTCAACATAGGCCAAATTTCTAAAATCCTCAATTTTCATCCAATTGACATGAAATTTGAAGAAGACTTGCATATCTGGTCACTGAATTCAACCACCAAGTATTTTTGAGGTCACCATAGGCCATCATGTCACATTGAAAACTTTTGGGGGAGGGCGTATTTTGCAAGTATCATGCTATGCATGACGTTTTCTTGTTTGTTTGTTTGTTTGTTTGTCACCGGCCTACAGGTCACAATATTCAACCGATCTTCACCAAACTTCACCAAATGGTAGAGTTGGTCAAAAGCCAGAAGCCTATTCTTTTTGGGGTCAATAGGTCAAAAGGTCAACATAGACCAAAGGTCACCAAATTTGCGAAATTTCTAAAATCCTCAATTTTCATCCAATTGACTTGAAATTTGAAGAGGACTTGCATATCTGGTCACTGAATTCAACCACCAAGTATTCTTGAAGTCAACATAAGCCAAAAGGTCAACATAGGCCAGATTTCTAAAATCCTCAATTTTCATCCAATTGACTTGAAATTTGAAGAGGACTTGCATATCTGGTCATTGAATTCAACCACAAATTATATTTTAGGTGAACATCGGCCAAAAGGTCAACATAGGCCAAAAGGTCAACATAGGCCAAATTTCTAAAATCCTCAATTTTCATCCGATTGACTTGAAAATTGAACAGCATTTGCATATCTGCTCACTGAATTCACCCACCAAGTATTTTTGAGGTCAACATAGACCAAAAGGTCAACATGGGCCACATTTATAAAATCACCAATTTTCATTTGATTGACTTGAACTTCTTAGAGGATTTATATATATGGTCACTGAATTCAACCACCATCTATTTTTGAGGTCAACATAGGCCAAAAGGTCAACATAGGCCAAATTTTTAATATCCTTAATTTTCATCCGATTGACTTGAAAATTGAACAGCATTTGCACATCGAGTCACTAAATAGGGAAACTAACTAGTTTTGAGGTCAAAATGTCAAAGGTCAACTCAAGGTCAACCTTCCAAAATCATCATTTTTCATCTGGAAAATCATCAATTTTCATCCTGTTGACCCGAGTTTTGATCAAGATTGTAAATTTTAATCTTCATGAAATGGACAATTTGCTGTATCAATGGAAAACTTTGGGGGGGGGGGGGGGGGATTTTGCAAGTATCATGCTACGCATGACGTCTTCTTGTTTGATTGTTTGTTTGTCGGCACAGAATAAATATGATTTTCTCTGCAACCATTGGTCTGATTGACAGGAAATTTTCACCACAGGTGCACCTCCACCTGTATAATTTTTTAAATGATAATTATGACGTCATAGGTCACGTGGTTCGGCCGCCATTTTGGAAAAACGGGAAAAAAATTGCACCTCTATATCTCCGAAAGTGCTGAATATAAAAAATTGAGACATGGCTCATTGTAAAGAACTCTCCATGGGGAATAAAATATGTTAATGATGATGTCATAGGTGCCTCCATTATGACGTCATGATTCGACAAGTACAAAACTTCATCTGATCAAGATGAAATTTCTTGAGCATGATCTCGGAATAAATTAGTTCAGAAAACAAATGACGATGACGTCATCGATCACGTGGTTCGGCCGCCATATTTGTCCAAAATGGCCGATAAAAAGTACATTCTGGCAAGTCCTCGGTCTGACCGATTTTTCATTTGTTTGTTTGTCTGTTTACTTGTTTGTCTGCACAGAATAAATATGATTTTCTCTGCAACCATTGGTCTGATTGACAGGAAATTTTCACCACAGGTGCACCTCCACCTGTATAATTTTTAAATGATAATTATGACGTCATAGGTCACGTGGTTCGGCCGCCATCTTGGAAAAACCGAAAAAATTTGCACCTCGATATCTCCGAAAATGCTGAATAGGAAAAATTGAGACATGGTTCATTGTAAACAATTCTCCATGGGGAATAAAATATGTTAATGATGATGTCATAGGTGCCTCCATTATGACGTCATAATTCGACAAGTACAAAACTTCGTCCGATCAAGATGAAATTTATTGAGCATCGTGTAGGGATAAATTAGTCGAGATAAAAATAATGATGATGTCAGCAGTCACCTGGTTCGGCCGCCATATTTGTTTTAACACAAAAGCCTTAAAAAGCACTAAAAGCACATCCTGGCGAGGGTCTGCAATCTCTGATTGATCTTTCTTGTTATATTTTGCTTTGTTGACTTCAACTGTATATAATCTGAACAAGATGCATTAGGAATCTTTTTACGAGGTATTTTGAAAACTATTATTGCATTAACACACCAACAGTTCTCCATCTTCAGGAACTTCAAGAAGAAGTTGAAAATGTGACACATTGTTTGTTGCTCGGTAAGAACCCATGTTTTTTGAATTACAATCCTTTTTTTAAATAATCGCCCCACACATGTGATGCAGTGTTAAGTAATTGCTTCATGTCCGTCCGTCAGTCCATCTGTCTGTCTCGAAAACGTCAGCTTATGATCGAGAAACAACTTATTTAAATGTAATCTTATATTTTGAACACGAATTGGAACATGAATCAGAAAACAAACCTTCCGTTTTACAGTACTTTGCCTCTGAATTCATTCAGATTGCACTTGAGCAGCAAGGAGATGTTTTTTTTTTGTTTTTTTTTTTAACTCTGAATGCCTGTCTGGCAGTGAAACAAAATTAAAAATAACTCCAAACAGGAAACCTAACTGGTTTTAAGGAGTTCCTAAAGGACACATACAACAGGCATGAATAACTAATGGCCATGTTACTGTTGCATGGTGGTGTAATAGATAGGGCAGTATAATAGACACTGCATCAATGATGGCAAAACGGTGGAATCTGGAACAAAAGAAGAAACCAGCCTAAAAGTATGATATGAATAGGTTTACTTTAATCAGCATCATAATTTATACGAAGAAGATTTCATTCTCTATTAAGAAGCCTTTTAATATTGAAATGGTAAAAATATAAAACATTATAACAAAGTGAAAGTCATGTACTTTGGTGCCAAGATGTGGGCAAACAAAGCTTTTCAAACCAATACACATACACTTTGGCTCTTAGGCCAGGGTTCATGAGGTCATACAGAAACACATGCATCTGAACCCACATACCCAGAATGCATGGTCATGAATTAACATTGAGGTCTTAGGACCTAGTCTGCACATTTTTTAGTAAAAACAATAAGTACAATAATCAAACATTATAACTAAGCTAAGGACATTTCCTTCAGCACTAAGGCCGAAGTATGCAGTCCAACAAAGCTTGTCAAACTAATTTACACATGCACTTCAGCCCAAAGGCCAAAGCATATGATCAGACAAACACACATTTCCTAAACCACAGGGCCAGAATGCATGGTAATTCCATAATTTTATAAGTGAAGAAACAACTGCAGAGGGGGGTTAGCACAGAAAGTAAATCGACATGCTATCCCACGAGGGAGTGAATGCCTCTGAAAGCCAAAAGGCTTATGGTATGCCTTTCCCCCCTCTCGTTTCTCTTTCTGTTTCTGTTTCTCTGTCTCTCTCTGTCTCCCTCTGTCTTTCTCTCTCTCTCTCTCTCTCTCTCTCTCTCTCTCTCTCTCTCTCTGTCTCTGTTTCTCTCTCTCTGTTTCTCTCTCTCTGTTTCTCTCTCTCTGTTTCTCTCTCTCTGTTTCTCTCCTCCCTCCTCTCTCCCTCCTCTCTCCCTCCTCTCTCAAGGGCATTTATCATTGCCCCTTATCACTGTAGTATACATACAGGTATATATATATACTGGTGTTGGCTTAGCGGTTCGGGTGCCGGCTTGTTATCCTCGGATCCTGGGTTCGAATCCCGGTCGATCGCTGAATTAATACCAGGGGGGTTGACTCAGCCTGTCATCCTTCCGAGGTCGGCAAATTGAGTACCAGCTTTCTGGGATGAATGATCACGGTATGTACCCCGATTTAGAATAGGTACACCGTATCCCTGCGCATCGTCAGAGCGTGACCAAGG
Source organism: Myxine glutinosa (assembly GCF_964187855.1). Lineage (NCBI taxonomy): Eukaryota > Metazoa > Chordata > Myxini > Myxiniformes > Myxinidae > Myxine > Myxine glutinosa. The sequence goes on from NC_136270.1 coordinate 51,861,930, forward strand.
GTTGGCATCAGGAAGGGCATCCGGCCATAAAAACATTGCCTCAAACAGGGAACCATGATTGTCATGGGGCCCGCAAGGCTAACCACTGTTCTAGCGGGGAAAATGGCCTTAAAACGATCATTCATTCATATATATATATATATATATACATATATATATATATATAGTTACGTGCTCCTCCCCAAACCCCGGCCACGGTGTACCTCCGAGCCCCGAAAGGAGTCACGGCAGACAGATGTGCTATTATGTGTGCCAATGACCAATGGTGAAACCACACCAATCAATTGTTACAAAAACCAAGTATTGTATTAAAACGACACAATAATAACAAGTAACGCACGTACAAGAAAACCTCACTTGCACAGCAAACACCATATAATTTATATGATGGTACCACCAATTTCCTGAATCAATACAACAACAACAACAACAACATGCATTTTAAGGCCATTTTCCCTGCCAGAGCGGGGGTTAGCCTTGCGGTCCCCATGACAATCTTCTCCATTTTGCCCTATTTTCTGCATCTCTCCTTGTTAACCCCCTTGCCCGCATTTCTTCTTCCACCATCTTCAGCCAAGTCTTTCTCGGTCTTCCCCATGCTCTACTTCCTTCTACATTCATTTCCATCACTCTTCTCAACCAGTCACTTTCATCCTTCCTCAACACATGACCAAACCATCTCAACCTGTTCCTCTTCACAGCATCAATCACAGGCAATATTCCCATCATCTTTCACAATTCATCATTTGTCTTCCTCTCTCTCAACGATACTCCGCACATCCATCGGACCATTCACATTTCCACCCTTTCCAGCCTTCGTTGTTGCTCTACGTTCATTACCCATGTCTCGCTCCCATAAATCATAACACTTCTCACACATGCAGCATACACCTTTCCCTTCAGCTTCAACGACACTCTCCTCCTCATCAGCATGCCACTCAGTTCCCGAAACTTCTTCCATGCACATCTCACTCGAGCAACCGTTGCCGAGTGTGATCCACCTTCTCCATTCAGCATGTCTCCGAGGTAGCAAAATGTTTTCACACCTTCCAGCTTCACGCCGTCTCCAAGATCCAACTCAACATTTCCTCCATCTGCAGCTCCCTCTGTGCACACCTTACATTTGAATGTAGCTGCCACACTGGTAAATGACCCTCTCAGACCACTACATTTTTGATGAACCCATTCAGCGCACATTGTACATTGAATGGAGTTCACTCCGACACCCTTCCTGCACACAGCACACGGCCACTTCCCAGTTCTTTCCACCTCACCACATGCTTTACCACTTGCCATCACCTTCGTCTTTCCGATATTCACCTTCAGACCTTTTGTCTCCATACATTCCTTCCACTTGTTCATCTTTTCCTTCAGTCCATCCATACTTTCCGCAATCAACACCAGATCATCTGCATACAACAACACCCACGGTAAACCCTCCTTTACGTTCTGAGCCAGCACCTCCATCACAGCTACAAATAGTAGTGGACTTAGTACCGACCCCTGATGCACTCCCACCTTCACCTCAAACTCACCACTGTTCCCATCCTTCGTCCTTACAGCTGTGCGCGCTCTTTTGTACATTGCCATCACTACTCTGATCAACCATTCCTCCACTCCTAACTTCCTCAATGCCCATGTCAATACTTTGCGTGGAACCATATCGAATGCTTTCTCCAGATCAACAAACCCAAAAAACAACTTCTTCCTCTTCTCCATGTACTTCTCCTGCAACTGCCTCACAATGAAAAGCACATCTGTCGTTCCTCTTCCTGGCATAAATCCAAACTGCATTTCGTCGATCTTCACTCTATTCCTTACCCTCCTCTCCAACACCCTTTCCAATACCTTCATTCCATGCTCCAATAACTTTATCGCTCGGTACGAGCCACACTCCAGAGGGTCACCTTTCCCCTTGTATAGAGGGACGAGGGTACTCAGTTCCCAATCCACTGGAATGCGACCTTCTTTCACCACCAGATTACAGATCTCTGTCATTCTCGTCACACCCCAACTTCCTGCTGCCTTCAACATATCTCCCACAACTCCCGTCGGCCCTCCCGCTTTTCCACTCTTCATTGCTTTTATCGCTTCCTCAACTTCCTTCTCAGTTATCTTCTCTGCCGGTCCTAAAACTGGGTTACTCTCTATGTTGCCATCCCATTCATTCTTTGTATTCAACAGCATTTCCATATATCTTTTCCATCTTCCTTTAATTCCATCTGGGTCGGCAACGATTTGTCCCACTTCATCCTTCAAGCAACTCACCCCCATCACATCACGCCTCTCTTTCGCTATGTGCTTTGCAATCCTGAATACTGCTTTCTGACCCTCTTCCGAATCCAAGCGTTCTCCGAACATTTTCCTACATGCCTCCTGCGCCTTTGCTACCTCTTTCTTTGCAGCCTTCCTGGCTGCCTTATAACTTTCATGCTCTGCTGTTTCTGCTCCCGTACCCTTCGCCTTCTGCCACTCCTTGAACTTCTTCCTCTTCTCGTCAATCCTCTTTCCAACTTCATCATCCCACCACCATGTTTCTGAGTGCCTCGGTGGTCCTTTTGTCCATCCACATACCTCACCAACGGCTCCCAACAGACTAGCTTTCATTGACATCCAACCACTTTCAAGCTCAACCACATCATCCTCTACCCTACTCAGCCTCTCTTTTAATGCCTCCCGTACTGTCACCTCTTTCAACCTCCACACCTTCATTCTTGGTTGGTACTTCACCCGCCGCGCTCTCCTCGCACCTTTCACCCTTATGTCGCAGACAACCAAGTGGTGATGTGAAACAGCCTCCTCCCCCGGGATCACCTTTGTGTCCTGGAGGTGCCCCCTATCTCGCCTACGCACCATCAGGTAGTCAACGGTTGTCGTCGACCCACCTGACGTGTATGTAACAAGCTTATTATCCTCTTTCTGGAACTGAGTATTACAAATTAACAAATCAGCTCCATCAGCAAACTCCAAAATCCTTTCACCTTCTCCATTTCTCACACCATATCCGTAACCCCCATGAACTCCCTCAAAACCATCCATACTCCTTCCCACATGTCCATTCAGGTCTCCTCCCACCACAACAACTTCCTCATCTTTCACATTTTCCATCAGCTTCTCTATCGCACACCAGAACTTGTCCTTCTCTTCATCGCTCCGACCAACCTGCGGAGCATATCCCGAGATGACGTTCACCAAGAGCTTTCCAATCATCATTTTCACCATCATCAACCTATCACTCACTCTCGTCACACTCACCATACTGTCTACACACTCCTCAGAAAACAGGACACCTACACCATTCACGCCCTCCGGGCACCCTTGCCACACAAGCTTGTATTTCTGTCCCTGCCTACCCTTCACCATTCTCACACCACTTCCCTTCCATCTCGTCTCTTGCACACAACATATGTCCACTCTTCTTCTGACCAATACTTCCACCACTTCTCCTGATCTCCCTGTCATTGTCCCTACATTCCATGTCCCAAACCTCAGAAACCGATCTCCACTTCGGGCTGCACCCTGCCCATATGTAGTTGTAATTGTCATGGTTCTCTTTTTGAGGCAATGTTTTTTTTATGGTCGGATGCCCTTCCTGACGCCAACCCACTTAGTCGTCTCTTACGACACGCAGGGATACGGTGTACCTATTCTGACCACTGGGAAACGTTTAAAACATGGAAATTCTGGGGGGGGGGGCGGTGTCAGCATCACGGCTGCGGTTTAAACATATTCCAACAATATCCAAACAGAACCATGAAAACCATGAAAAACAATCTGGGAAAAGTCTCCAAGCGAGAACGTGGATTTGAGAAAGAAGGAGCAGAGGCGGAAGAAAAACGAGAGACAGGGGGTGGGGCACAAGTCGAGACGAGGAGGAGAGCGAACAAGCAACGTGTCCGGGAGGAGAGAAAGAATCAATATAGAATTCTTTGTCTAGGGAGGTGAGGTGAGGGGGAGAAAATAAAATAAAAGAAACAAGCAATACAGTGAAGGAAAGAACCCAAATCGACAAAACACTGACGGAGGGAGGGAAGCCCCAAGTTACCAGGCCGCGCACGAGGTACGACCCAGAAAACGATAAACTACACACAAGTTTGTACGAATTACAAACCAATACCAACCAGAAACACACAATAACACGTACACAGCAAAATAACCAGTGGAAATTTGACAAAGACAAGAATGGGAAAACACTTAAACTTCGATGCCGTGGAGAGCTCGAAGTGCGCTTCACTCGCCCGAGGAACCGGACCTGGTTATTATTATTTTCAGTTATTCCTGAATCAATAACTCACGCTATTCCCACGTGAGCAATCGGTAACATCCCCCAAAGTCACTGTGTCACGATACCAGGCCAAAGTCGATCCCCTTGGCTCTCGCGATCACAAGAAAAAGTCGTACTGAGACCTGAACCCAGAACGGCTAACAGTCGACGCTGCAGAAGAGCCGCTTGGTGAGGTGTCGGGCCGACGTCTGTCCGGCAAAAGTTCACCCAAAAGGCGACTGGGAATTCACACCTTCGGTTCACCAGACAATGAAGCTGACATGAACTGTCAGCGGCTCCCAAGCGGAGAACCGCGAAGAACCGCGAGTTCCCAAGCGAAATCCACGACACCCGAGAACCAGGCGAATGGCTGGTGTGAGGTGAAATGGCTGTTGTGAGGTGAAATGGCGGACGGGCCGGTAATGGAGGCGTACCTGCTCTCCAGCGATGATTCACTTTCAGAACCAAAAGCAAAACCCGTCACGCAGGATTATTTGCCACAGCAATAACGACACTGTCACAGGAATCCCTTTCCCGGGGAAACCAATATTCGCTCGTGACCAATGTCCACCAGCGTCCGCTCGACACCTCGATTCAGATAGGCCTTTCTTTCCCGATCTCACTTGATCCGCTCGCCCGCCGCTTCTTCTTCTTCCGGTTTCTTCCTCACCCATCTCGTTTTCAGTCTGAGACATTATTTTTACCTTTGAAGACAGTTATCTCCATTTCACATTCAAACTGGAACAATAATAGTACATGAAACTAAAAATGCTTCAAGTGGATGACAACCACAAAGACGGAAGTGATGAATCCGTAACTATATATATATATATATATATATATATATATATATATATATATATATATATATATATATATATAGATATATATATATAAACAGGGGCACCGAGAGCCAGCATGGGCCCCGAGGCAAACAACCTCACCCCCACCATTTCTCTCTTTTATAACTTTTCAAGGAACTTTCTTCAATGAAAAACAAAAAACTTAAAAAAAACAAATGGACACTTTTATTTAGCCTTATGATCGAAAATAAAGGAGATAGCGGGACGTTTGGACCGATCGAGTCAATTTGCACCCTCGACTGTTGAACACTATTTCTCCATAATATTGGCAAAACAATGCGTGAGAAGATGGTTAATAATTTTTTTGGACAAAGAGGATACAAATCCATTGCTTTGTAACGCACATTTCTAGTTATCAACCATTTTCTGTAAAGTTTGAAACTGTACCATTAACAGCAGGTGAATGTTTTGTTTCCTGCAAGAAAGCAAAATCAGCTCCTGGGTTTAAATGCAACAATGAGGAAATGAGGATGAGCCGGAGGGATTTCACTGGACTGTTTAAAAAAAATTACAGAAGCTCTGGCCCCGAGGCAGCGAGCCCCCCCCCCCCCCCCCCACTGACCTCAAATTCCTCTCAACGCCCCTGTATATGTATAATATATATATATTTCTGACCTGATAAACGCATCATGGCATTAAACGTCATATGTGCATACTTCCTGCCAGAATAGATTCAGCAGCATACACTTGAGTCTATTTTATACATTGAGGATTTAAAGGTCACAAGTCAAGGACAGCGTAGTCGCCGACCATGGTTGCGCCCTTGTTATGAGCTCGGCACGATGACAAACCGCATAATCATTTACCTGTGGCCATGCAAACCTAGTCGGTGTAATACTGTGTTGAACCTCCTAGCTTAATAGAGCAGTAAGGCATAGTTCATGTCCCATAACAGCTGAAGCTGCGTGACCTGTGAGCAGTAATGTCTGTCTGCCACATAAACACACTACCTATGTCTCACTGCCCCACCAACCAGGTGTGGATCGTGGAACAGATTGCAGAACAAATCATTACTCCCATTCCAGAGTGGTGGCAGCGTTAAATATTTTGCCATTCTCTGGACTGCCAATTATAGTACGTATGCTGGCTGCCCTAGGGGTAGCATAGTATGTATGCTGGCTGCCCTAGGGGTAGCATAGTATGTATGCTGGCTGCCCTAGGGGTAGCATAGTATGTATGCTGGCTGCCCTAGGGGTAGCATAGTATGTATGCTGGCTGCCCTAGGGGTAGCATTGTATGTATGCTGGCTGCCCTAGGGGTAGCATAGTATGTATGCTGGCTGCCCGAGGGGTAGCATAGTATGTATGCTGGCTGCCCTAGGGGTAGCATTGTATATATGCTGGCTGCCCTAGGGGTAGCATAGTATGTATGCTGGCTGCCCTAGGGGTAGCATTGTATATATGCTGGCTGCCCTAGGGGTAGCATAGTATGTATGCTGGCTGCCCTAGGGGTAGCATTGTATATATGCTGGCTGCCCTAGGGGTAGCATAGTATGTATGCTGGTTGCCCTAGGGGTAGCATAGTATGTATGCTGGCTGCCCGAGGGGTAGCATTGTATATATGCTGGCTGCCCTAGGGGTAGCATAGTATGTATGCTGGCTGCTGTGGTAGAATAAATCTTTATACTATGTAACTAGTTATGAGATTGGTGAGTGAACCAATGAGTGGTTCGTAAGAATGTCAGGAATGTATCTCGGAACATGGAACCTGGGAGTCCTTTTGTTTTACCTTGTCACAGCCCCGGGCTAGAGCACATTCCTAGGCTTTCACTATTGTGAAGCAAATGTAGCATTGAAGGAATTCCCAGCAGGGGGGAGCGAGCTGGTGCCGGTGAGGCGACCGAGTAACATTTCTGCGGAGAAGAGATTAACATTAGCGCAGGGAGGATTAACACTGCGGTGCCCATAAAAGCGTGAACATTTCCTGGACTCGACACTTGTCACGAGAATCGCTGCCCAACGGAACGAACGAGTACGGAACGGGAAACAGCGCTAGGAGAGGACCGGCCAAGGAAGAAGAACCAACAACTGGAGTACTAAACCGTTTAGCTATTGTAGTCTTTATTGAATTGAAACAAGTGACATTAATTATAATAAATCCTTACTTTATAAAGCTGTTTGGGCATCTCAAGTCTCCTGAGTCTTAAACATTCTCCTACACCACCCTAGGGGTAGCATTGTATATATGCTGGCTGCCCTAGGTGTAGCATAGTATGTATGCTGGCTGCCCTAGGGGTAGCATAGTATGTATGCTGGCTGCCCTAGGGGTAGCATAGTATGTATGCTGGCTGCCCTAGGGGTAGCATTGTATATATGCTGGCTGCCCTAGGGGTAGCATAGTATGTATGCTGGCTGCCCTAGGGGTAGCATAGTATGTATGCTGGCTGCCCTAGGGGTAGCATAATATGTATGCTGGCTGGCCTAGGGGTAGCATGTTGTTGCTCTAACTGACGTTTCACTGGTAAAAAGAAATTTAAATCGACCAAAACGACATCGAGCACATATATCACAGAATACATCGGTCACTGAGTTGGTGACCATCTTGTCCACCTCGCCTGTACCATCCAAATTGTTTGTACCTGTACAAAACCTGTACAAATGTTGTAAAAGGGCCCTTAGGGATATTTTGGGGCCGTTTGGTTCAAATTCTTCCAAAAGCACCAAATTTGGCCCAGATGTTGCCCATGCCATACTCTTTCAATTTTTGACGGGCGCCAAGGCGGGCGCCCCCCCCCCCCGGGGGCCCCATATTGGCGAAATACTAAATGGCCGCCACCCAGATTAGAGGAAAATCAGTTAAATAACCAAAAGGGTTGGAATCATGTAAGATACTGAAGGAGCTGGGGCTCCCACGTCGATCGGAAGAATGGACGCGACAAAAAGCTGGAATTCATCCGAGTTGCTTTAATCAAATCAAACACTCAGGCACTCTGAAAACCCGTTTATCGGGCAGCAATATATATCTATTATCCCGGGGGGTTTGCCCAGGCCCGGCGCCAGGGGGCGTGGCCCAGCGTCCTGGCTGCGGCCTGGCAAGTTGAGGGCGAGCCTGCCCGGGCATGCCCGGGCATGCCCGGGCGTCCCGACCGAGGCCTGGCAAGTTGAGCGCGGGCCTGCCCGGGCGTCCTGGACGAGCCCGGCATGGTGATCGCTCCGCGTCCTTGATAGGTGCAAGGCGATTGTGAAAACCCAGCGGCAGCCGCTACAATACCACTTTTCAGGGGTTTTCAAGGTCGAGGAATCCAATTATGATGTCATTTTGATGATTCGAGGTCAAGGTCAACCCTCAAGGTCACCTTAAAGGTCATTTTTGAGTCAAACATGTCGGTTTTTGAGTTTTTTTGTCAAGATTTATGCGAGGTTCATCATTTTATGTTTCTGGGTTGGGTAATCGAACTCTGACCTTATTTTTGACAATTAGAGGAAATATTTACATGTCTATTTCCTAATTTTCAGGCATATGCAGTTCATCAGTCTAATTACAAAGGTACGGATTTTGATGTTTTATGAACTGTATGCCATATCCTTGTGTTTAATTTTTGTGCGATCACGATCCGGGTTCATGTATACATGATTGTATACATGTCATAAATATGACGTCATAGGTCATGTGACCTGGCGGCCATATTGGAATTTATGAAAACCTTAAAAATTTCTTTCTTGACAAGTTTCTGTCAACGTTGACAAGTTTCTGTCAACCCTCTGATTCTGCAACTGGACCTGACGTCATCAGCCCACGGGTCCTAAAATCATGTTCTTCCGCTCTTTCACTCCCCCTCTCTGTTCTCTTCACCCTCTCTTTTGCTCAAGGTCATCTTCCATCTGCTTGGAAATCTGCCAACATCACCACTTTGCACAAAAAAGGTGCAAAAACAGATCCCAGCAACTACAGACCAATCAGCCTTCTCCCAATTATCAGCAAAGTCATGGAATCCATCATTGCTTCAGATATGAAATCTTTCCTCTTCTCCAATGGCTTGATCTCTGATCATCAATTTGGTTTCAGACCTGGACACTCCACTCTGGACATGCTGCTTCTGCTTTCTCAACAATGGATGGAGGTCCTCAATGCCAAACAGGAAATTAGAGCAGTCTCCCTTGACATATCACGTGCCTTCGATACGGTCTGGCACCCCGCTCTGCTCACCAAACTCTCCTCTTTTGGTATCCATGGAAATCTCCACGCATGGCTGGCGGACTTCCTCTCTAGTCGTAGTCAACGTGTGGCCCTGAATGAGTTTCTCTCATCTCCTCTTCCTGTTCAGGCTGGAGTTCCCCAAGGCAGTGTTCTGGGCCCTGTGCTTTTTCTGGTCTTCATCAATGATCTCTCTGACTCTCTTGAAAATCCTCTCTATCTCTTTGCTGACGACTCTACTCTCTTTCGCTCCATTCTTCATCCCTCAGATCGGCAGTCTGCAGCCTCCTCACTCTCTGCAGACCTTGACAAAATCACAGACTGGGCAAACAAGTGGAACATGTCTTTCAATCCTGACAAATCTCACACTCTTACGATGTCTCTCCGAAAAGACCGACTGGACAACCCTCCCATCCACTTTCTGAATAATCCTCTCCAAGAAGTTCTGTCACTCAAGCTTTTGGGTCTCACTATCTGCCATGATCTTTCCTGGAAAAACCACATTTCCAAGCTGGCCTCCAAAGCCAGTCGCCGACTGGGCATCCTCCGTCGTGTGAAGTCCTTCCTCGGCACACCTGAGCTCCTTACCATGTACAAGGCTTTCATCCGCAGCTCAATGGAATACTGTTCTCCCCTATGGGCCGGTGTTCCTGCCTCACACCTAGCTCGGCTTCACGCTGTTGAAACCAAAGCTTTCAGAATTATTGGAATCTCCCGTGATGAAGCTATCTCTGAGCGCCTTTCACTCACTCACTGCAGGCAGGTAGGTGGTCTTTCTGTCTTCTACCGACTCCTCTCCGGCCATGCACCCCCAGCTCTCTCTGTGCTCTGTCCCCCAAATATTCCTACAGGTCGCACAAGATCTGCCAGCAACCCTCTGATGGTTAAACTGCCGAAATCTCGGCTCTCTGCTCACCTTCACTCTTTCATTCCTCTTTTCTCCCGCCTCTGGAACAAACTCCCTCACTCCCTTCAATCCCACTTCTCCCTCCAGGTCTTTAAAACAGCTGTTCACCACCATCTCTTATCTTCCCCCATCCAAAACCTTGGTCTTTTCTACCCCCGCTAATTTCACCCCAAATCCACTTTTTGAAATACCAACTTTTGTCCTGGAAGTCCTTGGTGTCCTTGTGCTTTATACTTCTCCCTCCCCCCCCCCCCCCTTCCCACGCCTCCTCCCCCCGGGCCCTCTCCCTTCCACACATCTCCCTGCTCTCGGATGTTGTGTGTGTGTGCTTCCCCTTTTCTCCCCATCTTGTCTTCCGCTCCCTCTTTTTGTGTATTTTGTTTGTCTGGTCGATTTGTTTGTGAAGTTAATGTTAGCCCTTTCACGAGCCTCGATTCAGTACACAAAAAAAAAAAAAATGAAAAAAAAAAAAAAATGGATCCCTGCCTTCATTTTTCGATCGATTCATTTTGAACTTTGACCACTTATAGTATGCCATGTGATTGGATGCATATCCTAATTATGACGTCATACGTCAGGTGACATGGCGGGATGGACCGGTATGGTCCCCGGATCATACCGCCCTTGGCGCCCATCAAAAATCGAAAGAGTATGGCATGGGCAACATCTGCGCCAAATTTGATGCTTTTGGAAGAATTTGAACCAAAATATCCCTAAGGGCCCTGACTAATGGCCGCTTTTACTCGCATGGCTGGAATATTCGCTATTCGCCACTGGCGCGTTTGGCTGTGGCCGCGTACTCATACCGCCAATGCCTCTTCTTCTTCCCCTCTGGCACGTACGTAATATGGCGAGTTACAGTTCAAAGCCTCAAAGCGAGTGAGTCCTCAAATCCTCAAAGGGCTATCGCAACGAAGTTCTCTCCACAAGTCCTTTTCGATGCGCTTCAACAAGTGCTCGCAATGCGCTCGCCTCCTCAAGTCCAGTCCTCTCGATATGCGCTCGCTGTAAGGCCTCTCCCAACAAGTCCTTACTCTGCGAGTCCTCCTCAAGTGCTTTGTGCAGCGACTTATATTGGCACGCCCCGCGAACCTTCCCAGACTCACCAGACGCGCCTCTCCACGCCCTCTCACGCCATGCCGCTAGAGCCCTGATTGGCTGGTGGCTCTTACCGTCATCGCCTCTGACGCTCTGCCTCGACTCCGCCCTGACCTCAACGCCGCTCACCCCGCCCTTTTCAGGCCTACCTCGTGTTACTCGACTAGTGGGCAGGCAATGCTTAACAAACTGAGCAGGCAGCCAAATGGGGCGCGGGATGGAATCCGCCCATCGAGGTGGAATTGGAGGGTGGACGCAAAATGAACGGGACCTACTCTCATGTCTTTACACAACGCAGATATTAATAGGGGAAATGGCCTATATTTACACATACTATGACATAACTAATACTACAAGTGGGCCTACGTGTTGCTCGTGGAACTAACTATGAGGGGCAAACCTTTAGCATTTATTGAAGTCATATGTACAATCTCAAAACCGCAGCACTGCCCCCCTCCCTTGCCAGGCTCGTCCCCGAGTCGAACCCACACAAGTGAGAACGACCGGTTTTGAGAAAGTTTTGGGACTAGTTTTTAAATTACGTGTGACACTTAGATGTGGTTTCCCTCTACATTTAATCTAACACCCTGTATGTGACAGTTTTACAACACTAGATATGTCCCACCTACTGCGTTGTGCAACTAACTCTAACCGACTCACACCCACAGCTAACCGAATTGCAGAATTGTTTTGAAACTAAAGATAAAGCCGGTGGGGAGCATGTTATTTACAACATTAAACGAAGTATTTACATCTCTATAACCCAGGACCTGTTCTTTTGTGGAAAGAAATTTGGAGGGAAGAAAACACAGCAATGCACCAATACACCAATACATATGGCACCAAAAGTTCAAATGTCATAGTGACCTATTAATGACATAATGTCATAAATGCACAATCAAATGTCAATGTCAAATGTAAATCAAATGTCAATGTCAAATGTAAATCAAATGTCATAATAAATGTCACATTTGCTGCCTGGCTGCTGCTTGGCTGTATCTTCTTGCTTCCTGCTTCGTCTTCGGTGTACCATAATAAAAAAACTTAAAGGTCTTCTTTCCTGACACACCAGAATACAATGTACAAATCGTGTCCGTTTTTATTTGCTGGCAGGGCCAATCTTAGGTGGTCCGACTGCGTGACATCGACGCCACTTAAAACCAGTGGTCCGCAGGTGCAAGGTAACGTTTGCAGCAAATGACCACTCAGCAAAGATGCCAGGCCACAGAAGGTGTGGTCCATAAGGTGTATTGGTGCAGCAAAATGCAGCAGGGGTGCTGCACAAGTGTAGCCAGGTGCAGCTGCACAGTTCAGGGTTCCTGCACACTCCCCTCCAAAATGGGTCCATGGATGGGGAGGAAGACAAAGCACAGTTAGCAAAGGAAAGGACGCAAAGGTACACACAATACAAGGCAATGAAACATGAGGGGCGCGGGAGAGCGAGCAGAGCAAGCTCGTCCCTAGCCGTTCGTAACCCCCATGTCAGCTACACTACAGTACCTCTACCCCTCCCTGTATTTACACTTTACAAATTTGTCTCTATGTCTTGTCTCCCATATCCCCCTCTAAACCAAATTCGTCTTCCAATCCCTCCCAAGAAGGAAGAGATGGAATTACACACAATGTCTAATCACGTCGAGATGCGTCTCACCCACTCAAATCGTTCACAAAACCTGGTATGGAGTTACGTCTCCTTTGGTGAGTGGATGTGGATGGTGCGAAGAGATTTCTCATCCAACCTATACTCTAATAACATTAACTCAGTTACACTACCCGGGGTCATGCCCTGCCAATTGGCATCTTTAAACTATGTGGTTCTAAAAACCAATTCCCATTGACCCACCCTGTGGTGCCCTCCAAATTTGGGTCTCTCTCCCCAAATTTTCAATCTGTGCCTTTGCACAATTTCGGGGCTGGGTCATGTGGCTCCACTAGCAGGTCCAACTACCTGCGCACCTCCGCCACTGAAGTCGCCACCCGAGCTTACCTTGCTCCTTGCGACGACCCTAAATCGGGGAAGGCCCCTCCTGGCTTTCTCACCCCTCTGATGCCCTCTCTGGCATTGGGCTACCCAGGTCCTTCTCCTGGATCCTCTGGCCCCACTGAACACTACTCTGGCTGGCTCCCAGAGCCTACCTGCTGCCTCACCTGGCCGACAGACTACCAGTGGCGGAGTGCCCCAATAACCATACGCACCAACAAAGCCCACACGCCCAGCCATTCCACTCACTCATGCACCCATCAAAGCACTTCTTTGCCACTACCTGCACCACAGGTGTCAATATCCAATAATTTACCTAAACCCTCTACCTAACTTTAAACTACCCTCCCCGGGTATTCGTGAAGGGGTCCATCTCCCCCATTCACTCCTTCGCACCATGCATTCCACACCACTCATTCCACACCACTCATTCCACATACCAAGCTCTCTTGCACACCTCTTGTGCTCTCACACCTTTTCTCCACTTGCACCCCATGCAAGTCAATTCACTCAACACAATTCCATTCATCCTCAACACACCACTCATACACCACCTCTGGTCATCCCCAACCAATTCCTCATTTGCGCCTCAAGCTCACACTCGCACACAATTTCATTCAATTCCTCATTTGCGCCTCAATCTCAAGCTCATAGTCACACACAATTTCATTCAATTCCTCATTTGCACCTCAATCTCAAGCTCAACACACACAGAATTTCTCCACACTACAACACACACACAGCATCATCTAACTAGCTGCTTTCCCCCCTAATACTCATGCTTTCCCATCTTCCCTTACACTAAGCACTCCCTCTTCATTATCATCCTTCTAATCTCTCTACGTTCCCTCTACCTGTACCAATGTCCCTACTTAAATCTTGTCCCTACCGTCATTTTTAAATCCCTAACAATATCCTAGCCGCCCTCGGCTAGTTTTCACTGCCACCCCATAATCTACTGCTCATGTGCCCCCATTTGAGGGATTGGTAAAACGACCATCCCTCCACACCGGGTACCATTCGCCATCACTACTGCCATTCGTCCACTATACTCGAGCCTCTCGGTGCGGAAATACATCGTCGTCATCACAGCTCGGCTTCGAAAAGCCGAGCAATGCATGCGGGTGGTTGGTCTCCTGTTGGTTGGGTCCATCCGGCATTTTCGATTCAGGGGAGGAGGTTTTGTTGGGCCAGGGTTCCAGGCGCCATCTCTGCGCGGAGCCTTTCGGTCCCCGGCACGATGGCCCAGCCTCCCCCGGTCGGAGCACCGTGCCCGCCAGGGGGCGAAGCTCCGACCTTTCCTACCCCCCCCCCCCCTCGAACCATGCCGATCGCCTTTCCCGCCAAGGTGCGGCACCGACCATACAGGGCGGGGCCCGGCACAAATCGTGCACGCCACCGTGGCAACAATCCTCGCCGGTCCCCGCAGCACACAAAGCGCACCACGCACCGAGAGCTCGCGTCGGCTATCCGTCGCCCTAAACGCTGCCCTGGTCTGCGTCGATGCCCAGGCCGCGTTCCCAGCACACGCGACCCTTTCCACTCTCGCACAGCGAGGTGCTCCAGCGCCTCCCATATACCCCCTGCATTCGGTTGTCACACGCTCTCGTGCATTCTCTTTCCTTGCACACTCAGGTGCACACCATTCAGGCACACTCATGCCGCTCGCACACTCCATTATCACACACTCCTCTGTTACCCACTTGGCCATCGCACACCCTCACGCACACTCTCTGGTTACACCCTCAGTAACAACCGTGGGTGTGCACTCTCCGGGCACACACCGACTCAGCGCACACTTACCCACGGGTGTGCACTCTCTTGTTGCACACCCAATCACGCGCTCTGGTGGGCACTCCCACACACTCTCTACAACACGCTCCGGTGTGCATTCTCGCACACTCTCTTCGGCCATCGCACACTCTGTTTCACACTCTTCACACATACACTCCGTTGTGCATTCGCTCTCACTCTCTGTAACACACTCTCCCGTTACACACTCGTGCTCCGGCGCACACTTTTTCCTCACATGCGTGCCTTTCGCTTTCACACATTGCACCATGGACCTTCCACGAGCGCCCGGGTTACGTCGCGATCCCAAGCGCGCCAAAAATCTTTTCGCGCCAAACATTTTCGCGCCATACACGCTCCGACTCACCTTCAGGACCTTCTTCTCCAGCTTTTCCGCCAACACCTGTAAACTCTCATTGGGGTTAGGCAGCACGACATCATGATGCGAATCCAGACTTTGAGTACATTCCATCTCAATCTTCGATTTAATTTCTATCTCTGCCGTCTCTTCAACCCCAATTTCAACTATAATCATTTCATTTTCTTTTTCCTCGACGACCGCCGGTGCACACCAAATTACAATTTCCAACTCGGCAGCCGTCGGCTTTTCCACACCCCGAGTCACGATTTTTACCCCTTCGGTCAACTTGACTGCGGTCTGCTCTGCCCCGCTCTCCACGCGTTCCTCACATCGCGCTACCCCGTCGTGTACCAATGCGACTTTCCCGCTCGACCTGCGCTCAATGTCCTTCCCCAACTTTTTATGTTGGTGTTTATTTACTCCTGAAATCTATCTGGGTTGTACCTTGCTTCGTACCAAATTTTACCCATGTCGATCCCCTAGGTAGCCATCATTGCATCCATCCCCTTCCTGTCACCCTCCATATATGCACTGAAATGCACCATAAAAAGGCCACAGTCCATTGGCACTGTGGGCCTGGCTATCGCCGTCACGTACGGGAGGCCGCCATTTTCTTTCCCAGCTGCCGCACCCTTTTCTGCTTCCACTACCACCAACTCTCTCTCTCGGTCCTGGGTTATTAATTCTTCTTTTACTTCTACCCCCACCGGCATTCGATCGCTTTGGCTAGCCATGGCACGAATTTACAATTTTGGATTTTAATACTAAATTTTGGTCGCTCGCAATTTGGAGTGCGTTAAGCGCACTTCAGGTCCTATCCCAACTCCTGACACCAATTGTTGCGGCCAATATATACAATTGGTATCCAAAATTTGGTCTAAAAAATTTCGTCCCAGGTTCCAAATCCCACTCCTGACACCAATTGTTGCAGGTTCACCGCCGGCCTTCTCCCCTTACCAAGGGGGGATTAGTCCCCTTGTCTTTGACTGACCAGGTACGACCCGATGCCTATGACGTCCCTTCCGGACAGCGCGAAATAGGGTATTAGGACTGAAATTCGCTATAACCTAATTACTCGCACTGCCCTGAAACGAGGAGATAACCGCCCCCACGAACCATGTGTGTTGATACGCCGAGCGGTTTTGCGTACACGCGATCCGCGCCGTTATCGGCGCGGATCGCCGATTTCTATTGCCCGATTGCCCGATTCGAGCGGTTCTTATTCGTACCACTCTTAGTCAATGGCAAAATCACAAAGGCGATCGAATTGGAAAAAGGAAGAACAAGATTTATTTACACTATTCACAATGATTCAGAAGCAGAGACACAGGGCAATCCTTACACAGTCTTACTTAATACCCAAAAGACTACGGGCCCGTTTCACTCACACTCACACAGGGATTGCAGCTGCAGGATGATGGTCTGCGTGTCCAGGGATGGCTCTCGTGCAGCTCCCTCCGGTCTCCGGCTCGTCCCGTGCAGATGGAAGGAGGAGAAGGCAGGAGCTCGTAGCGCGCCGTTTGGACGCACGGGGTTATTACGGGGCGAATGGTAGGGGGTGGGCTCTGGTGCGGTTGGCGGTTAATCACTGGCGGCTATGGCCGCTTTTACTCGCGTGGCTGGAATATTCACTATTCGCCACCGGCGCGTTTGGTTGTGGCCGCATACTCGTACCACCAATGCCTCTTCTTCTTCCCCCCTGGCGCGTACGTAATATGGCGAGTTAAAGCCTCAAAGCGCTATCGCAACGAAGTTCTCTCCACAAGTCCTTTTTGATGCACTCCAACAAGTGCTCACAATGCGCTCGCCCCCTCAAAGTCCAGCCCTCTCGATATGCGTTCACTGTCAAAGTCCTCGCATCAAGCCCTCTCCCAACAAGTCCTTCTCAACAAGTCCTTCTCAACAAGTCCTGTTGAGGGCTTTGCGCACCGACTTATATCGGCATGCCCCGCAAACCTTCTTGAACTCACCAGACGCGCCTCTCCACGCCCTCTCATGCCATGCCGCTAGAGCCCTGATTGGCTGGTGGCTCTTACCGTCATCGCCTCTGATGCTCTGCCTCGACTCCGCCCCGACCTCAACGCCGCTCACCCCGCCCTTTTCAGGCCTACCTCGTGTTACTCGACTAGTGGGCAGCCAATGCTTAACAAACTGAGCGGGCAGCCAAATGGGGCGCGGGATGGATTCCGCCCATCGAGGTGGAATTGGAGGGTGGACGCAAAATGAACGGGACCTACTCTCATGTCTTTCCACAACGCAGATATTAATAGGGGAAATGGCCTATACTTACACATACTATGACATAACTAATACTACAAGTGGGCCTACGTGTTGCTCGTGGAACTAACTATGAGGGGCAAACCTTTAGCATTTATTGAAGTCATATGTACAATCTCAAAACCGCAGCAATATATACAGACTTGGCATTTAATATGGAATATTTTTTTTGTGGGGGTGAACTTACTTTTCAAGTTGACTTAGAACCAAAAGTTCATTGGAATTATGTTGAAATTATTCTAGATTTTGTTAATGTGACCTTTAAAAGAAACAAAAACCACATTTGACATTTCGAAGCAAATAAATTGATCCTTGAAAGTGATGTAAACTGATATTGAACTCAATTCACAGACAGTACTGTGTTAAACTTCTGTACGTTTTCCAGAAGTATTTCTTTATTTTGCACATTAGCCAAAATTTTTTTTAACAAAAACAAAAGTTAAATTACAACTGGGATTAACAGACAGTAAAATTACAGTTCAGTACTTCGTGTAACCCCCACGAGCATTCAGGAGAGCACGTACACGTCGAGGCATGCTGTTCACGAGATTTGCCAAGGTTTGGACAGGAATCGCTTGCCATGCAGTGAAAATAGCCTGCTGCAATTCACGCACAGAGGTAGGCTGCTGGTCCAAGTTGTCGATTTGACGCGTTAATTCTGCCCACAAGTTCTCTATCGGGTTCATATCCGGGGACATGGCAGGCCACTCCATATGCTCTGCACCACGGTCAGCAAGAAAGTGTTGGATCATGCGAGCACGATGAGGCCATGCATTGTCATCTTGGAAGACAAAGTTTCCTCGAAAGGCTACACGAGCAAATGGAAGCAATGTTTCTTCCAGAATGGCCCTGTACTTGAACTGGTTCAGGTTTCCATTCAGAACAACCATGTCAGTTTTGCCCCGTGCATGAAAAGCAGCCCAAACGGTCACCCCACCACCTCCAGCTTGGACTCTTGGCACTATACAATCTTCGTTGTAGGCTTCATGCACTTGTCTGCGCACTCGGCCATCTTGACGATAGACCAGAAATCAAGACTCATCACTGAAGATCACGTGATTCCAGTGTCCTGGCTTCCATTGATGGTGCTCTCTGGCCCACTGCAATCGGCGATGGCGGTGTTGTGTTGTCAGGCGTGGCTTTCTCAGGGGACGCCTGGCACGATAGCCTGCTTGAACCAGTCGTTGGTTGACTTGCCTTCTGGATACAGGCACATTTGTCAGTTGCTGCCACTCAGCCCTAAGCCGATTAGCTGACTTGGTACGGCCATTGCGGACTATCCGGTGCAGCTGGCGATCATCCCTCCTTGTGGTTCTGCGGGGACGTCCTGGCCTCGATATTGGAGGAGCGACACCCCTCTGAGCATTTGTTTCGGGATCTTTGACACCTGACCTTGAGTGATGCCATACTGCCGAGCAATAGCACACTGTTTCATGCCGGAATTTCGTAAAGCCACCACTCCATGACAAACAGCATTGTCGAGTTGACGGACCATCTCCAGAGGAAGCGGTAATAACTTTTGTAGACGTGCAGCAGTTGTTTTCCACTAATACAGAACGCAACAACCCTTATATACCCGATTGTGAAGCCAATCGTCAAATGTACCTGTCCGTACATTTTGTCACGCCACCTGTGATATAATCCTGTTATTGACTTCTTGCTGCAACAGACAATCAGTGACATGGTTCTTTTAACAAAGAAATCACCGAAGCGTAAAAGAAACTCACCAGATTGATATTCTGAGTTCAGACAGGAAACCAAAGTCAAGAAAAAAAAAAAATTCCATATTAAATGCCAAGTCTGTGTATGTATATATATATATATATATATATATATATATATATATATATATTGTTGCGAATATGGAATTTGGCCTCCATATCCGCTTGTAAATATTCCCCTATTTTCTCCAATACTCCCCAACTTTCCCCAATCCCCCATTCCCTAGTCCCATTGCATGTAAATAACAATCAGTAGAGCCGACATTCCCCTTATTCCCCCATTAAATGTCGTGCCCAGGTCCACCGCACCACACGTAGACAACTTTCGGACATCTTCCTAGCTATTCTTATTCTATGTCAGTTAAGGCCTCGTCTCCATTAATTATGACTCTTCGTTGCACCAGAATGTGATTATATGGCATCAGTAGTGAGTTTAGGACCTTTCCCATACCTCCTCCCATCTTCTTCCCCAAACAACAACAATAACAACAACTACAACAACAATTACAACTACAACTACGACTACAACAACAGAGGGGCGGGGAGTGTGCATCCTCACACCGGCTCGGTTACCCGCCATGACCATGCGCTCCACGGCGTTACCCCGAAGGGGCTGGCTGTCAGCTCCTCGTCAGGGGCGGAGCCAGTAACCCCCCCACGCACCCAATGAGAAGCAACGTGCCGATTCCATCTGGGGCGGAGCTAACGAGCCGAGGGCGTGTCACTCCCCGCCGGATATACGCGGCCCCGCGCCGGACGTGACGACAGATGCGCCTCAGCTTGGAGAGAGAAGCCACCGCCACCCCCAGCGCGACGATACCTCCCCGCATCTTTGGACCGGACCGGACCGTACTGTACCCTGCCCCGAGCCCAGGAGGACCTGGAGCCATCGATACCCGCTTTCCTGTCATCAACCCCCGTGTGAGTCAGCCGTTGTCCCGTTTGTCTGTCGTCTGTCCGGGGTTAATATAAGAGTGTGTCTAAGTGCCTGTCTTTCTGTGATTATACCTCTAGCCCCTGTAATCTGACCTTTCCGTACGAATATAATCTCCTCCGGAGGTCTTGAGAATTGAAACATTGGTGTCGTATTGTGTTATTGTAATCCAGCCGGGTGTCTTCTTTTTCTTATTGAGCCAGCATCGCGCGACGAGTCAACGTTCGGGCACAATCGGGTAACTTGTGCAGACGTGGTCATACCATAAAACCGCTCGGTAAATAACATCCAAGCCACGTCTGTAACAATATATATATATATATATATATATATATGTATGTATATATATATATATATATATATATATATATATATATATATATATATATATATATATATATATACATACACACACACACACAAAGGTGGATAATTTAAGACCTCGGAGGGCTCTGTTACACCTTCTGAAATCCAAATGTGGAGATAACAACCAACGACACACACACTTCTCCTTTTAGCAATATTTGCAAAGATCTAGTATAATTTATCTTGTGACCCCAGAACCAAACATACAATATGCTGTCTTTATTTCAGCCCTCACAGCTCCCTGTCCCTCTCTCTTCCCCCCCCCAACAGGATTACTGTAACTTTTCCCAAGGTGATTTTACACTTACCATGTGCATTCACAAGCCCCAGATATGATATCTCATTCTTCACCACATCCCTTATTTATCCAAGTCTTCCTCTATTTTGTCCCAAAAGCCAGCTTTTGTCTTCTGGTATTTTCACGCCATTACATCCTGGTCCATTCTGTGTTCTCGCTCCTCCATGAGCCTCGACACTGTATACAAAAAAAAATCATTGTCCAATGTTGAGAAACGAGCATTAATACACCACTCATCTTCATAAAATAGTTTCCTGCCTTGTGAGACTCCTGAGATTTGTATTTACTTGCAATCAGCAGGAAGCTGCTATGGTGGGGACCTGGTGATCAGTTTTGACAACCGAGTTATTGATTTGTATGAATATTAAAAACAAATTGTTTTGTGAATTTTCGGGTTTTTGACATTTTTACACGTACATTATGAATATAGATTATATTACGTGATTTCAAAGCAATTGAAAAGAACTGCATGTGATCCGTATAATGTGATGTTCCTGCAGGGCTGGGAAACAGTGCCCAATATGTGAAAGAACATTCCCATCCAGAAGCTGGGAGATCTTCCAGGAGCATGTGAACACACATTTTCCCAAAATGAACTGCACCCAAAATACTTTTCAGTGAAGAAACCCTCTTCGTTAAAAAAAATTTTATGTTCCATGAAAGTTTGCTTCTTTTTGATGCCACTATATTATCATATAGCTAGCTTTAAAAAAGGATTCGAAGGGGGAAGGGGTTTTTTTTTTTGGTTTTTTTTGTATACTGAATCGAGGCTCGTGAAAGACCTAACATTTATTTCACAAACAAATCAACCAGACAAACAAAATATATAAAAAGAGGGAGCGGAAGACAAGATGGGGAGAGAAGGGGTAGCACACAAACACGACATTTGAGAGCAGGCAGATGTGTGGGAGGGAGAGGGCTTAGGAGGAGGCGTGGGAAGGGAGGGGGTGGGGGGGGGGGGGGGAGAGGTATAAAACACAAGGACACCAAGGACTTCCAGGACAGAACTTGGTATTTCAAAAAAGTGGATTTGGGGTGAAATTAGCGGGGTAGAAAATATCAAGTCTCAACAATGATTCGTCTCAACAATAGATGGAGGTCCTCAATGCCAAACAGGAAATTAGAGCTGTCTCCCTCGACATATCACGTGCCTTCGATACGGTCTGGCACCCCGCTCTGCTCACCAAACTCTCCTCCTTTGGTATCCATGGAAATCTCCAAGCATGGCTGGCAGACTTCCTCTCTAGTCGTCGTCAACGTGTGGCCCTGAATGGGTTTCTCTCATCTCCTCTTCCTGTTCAGGCTGGAGTTCCCCAAGGCAGTGTTCTGGGCCCTGTGCTTTTTCTGGTCTTCATCAATGATCTCTCTGACTCTCTTGAAAATCCTCTCTATCTCTTTGCTGATGACTCCACTCTCTGCCGCTCCATTCCTCTTCCCTCAGATCGGCAGTCGGCAGCCTCCTCACTCTCTGAAGACTTGGACAAAATCACAGACTGGTCAAACAAGTGGAACATGTCTTTCAATCCTGACAAATCTCACACTCTTACTATGTCTCTCCGAAAAGATCGACTGGACAACCCTCCCATCTACTTTCTCAACCCTCCTCTCCAAGAAGTTCTGTCGCTCAAGCTTTTGGGTCTCACTATCTGCCATGATCTTTCTTGGGAAAACCACATTTCCAAGCTGGCCTCCAAAGCCAGTCGCCGACTGGGCACCCTCCGTCGTGCGAAGTCCTTCCTCGGCACACCTGAGCTCCTCACCACATACAAGGCTTTCATCCGCAGCTCAATGGAATACTGTTCTCCCCTATGGGCCGGTGCTCCTGCCTCACACCTAGCTCGGCTTCACGCTGTTGAAACCAAAGCTTTCAGAATTATTGGAATCTTCCGCGATGAAGTGAACTCCAAGGGCATCTCACTCTCTCACCGCAGGGGGAGGGGGGTGGCAGAAGTATCAAACACAAGGACACCAAGGACTTCCAGGACAGAAGTTGGTATTTCAAAAAAGTGGAATTGGGGTGAAATTAGTGGGGATAGAAAAAATCAATGTTTTGGATGGGGGAAGATAAGAGATGGTGGTGAACAGCTGTTTTAAAGACCTGGAGGGTGGAGTGGGATTGAAGAGAGTGAGGGAGTTTGTTCCAGAGGCGGGAGAAAAGAGGAATGAAGGAGTGAAGGTGACCAGAGAGTCTTGATTTTGGCAGTTTAACCATAAGAGGGTTGCAGGCAGATCTTGTGCGACCTGTAGGAATATTTGCTGGACAGAGCCCAGAGAGAGCTGGGGGGGCAAGGCCAGAGAGGAGTCAGTAGAAGACGGAAAGACCACCAACCTGCCTGTGGTGAGAGAGTGAGAGGCCCTTGGAGTTAGCTTCATCGTGGGAGATTCCAATGATTCTGAATGCTTTGGTTTCAACAGCGTGAAGACGAGCTAGGTGTGAGGCAGGTGCATCAGCCCAGAGGGGAGAGCAGTATTCCATTGAGCTGCGGATGAAAGCCTTGTATGTGGTGAGGAGCTCAGGTGTGCCTCGGAAGGACTTCGCACGACGGAGGATGCCCAGTCGGCGACTGGCTTTGGAGGCCAGATTTGAAATGTGGTTTTCCCAGGAAAGATCATGGCAGATAGTGAGACCCAAAAGCTTGAGTGACAGAACTTCTTGGAGAGGATTATTCAGAAAGTGGATGGGAGGGTTGTCCAGTCGGTCTTTTCGGAGAGACATCGTAAGAGTGTGAGATTTGTCAGGATTGAAAGACATGTTCCACTTGTATGCCCAGTCTGTGATTTTGTCCAGGTCTGCAGAGAGTGAGGAGGCTGCAGACTGCCGATCTGAGGGATGAAGAATGGAGCGACAGAGAGTAGAGTCATCAGCAAAGAGATAGAGAGGATTTTCAAGAGAGTCAGTGAGATCATTGATGAAGACCAGAAAAAGCACAGGGCCCAGAACACTGCCTTGGGGAACTCCAGCCTGAACAGGAACAGGACATGAGAGAAACCCATTCAGGGCCACACGTTGACTACGACTAGAGAGTAAGTCCGCCAGCCATGCATGGAGATTTCCATGGATACCAAAAGAGGAGAGTTTGGTGAGCAGAGCGGGGTGCCAGACCGTATCGAAGGCACATGATATGTCAAGGGAGACAGCTCTAATTTCCTGTTTGGCATTGAGGACCTCCATCCATTGTTGAGAAAGCAGAAGCAGCATGTCCAGAGTAGAGTGACCAGGTCTGAAACCAAATTGATGATCAGATATCAAGCCATTGGAGAAGAGGAAAGATTTCATATCTGAAGCAATGATGGATTCCATGACTTTGCTGATAATTGGGAGAAGGCTGATTGGTCTGTCGTTGCTGGGATCTGTTTTTGCACCTTTTTTGTGCAAAGCGGTGATGTTGGCAGATTTCCAAGCAGGTGGCAGATGACCTTGAGCAAAAGAGAGGGTGAAGAGAACAGAGAGAGGGAGTGAAAGAGCGGAAGAACAGGATTTTAGGACCCGTGGGCTGATGCCGTCAGTTCCAGTTGCAGAATCAGAGTCGAGGGTTGACAGAAACTTTTTCACCTTGTCAGGAGGAAAGGACACAGAGTCCAGGAGCAGCTGGGTACGACTGGGTACGGTGGGTACAGAGAGGGATGGGTTTGGGACACAAGATTTAGAGGCAAACACAGAGTTGAGGCATTCAGCTTTTTCACGTGCGGAATCAGCCGTGTGGCCGTTTGAGGTGAGGGAGGGGATGGAGGGGGAACAAACACCAGAAACAGATTTGACCAGACGCCACCAGGATTTGGAAGAGGGAGACAGATAAGAGAGTTCTGTCCTGAGAATGGAGATATATTGTTTCCTGGCTCTCCTGAGCGTGGACACTCTTGTTTCGGGCTTTGTGAAAGGAAATGAGATTTCCTTCCATTGGATTTGCTTTCCAGGAGACGAAAGCAAGTTGTTTCTGGGCAATAGCCTCACCACAAGATTCCGTGTACCATGGACGGGAGGAAGGGTATGACAACTGAAGACGAGATGGGATAAATCTGTGCATGAGAGAGAGCAATTTACTTTGGAAGAATTCCCAGGATGAGTTGATGTCAGAGGCGGTAGAGATGGGAGACCAGTCCAGATGATTGATGGCTGCTTGAAGACCGTGCCAGTTGGCCTGAGTGAAATGCCAGACTCGTCGACGCTGAGGAGGCTCTCTAAGAATGGTCAGAGAGATGTCCACTTTAACAAGCACATGATCAGATGAGCTGATTGGAGCAGAAGAAGAGCAGCAGACATTTTCAGGGAAGTTTGTCATTACCAAGTCCAGAAGAGAAGATGCTCCGTTGACTGAGATCCGGGTCGGGAAATTGACAGATTGTGTCAGTCCCAGTGAGTCACAGAAATCCTTTGCTGAAGAGCCATGGCTGGTGAGAGAGGAACCCACACCCAGCCAACTGGCATGGTGACAATTGAAATCACCACATATGAGGAAGAGAGAGTTGGGATGGGTAGATAGAAGTTGGTCCATATTATCAGACAGCGAGATGTAGATGGAGTCATCACTGTTTGGTGGACGGTACAACACACATATGAACAAAAGGTGGGAGCGAAGGGGAAGCCGTAGCCAAAGGTATTCCTGGGGGTGAGGTGGAGAGAGGGCAGTGCAGGGCGAGTGAGGAAGAGAGTTTTTTATAAAGATAGCAACTCCCCCTCCAGGACGAGGCTCAGGTCTATCATACCGGAGGAGGGAGTAACCTGGGAGAGATACCAAGGAATCAGAGACATCATAAAGGAGGAAAGTTTCTGTTAAGCAGATCATGTCTGGTTTATCAGAAGCAACCTGTATGGAGAGATCAGTCAAGTT
Source organism: Myxine glutinosa (assembly GCF_964187855.1). Lineage (NCBI taxonomy): Eukaryota > Metazoa > Chordata > Myxini > Myxiniformes > Myxinidae > Myxine > Myxine glutinosa. Next base: position 51,887,754 of record NC_136270.1, read on the forward strand.
TGAGCGAAGGCCCCAGATGTTTGAGGTCCATACTGTTAAAGAAGAGGAAGGGGGAGCATCGGATACAGAACAGGGGGGGGGGGGGAGCAGTAGGGTAAGATGTGGAAGAGGAGGATGAGGTAGGGAGAGCTGTTGAAGGTATGTCAGAGATTTCAGAATAGCTTGGAGAAAGGGAAGAATGGGGCGGACAAAAGGTTTGATGGTGATTGGGTGAAGCGCAGTGAGGTGTTATTTGAGGAGGGGGAAGAGTGAGGCAGAAGGTTGAGGGAGATGAAGGTGAAAGTTGGAAGGGGGAAGAAGTGGGGAGGACGCTTTGAGGAGGAGGGGTGAGAGGGGAGTCTAGGAGGGGAGGAGTGAGGCAGGGTCTCGGAGGGGAGGGGTGTGGGGGGAGTTTAGGAGGGAAGGGGCAAGGGGGGAGATCTGAAAGGGATGGGTGATGGGGAAGATTTGGAGGGGAGGGGCAAGGGGGAAGATTTGAAAGGGATGGGTGATGGGGAAGATTTGGAGGGGAGGAGCAAGGGGGAATATTTGAAAGAGATGGGTGATGGGGAAGATTTGGAGGGGAGGGGCAAGAGGGTGGATTTGGAGGGGAGGGGTGATGGGCAAGTTTTGAAGGGGAGGGGTGATGGGGAAGTTTTTGAGGGAAGGGGTGATGGGGAAGTTTTGGAGGGAAGGGGTGATGGGGAAGATTTGGTGAGGAGGGGTGAGATTGGATTTTAGAAAGAGTACGATTAATGGGAAACGAACATTTATTGCAAAATGGGTTTCTTGAGACCTTCGAATCAAAAATACGTTTGAGGACGCTGAAGGATGGGTGGAGTTCTGGAGAGTTTAGGGAATGTATGAAAGAGGCACTGTAACTGTTAGAGATGGAATTTTTTTTTGGAATGAATAGATTTGGTGAGCAAGTCGAAAGCATCCTTTTATAGAAGAAGAAGAAAAAGGTGTTATAGTATATGACAGAATACAGTTCTTCGGGGGACAGTTGAAACATTTTTTAACGACGTGAACACGTGATCACGAACAACGTGGTCGAAGCACCAACGAACAAATAAGAACGAACAACGGATAAGAATAGAGAAGGGATTTTTTTTTTTTTTTTTTGAGTTCAGATGAAAACAGAGACAGAGACCAAACGTGAAAGGTGAAAAATAGAGACCGAAAGTAATTGCAAGCGCAATCGAAGAACCGGAGACAGAAACAAAGCCTCAAGCCAAGGTCAGACACGGTAGCCTACTAGTACTACACTAGGCGTCAGTACTACACTGACACGATAGCGTCAGTACTACACTGACACACTGTACTTCACGTCAGTACTATACTGACACACTGTACTAGTACTACAGACACGGTAGCCTACTAGTACTACACTAGGCGTCAGAATACGCGACACGAACTAACCGACGATTCTGTACACAGGTATGAAAAACCAACACCAAGAATACTATTAAAGACACAACAATAGTTACGCACACCGAAAGAAAGACACATTTTCTTCAAAAACACGATTGTAAAGTTACTTAACTTCGAAAGCGTGCGCGCATGGACAGCTTTGAAGAGACGTGACGTGACGTGACGAGAAGAGACGTGAAGAGACATTGAAGAGATTTAAAACGTTAGACAAGTGGTCGATGTTCGGGGAAGTTATGGAGAGAAGAGAAAATCTAAGAAATAAGCAATACAGCAAAGGAAAGAACTTAAATTCACAGAACACCTATGGGGGTAGGGAAGCCGAGAGAAACCAGGCCGCGCACGCGGTGGGACAGAAAACGATTAAATTATACAAAAGTTTGCAAGAATTGCAAATCAACACCAATTGGAAAACACCCTGCAACACATGCACAATAAAAAACGAGTAGAAATTGACGAAAACACGAATGGATAAAATACTATAACTTTTGCTGCCGTGCAGAGCTCCAAGACGTTTCCTTGCTCCAGGGACCGGAAACGGAAGAAGATTGATTTCAAATTGTTTGGAGATATTTTTAAATCCCTTCCCAGACTCGTAGGCCTCTATAATCTTCTTTCTGAAGGCCTCAGAGAGTTCTTTTGATCTAGGCATGGTGACGCCGTGCACTTCAACAACAAAGAGCAAACCAAAATAAATGTCTGAGGTTTAAATAAGACAGGTTCCTCCAAGATCGACAAACATATACACACACATATATATATATAATATACATACAAATATATATATGCAGACTTGGCATTTAATATGGAATATTTTTTTTTTTCCTGACTTGGGTTTACTTTCTTAACTCAGTATATAAATCTGGTGAGTTTCTTTTACACTTTGGTGATTTATTTGTTAAAAGAACCATGTCACTGATTGTCTGTCGCAGCAAGAAGTCAACAACAGGATTATATCACAGGTGGCGTGGCAAAATGTACGGACAGGTGCATTTGATGATTGGCTTCACAGTCGGTATACAAGGGTTGTTGCGTTCTGTATTAGTGGAAAACAACTGCTGCACATCTCCAAAAGTTATTGCCGCTTCCTCTGGAGATTGCAGTGGGTTAAACTGCCGAAATCTCGGCTCTCTGCTCACCTTCACTCTTTCATTCCTCTTTTCTCCCGCCTCTGGAACAAACTTCCACACTCACTTCAATCACACTCCTCCCTCCAGGTCTTTAAAACAGCTGTTCACCACCATCTCTTATCTTCCCCCATCCAAAACCTTGATCTTTTCTACCCCCACTAATTCACCCCAGATCCACCTTGTTTGAAATTCCAACTTCTTTCCTGGAAGTCCTGGCAGTGTCCATATGTTTTATACCTCTCCCACCCCCCCCCTTCCCATGCCTCCCGCCCCCCTTCCCATGCCTCCCCCCCAAAGCCCTCTCCCTCCCACAGTTCTCTCGATGTCTCCATGTCTCTCGGTCCCTGCTCTCAAATGTTGTGTTTGTGTCCTTCCCCCTCTCTCCCCATCTTGTCTACCGCTCCCGATGTTATTTGTTTTATGTGTCTGTTTGTCTTTCTGTGTGATTAATGTTCGCTCTTTCACGAGCCTCGCTCGATCTTGTATACAAAAAAAAAAAAAAAAAAGAAAAAAAAAAGATGGCCTGTCAACTCGACAATGCTGTTTGTCATGGAGTGGTGGCTTTACGAAATTATGGCATGAAACAGCGTGCTATTGCTCGGCAGTATTGCATCACTCAAGGTCAGGTGTCAAAGATCCTGAAACGAAATACTCAGACGGGTGTCCCTACTCCGAGGCCAGGACGTCCCCGCAGAACCACAAGGAGGGATGATCGCCAGCTGCATCGGTGAGTCCGCAATGGCCGTACCAAGTCAGCTAATCGGCTTTGGGCTGAGTGGCAGCAAATGACAAATGTGCCTGTATCCAGAAGGCTAGTTAACCAACGACTGGTTCATGCAGGCTATCGTGCCAGGCGTCCCCTGAGAAAGCCACGCCTGACCAGACAAGACCACCAGCGCTGATTGCAGTGGGCCAGAGAGCACCCTCAATGGCAGCCAGGACACTGGAATCACGTAATCTTCAGTGACGAGTCTAGATTTCTGATCTATTGTCAAGATGGCCGCGTCCGAGTGCGCAGACAAGTGCATGAAGCCTACAACAAAGATTGTTTCGTGCCAAGAGTCCAAGCTGGAGGTGGTGGGTGACCGTTTGGGCTGCTTTTCATGCAGGGGGGCAAAACTGACCTGGTTGTTCTGAATGGAAACCTGAACCAGTTCAAGTACAGGGCCATTCTGGAAGAAACATTGCTTCCATTTGCTCATGCAGCCTTTCGTGGAAACTTTGTCTTCCAAGATGACAATGCACGGCCTCATCGTGCTCGCATGATCCAACACTTTCTTGCTGACCGTGGTGTAGAGCATATTGAGTGGCCTGCCATGTCCGCGGATATGAATCCAAAAGAGAACTTGTGGGCAGAATTAACGCGTCAAATCGACCACTTGGACCAGCACCCAGCAGACGACCTCTGTGCGTGAATTGCAGCAGGCTATTGTCACTGCATGGCAAGCGATTCCTGTCCAAACCTTGGCAAATCTCGTGAACAGCATGCCTCAACGTGTACGTGCTCTCCTGAATGATCGTGGGGGTTACACGAAGTACTGAACTGTAATTTTACTGTCCGTAATCACAGTCGTAATTTAACTTTTGTTTTTGTTAAAAAAAATTTGGCTAATGTGCAAAATAAAGAGATACTTCTGGAAAACGTACAGAAGTTTAACACAGTACTGTCCATGAATTGAGTTCGATAGCAGTTTACATCACTTTCAAGGATCAATTTATTTGTTTCGAAATGTCAAATGTGGTTTTTGTTTCTTTTAAAGGTCACATTAACAAAATCTAGAATAATTTCAACATAATTCCAATGAACTTTTGGTTCTAAGACATCTTGAAAAGTAAGTTCACCCCCACAAAAAAAATATTTCATATTAAATGCCAAGTCTGTGTATATATATATATATATATATATATATATATATATATATATATATATATATATATATATATATATATATATATATATATATATATATATATATATATATGGGGATATATATATATACAGACTATATATATACAGACTTGGCATTTAATATGGAATTTTTTTTCTTTTCTTGACTTGGGTTTACTTTCTGAACTCAGTATATCAATCTGGTGAGTTTCTTTTACCCTTCGGTGATGTCTTTGTTGAAAGAATCATGTCACTGATTGTCTTTCGCAGCAAGAAGTCAATAACAGGATTATGTCACAGGTGGCATGACAAAATGTAAGCACAGGTACATTTCACGATTGGCTTCACAATCGGGTATATAAGGGTTGTTGCGTTCTGTATTAGTGGAAAACAACTGCTGCACGTCTACAAAAGTTATTGCCGCTTCCTCTGGAGATGGTCTGTCAACTTGACAATGCTGTTTGTCATGGAGTGGTGGCTTTACGAAATTCTGGCATGAAACAGCGTGCTATTGCTCGGCAGTATGGCATCACTCAAGGTCAGGTGTCAAAGATCCTGAAACGAAATGCTCAGAGGGGTGTCCTTACTCCAATACCGAGGCTAGGACGTCCACGCAGAACCACAAGGAGAGATGATCGCCAGCTGCAACGGTAAGTCTGCAATGGCCGTACCAAGTCAGCTAATCGGCCTAGGGCTGAGTGGCAGCAACTGACAAATGTGCCTGTATCCAGAAGGCTAGTCAACCAATGACTGGTTCAAGCAGGCTATCGTGCCAGGCGTCCCCTGAGAAAGCCACGCCTGACCAGACAACACAGCCAGCGCCGATTGCAGTGGGCCAGAGAGCACCGTCAATGGCAGCCAGGACACTGGAATCACGTGACCTTCAGTGACGAGTCTAGATTTCTGGTCTATCGTCAAGATGGCCACGTCCGAGTGCGCAGACAAGTGCATGAAGCCCACAATGAAGATTGTATAGTGCCTAGAGTCCAAGCTGGAGGTGGTGCGGTGACCGTTTGGGCTGCTTTTCATGCAGGGGGCAAAACTGACCTGGTTGTTCTGAATGGAAACCTGAACCAGTTCAAGTACAGGGTCATTATGGAAGAAACATTGCTTCCATTTGCTCGTGCAGCCTTTCGAGGAAGCTTTGTCTTCCAAGATGACAATGCACGGCCTCATCGTGCTCGCATGATCCAACACTTTCTTGCTGGCCGTGGTGTAGAGCATATGGAGTGGCCTGCCATGTCCTCGAATATGAATCCGACAGAGAACTTGTGGGCAGAATTAACGCGTCAAATCGACAACTTGGACCAGCAGCCTACCTCTGTGCATGAATTGCAGCAGACTATTGTCACTGCATGGCAAGCGATTCCTGTCCAAACCTTGCCAAATCTCGTGAACAGCATGCCTCGACGTGTACGTGCTCGCCTGAATGCTCGTGGGGGTTACACGAAGTACTGAACTGTAATTTTACTGCCCAGTCATAATTTAGCTTTTGTTTTTGTTGAAAAAGAATTTGGCTAATGTGCAAAATAAAGAGATACTTCTGGAAAACGTACAGAAGTTTAACACAGTACTGTCCGTGAATTGAGTTCGATATCAGTTTACATCACTTTCAAGGATCAATTTATTTGCCTTGAAATGTCAATTGTGGTTTTTGTTTCTTTTAAAGGTCACATTAACAAAATCTAGAATAATTTCAACATAATTCCAATTAACTTTTGGTTCAAAGTCATCTTGAAAAGTAAGTTCACCCCCACAAAAAAAATATTCCATATTAAATGCCAAGTCTGTATATACAGACTTGGCATTTAATATGGAATATTTTTTTTGTATATACAGACTTGGCTGTATATACAGTCTGTATATACAGACTTGGCATTTAATATGGAATATTTTTTTTGTGGGGGTGAACTTACTTTTCAAGATGACTTTGAACCAAAAGTTCATTGGAATTATGTTGATATATATAATATGTATATATATATATATATATATATATATATATATTATATATACTAGGGCATGCCCGTACTATATATATATCTAAAATTATATCCCCCCCCCTCTATTTACATGAAATGGTTTGGTCCATGAAATGTTTTGGTCCATTCGCAACGCCAAAGCGAACGGCGAACGCTTTACATGAAATGGTTTGGTCCATGAAATGTTTTGGTCCATTCGCAACGCCAAAGCGAACGGCGAACGGCTTGCGAGTACAGTGACAATCCCCCCCCCCCTCTATTTACATGAAATGGTTTTAATTAGTTTTAAAACATAGTTTAACGCCAACATAGCGGCAACATAGTTTGCCAACGTGAAATAAATGAATACGCTCTCAAATGTGCCGTCCGAGGCAGAGTGTGTTCGCCACGTTCGGCACACGCGATAGCTCGCTGCTCTCTGATTGGTTGAATCGTTTTTTGGACATAGCTCGGTAAGTAATTGTCCGATTAATATGAAACCTTGAAAAGGCACATCCTCGGGTCCCCAGCAATATACCTGGCAAGTTTCAAGTATATCGGACCGGTAGTTGTCGAGAAACAGCGGTCGCATACACACACACAGACAGAGATTAGTGGAATTATAGATACTAGGGCATGCCCGTACTATATATAAGCTAGGACGTGCCCGTACGTGGGTGCCCGTTCCTTGCCAAAAAAAAAAAAAAAAAAAAATTTGTGTAGGGGTGTGTGTGTGTAAACATCCTAGGGCGTGCCCGTACGTGGGTGCAAAAAAACATGCGTGCAAACAACAACAACAAAAAAAAACTTGGAAACCACGTGGCAGTAACGACCACAGAACCCCCCCCCCCCTCTATTTACATGAATGGTTTGGTCCATTCGCAACGACCACAGAACCCCCCCCCCTCTATTTACATGCAATGGTTTGGTCCATTCACAACGCCAAAGCGAACGGCGAACGGCTAAATCGCCATAGCTCGGTAAGTACTTGTCCGATTAATTTCAAACCTTGAAAAGGCACATCCTCGGGTCCCCAGCAATATACCTGGCAAGTTTAAAGTATATCGGACCCGTGGTTGTCGAGAAACAGCGGTCACAGACAAACAAACAAACGTACAAACGTACAAACGTACAAACGTACAAACAAACACACAGAGATTACTGGAATTATAGATAGATATATATATATATATATATATATTGTTACGGAAACGGGGGACGGCTCTCCCGTTAGCAAGGGGGGGTTAATCCCCTTGTCCTGTTAAGCTGGCTGTCTCCGCCAGTCCTGGTACTTGTAACGCTCCTTTGCGAGGTGGGATTGATGAGGGTTATTGGTCAAGGTGTTCTCCCGAATACCTTCACCAATCACTCCACAAAACAGGGAGACAAGTACCGCTCGAACCCCGGTTTTAGATGTTCTCATTGCCGAGCGGTTTTAGCAACACGACGTTCGAGCCATTAACAAAGACTAAACCCGATTCTGAGCATTGGTCAAAATCGCACCACAGGAACTCAATGATGGAAATCACAAAGACGATCGGACGAGCATGAAGAAGAAGACGAAGGTAGGAAGAACAGATATTTATTAACCACTATTTACACAATCAAAGAAACCAAAGGAGAAGGAAAGAAACGAAAGCAATTTACAGAAGAAGAAGACACAGTGCAATTCTTAAACCAAGCTTAACTGACAACACAGTCAGACAGACGACAGTCAGACTTACACGAATGGGGAATGAAGGCATGAACGAATGGCTGGAAGGGGAGGAAGGTTCAGGTGGGACTGCAGACCGGCCGGGCCGGGAGCGAGCAGCCGCCGGCTCTCCACCCTCGGGTCCACACCGCCGGGATGCTTGCAGCAACGCGTCGGAGCTTGTCGTGGCAAGGCTGGTTGGAACAGCGTCTCCCTCACTCGTACTCCCGCAGGTTGCGCATCTCTCTTCACTCGTCTGACTCCCTCAATCCTCTCCCTCCCTCAATCATCTGCCTCCCTCAATCATCTGCCTCCCTCAATCATCTGACGGTGGGGGCTCATGCCACGGGTTTTATAGGCCACACCCTCGAATCTCCTGAACCTCCTCGAAGTTTCTTTCCTCCGCCCTCTCAGGCCAAACCCCTCATGCTTGGTTGGTTGATCGGGGGCTGGCTCACTCCTCCTTCTGATGACGAGGTGGGGCCACACCCTTCTTCTCCGAGTTGACCACGCCGTAATGGAGGCAAATGCAGTTGGTAATGCGATTGGCAATGCGGTTGGCAATGGAGGTTCTGGGGCAATTGAAAGGGGATTCTACCTTATTTCATTTGGTGCAATGCAGAGTCAACTAATGGAAAACAGAGCCTTAAACTGGAACACATAATAATGATATAACTATTTAGAAGGGCCTATGATTTTCTACATGTATGCAATGGACTAGCTAAAGGGACGACCTTTGACCTTTACACAAATGGAGGTATTTATAGGAATCATTACATTATTTACAATGGGGGTATATTTACAATGAATTACACACACAGTGCATGGTTTCCCAAATCCGTTACACTGCCCCCTTCTTCCTCCAGGCACGACCCGGGCCGATAAAACTTTAACTTAATGTGGCACGTAGGTGTAATTCCCTCTACAATTCATCTGACCCTGAGTGTGACAGTTTTAAAACACAAATAAGTATGTCCCACTGTTGCATTGCACCCTGCCTAACAGATTCACACCCACAGGATAACCGAATTACGGAATGGTTTTCAAACTAAACATGAACGGTGGGGAGCATTATTTACAAGTGACGTTAATTGTATTTACACTGCAACCCAGGGCCTGTCATTTTTCTTTTAGGGAACAAAAAGTGAAAATCCAGTGGGAGGGGAGGAGACAGCATGCATTGCATCGACGCACCAGCACCAATAAAGAGCACCAAAACACCAAAGCACCATAAAGCACCAGTCAGTGCACAGTCAGCACCATGCAGTGCACATTGCCCAATACAATTTAAAAAAACAACACTGATGATGGTCTTGCTCTTCTGCTCCCTCTGCTGGCCGTTGTTCTTCCTGATGTTGTCATGTTCTTTGCTTGCGGCCTATTTGGTGGAAATAAAAAGGCACACAACGCGTCCATCTTTTTTTATGTATGGCCAACAGGGTCCGACTATGGGTGGTTCACCTGTATGGCTTGGTGCCACCTCACCGAGGTCCGCAAGCAAGATCTCCCTTGGGCCATCGTGGCCGGTCCCAGCAGAGGGGCGAGGCCCCAACACATTGGGTCCATATGGTGGTGCTCGGCCACAACAACGTGCTCCATAAAGTGGTGCATCGATGCAAGCAGCTGGTTGCGGGAATTTCGGGCACACAGACGCGGCCCCCCCGCACGCTCCCCTCAGTGCCCAGAGAGCACGATCCTTGGTTGAGAGAAGGAAGACAGAGTAGACAGGTGAGTCATGGGTCAGGGTGCAAGGGTACACATCAAACAAGGCAATGAAGAATGAGGGGCGCATGGGAGCGAGCTGAGAAAGGTTTGTACCTACGTACACCCCCATATGTGACCTACACTGCCCCCCTTGCCCCTCCCCGTATTTACAAAATCTACACACTTACCAATTCGTCACTACTGTCTCGACTTCCCCTTATTTCCCTGAATACCAAATTCGTCACCACAATCCCTCTAACCAAATTTGCCACAAATTCAAATTTCTCATCAATTCCTCTTAAGGAGGAAGAGATGGAACATTAAGCACAATGTCACACCCACGTCATGATGCATCTCACAATCCAAACATTTGCACAAAAATAACCAAAACATGGCATGGTGTGGAGTTACGTCACCTCAGGGGAGTGGATGTAGATGGTGCGAGGAGATTTCAATCCTATCTACCTTCTAAATGACTTTACCACACTTTACACTACCCGGGGTCTTTCCCTGCCAAACCATTGGCCATCTTACACTCTATGCGGTTTTGAGAACCAAATTCCCATTGACCAAACTGTGGTGCTCATCAATATGGGGTCTCACTCCCCCGGTTCAACTCCCTGTGCCTTTGCCAATTTCGGGACTGAGTCGTGTGGCTCCCCTAACAGGTCTACTTACCTGTGCACCTCCGCCCCTGAAGTTGCCTCCCGAGCATACCTGCTCCTCACTAACCTATCTGGGGAAGGCCCCCCCTGGTGCTTACCCCCCTCGGTGCCCTCTCTGGCACTGGGCTACCCGGGTCCTTCCTCTGGATCCTCGGGCCCCATTGAACTCTAACTGGCTCCCAGAGCCTACCTGCGGCCTCACCTGGCCGACATCCTAACAGTGGCGGAGTGCTCAACCAACCATACCTCTAACAGGCCACATGCCCAGTCTTTTCCACGTCACTAATGCACCCATCCAAACACCATTCTTCCACATGCACCACAGATGCCAATATCCAACCACAATTTACCTATACCCTCGACCTAACTCGTAAACTACCCTCCCCGGGTATTCGTGATGGGGGTCGTTCCTCCCCATACACTCCTTCGCACCATCCACTCCACTCGACAGTTTCCACCATACTCACTCCACACCATCCATTCCATACTCCATATATTCCAGACCATTTATTCCATACAACCATGCTCACCTGTTCACTTGCACACCTGTGCAATCACACCTGGTGCTTCCTGCACCCTCCTCCTCCAGGACCATTTGCTCAACACAACACACAATCACCATTACTCAGTCATACACTGCTCCGTACACTTTCAATTCTCTAAACCATTGCCTCAGGCACCCAGAGTTTCCCACGCTTACACACACATCCTTCCCGAGCATTGCCTACACATCCTTCCCGAGCATTGCCTAGCAATTCCTCATTTGCTCAATATCAAGATTCTCACACACACGGCATCATCTGATCTACCTGGTGCCCTTCTAACTTGGTGCTCCCCATCTTCCCTTTAAACTAAGCACATACCACGTCATTAACGACCAGCTAATCTACCTACATCCCAGACTACCTGTACAATGTCGCTACTTGCTCCTTATGTCACCTATGGTCATTTTTCTAGATCCCTATACAATTATCCTAACCCGCCCTCGGCGAGCTTACACTGCCATAACCCCATAACTAGTGCTCATGTGCCCCGTATGGATGTGAGGGATGGTGGATTTGCCATCCCACCACCTCGGGCATCTTCTACTATCAATTTTGCCATCAAATTTTCTGCAAATCAAAATTTGACAATCACTACCAATCATTTTTACCAATCATCAAATTTTGCCAATCACCAATTTCCTATCCCTATCAAATGTCCATTATTCTGAGCCTCGGTGCGTCGTTACATTTTCAAAGCTCGGCTTCGCCACGCCGAGCAATGATCACGGGTGGTTCATTTCCTGCAGTTGGATCCGTCCGGCACTCCGTTCAGGGGAGGGGGTTTGCTTTGGCCGAGATCCCAAGGTCCACTTCGGCACGGAGCCTTTCGGTCTCCCGCCCGATGGCCCGATCTCGCCCGGCCGTAACGCCGCAACCACAAGGGGTCGCCATGCCGACCCTTCCTACCTGCCCTCGAACCGGGCCGCCCGCTCCGCTTAGCGGAGCACGGACGCGACCGTGCAGAGCGAGGCCCGGCGCGGATCGCGCACGGCGGTTCCTTTGAAACCTCCGTGATTACTATCCCCGCTGGTTCCCGCAGCACCCAAAGCCCGGCACGAACCGAGGGCTCGCGTCGGCTAAAAGTCGATCTAACCGCTGCTCCGTTTAACGTCGATGCTTCACTTGCATGCTCACACCACGCGTTCCGTTCCTTATTCACACATCCAGGTGTCTCCATACTCTTCGTTATTGTACCTCCTCTTACACACCACCCAGGTACACTCATTACGCTCACAGACTTCGTTACAAACCTGACCACCACACACCTTGGCACACACTCGTCGTTGCACACCTCATCAACACACCTCTTCACGCCCCCTCCTCGGTCACATCCTCTGTGACAACCATGGGTGTGCACTCTTCTGCACACCCGATCACGCGCTTCAATGTGCCCTCTTGCACCACCACCAACTCAGGTGTACATTCCTGCACGCGCTCAACCATTCCAGGTGTGCATTCTTCCATTCCAGGTGTGCATTCTCTCTCACCTGCCACAACCAACTCGTGCTCCGTGTCACTCTCACCACCACGCTCTGTCGTGCGTTCACTCTCACTCTCGACAGCACTCTCACTCCTCGGCGCACACTCTTTCCTCACACACACCTCCGTTCCACACCTTTCTCGCGCGCCTTCTTGCGCACTCTCTCCCGTTACATGCTCCGTACCACTCATGGGGGTGCATTCTTGCACACACCCGATCACCGCCGCACACCCTGGCTCACAAATACCTTCCGCACTCCCCAAAGTCGGACCTGCTTGCACACCTCCTCCTTCCACACACTCTGCACCTGTCGCACACCTCATCAGCGGCCTCTCACGAACGCCCGGGTCTAAACCAGCACCCAAGTTCACTGAATCTCCCCTCACACCATATACATTTCCGATCATATCGCCACTCCCCTCGGCACCTCGTCTTCGCTCCTCCTCCGCCACCTGCAAACTCTTTATTTGGTCAGTAAGCACATCAGCACGATTTGAGCACAGACCTTGTACATAATCCATCACTTCCTCCTTTATCTCCCTCTGAGTTTCCCTCCATCTCTTCTTAATTTCACTTACACCCTCTTCCACATCCTCTAATTTTTGCTTTACCTCTTTCATTTCCTGGTGCGCCGCCTCAATTTCTTCCTCTAAGGCCACCTTGGTCGTCTCTATGTGCGTTCTTACTTCCCGTTCTTTGGTCTCCATTGCCTCTGTCACCTCGTCTAACCTCTTTGTCAACCCCTCATGTACCATCTGACATTCCCTCTTCGTCGCTATAAGTTCCTTTTTTATCTCTTTCTGTGTCGCCTTCAACCCCCCGATTACCGCAGTGTTCTTTTCTACTTGCTCCCCTAACTCCTTTTGTCCCACCGTCAGCTGCTCTACTCCCCTCGTCAGATCTTATATGCCCCCCTGTAACCTAGCCATACTATTTCTTACCTCTTTCTCCATTCGCTCCTCACCCCGCTTTACCTCCTCGCGTACCCCCGTGACCTCTTCGCCCACACCTCGTCTGATCTCCTCCCCCATTTCTCCCATCTCTTTGGTAGATGCCACCCTCATCTGCTCCAAATCATTCCTCTCGGCATCCAATTTGGTTTCTAACCCGATTTTCACCTCCTCTATCTGATTCCCCATCTGTTTAATTTCCCAGGCGGATTGCTCCCCTATTTCCCTCAATTTGCCTTCCATCTTGTCTTCTAGCCCCGTTAACCCATTCTTCACCCCTTTCATCCCGTTGTCTAACCCCTCAAATTTGTTGTCTAAACCCTCAAATTTACTGTCTAAACCCTCAAATTTGGCTTCTAGCCCCCCCCCCCCCCGATTTGATTTCCCATGTCATTCCTCAATTCCCCAATTTGATTTTCCATATTACTTAACCCGTCTGTCAATCCCCCGATTTGATTGCCCAAGTCCCCAATTTGGGCACGAGTACCCCTTGCTTCGTCCCTCATTGCTCCAATTTGGCCTCCCAGCCCCCCTGTTCTCTTCCATGAAGGCCTGCATTTGCAGCATGAATAGCTCCCAGTCCATTGGCGTCACGGGCGCAGCTGCCGCAACCACGTGCGAGCCGCCATTTTGTGCGCCTCCAACCTCATGCGAGGCGCCGCCATCTCGTGCACCTGAAACCTCCGCTACCACATCCTCATTGCTCTCCTCCTCCATTATTACTCCCACTGCCTCCCCGGGATCCTGGGTCGATTCTAAACCCTCTAACTCCCCATCCGGCATCCGGTCGCCTTGATCATCCATGGCACGATTTTAAAATTTAGAATATTAAATAAAATTTTGGCCGCTCCGAATTTTGAGTGCGTTACGCACACTTCGGGTCCGAATCCCACTTCTGACACCAATTGTTACAGAAATGGGGGACGGCTCTCCCGTTAGCAAGGGGGGGTTAATCCCCTTGTCCTGTTAAGCTGGCCATCTCCACCGGTCCTGGTACTTGTAACGCTCCTTTGCGAGGTGGGATTGATCAGGGTTATTGGTCAAGGTGTTATCCTGAATACCTTAACCAATCCCTCCACAAAACAGGTAGACAGGTACCGCTCGAACCACGGTTTTAGATGTTCTCGTTGCCGAGCGGTTTTAGTAACACGACGTTCAAGCCATTAACAAAGACTAAACCCGATTCTGAGCATTGGCCAAAATCGCACCACAGGAACTCAATGATGGAAATCACAAAGACGATCGGACAAGCATGAAGAAGAAGACGAAGGTAGGAAGAACAGATATTTATTAACCACTATTTACACAATCAAAGAAACCAAAGGAGAAGGAAAGAAACGAAAGCAATTTACAGAAGAAGAAGAAGACACAGTGCAATTCTTAAAACAAGCTTAACTTATACCCCAGACAACACAGACAGACAGACGACAGTCAGACTTACACGAATGGGGAATGAAGGCAGGAACGAATGGCTGGAAGGGGAGGAAGGTTCAGGTGGGACTGCAGAACGGCTGGGCCGGGAGCGAGCAACCGCCGGCTCTCCACCCTCGGGTCCACACCGCCGGGATGCTCGCAGCAACGCGTCGGAGCTTGTCGTGGCAAGGCTGGTTGGAACAGCGTCTCCCTCGCTCGTACTCCCGCAGGTTGCGCGTCTCTCTTCACTCGTCTGACTCCCTCAATCCTCTCCCTCCCTCAATCATCTGCCTCCCTCAATCATCTGCCTCCCTCAATCATCTGACGGTGGGGGCTCATGCCACGGGTTTTATAGGCCACACCCTCGAATCTTCCTGAACCTCCTCGAAGTTTCTTTCCTCCGCCCTCTCAGGCCAAACCCCTCATGCTTGGTTGGTTGATCGGGGGCTGGCTCACTCCTCCTTCTGATGACGAGATGGGGCCACACCCTTCTTCTCCGTGTTGACCACGCCGTAATGGAGGCAAATGCATTTGGTAATGCGATTGGCAATGTGGTTGGCAATGGAGGTTCTGGGGCAATTGAAAGGGGATTCTACCTTATTTCATTTGGTGCAATGCAGAGTCAACTAATGGAAAACAGAGCCTTAAACTGGAACACATAATAATGATATAACTATTTAGAAGGGCCTATGATTTTCTATATGTATGCGATGGACTAGCTAAAGGGACGACATTTGACCTTTACACAAGTGGAGGTATTTACAGGAATCATTACATTATTTACAATGGGGGTATATTTACAATGAATTACACACACAGTGCACGGTTTCCCAAATCCGTTACACTGCCCCCTTCTTCCTCCAGGCACGTCCCTGGCCGATAAAACTTTCACTTAATGTGGCACGTTGGTGTAATTCCCTCTATAATTAATCTGACCCTGAGTGTGACAGTTTTAAAACACAAATAAGTATGTCCCGCTGTTGCATTGCACCCTGCCTAACAGATTCACACCCACAGGATAACCGAATTACGGAATGGTTTTCAAACTAAACATGAACGGTGGGGAGCATTATTTACAAGTGACGTTAATTGTATTTACACTGCAACCCAGGACCTGTCATTTTTCTTTTAGGGAACAAAAAGAGAAAATCCTGTGGGAGGGGAGGAGACAGCATGCATTGCATCGACGCACCAGCACCAATAAAGAGCACCAAAACACCAAAGCACCATAAAGCACCAGTCAGTGCACAGTCAGCACCATGCAGTGCACATTGCCCAATACAATAAAAAAAACAACACTGATGATGGTCTTGCTCTTCTGCTCCCTCTGCTGGCCGTTGTTCTTCCTGATGTTGTCATGTTCTTTGCTTGTGGCCTATTTGGGTTAATCCCCATGTCTCTTATCTGGCCGACGCGATCCTGGAAGTTATAACGTCCTTCCCGGGCAGCGTTAGGTCGGGTTTTAAGGCCAAGGGATTCGCTACTACCTAAGTACTAATGCTGTCCGAAAACGAGGGAATAACTCCCGCTCGAATCACGGATATCAGGTGGAAACGCCGAGCGGATAGCGATCCGCGATCCGAGCTGTTAACAATGGCTAACCTGATTATAACAGTTCCGAATCGTGCCGCATTTACCCAATGGAGAAAAGACTAGGACGATCGGATGAGAGGAAACCAGGAAAATAGGAAGAACAGATTGGTTAATTAATTATGTACAAATGAGAAGAGGAAAAGAAAGAATGTACAAGAAAGAAAGAGAAAGGAAAAGTACACAGGGTAGTCTTAAACAGTCTTACTATATTCCCTGGACGCGGGCCCGATCGCTCTCACATTCGGTCTCGGACTTCAGACTCACACGGGGATGCAGATAGTAGGGTGGAATGTCCGGCGATGGTGTCCAGTCTCTGGTCCTCGACCCGTACCAGGCGATGAAACCCGGCAGGCAGCTCTCCGTGTAGCGTAGCGCGAGCGGACAATTATCGTGACGGGGGAAGGTAAACTTGGGCTATCGGCGTACGTAATTGGTGTACCGGCGCTTTTGTATTCGCGCTACCGGTCTTACTCGCTCCAAGCGCCCACTCCCCAATGTCCTGCATGCTGCAATTCTCAGCAATGCGTGCCGCGCGCTCGCCCAGTCAGCCCTCTCGCAAAGCGCAATTCCTTCCAATACCAATCATTGGCTTCAGTTCTCTCGTAAAGCGCACGTCCCAGGTCAAGCGCCTCTCTCTCCCCGATGTCCTTTCGCAATGAGCGCGAGCGAGTCCTTCCAAGTCCTTTCAACCACGATAAATCCTCATGAGGGCTTTGCGTGCACGCTTTTATAACCAAGCCAGCAAACGCACTCGGAGCCCAAAACCACACCCTGTCAGGCGATCTCACCTCAGCCCTGGTTGGCTGGTGTTGGCTTACTGGCTCCGCCTTGATGGCTGGTTGACGTGGCCGCACCTTCATCCTGGCACTCCGCCCCCTTTTCGGGCCTTACCTCGTGGGTTTCTGGGCTGGTTTGAGCGGAAGCCCAGCGAGGTTGTGAACGCTGCTGGCAAAGGCGCGTACCAAATTGGGAGGGCCGATGGGGTATAGACTGGGGAGCGCGTAATGGCGTCGCTTGAAGCGGAGGCTGCCAAAATGAACGGAAGGGCCTACTCTTATTTGATTGATGTAACGTAGATGCAACTATTGGAAAATGGCCTTATCTAAACACAGACTATGAAATAACTGACGTCCTATGGTGACCTATGTGTTGTTTGTGGCCTACCTATGGGGTGCTACCTTTAACCTTTAATGATGTTATATTTATTTACAAGTGTGGGTTCTCAAAACCGCAACAATATATATATATATATATATATATATATATATATATATATATATATATATATATATATATATATATATTGTTGGCTGCAATCTTTTAATCTATTTATTAGTTATCTCTTATAGACCAATAATTATTCTTAGTCTTCGTACTTTTTTGTTTGTTGCTTGTGAATAAAACCGACAATATTATTATGCATGTATCATATACATGATCCAAAATAAGAGCAAGATCAAAGCTAAAATTATGTTGGAGGTTTGATTCCCATATCCTTTGTTCATTAGTCTACCTTCACATTATATTATCGTGATTGAAGGTCACATAATGTTTCATCGCTTTTTGTGTTTTTTTCCTCCAAACTTCTGCATTACCATAACCAATATTAAAAAATATCTTGTACGTTATCTTGAATACTGTCATGCAGAGTGCAAATGTATGAATTAATAAAGATATCAATAATAATATATTTTATTGCATTGTTTGTCAGAATTATATACTTTGGAATGTGGTTTGTTCACAGTGAGAACCATTCTGTAGGAATGAGGGTGTGACCCTCCAAGCAAATACGCAGACTGTCTAAACTCTGTCATCATGTGTGGAGTTTGCCTCTGGAAAATGTTTGGACAGTCGGGAGACTTTTCTGGACCTTGCCATGAGGTTTGGGAAGAGTCAGCTTGGACTTTTAGCCATAGGCCACTCAGTCTGTCAATGCTCAACGTGATGACGTGGCCGTGAATGCAGCTCTCCAGTGCTGCAGAGGAGGGGTATGTTTCAACATGTACAAGGAAATATTTGCCTTTGTCTGAGAGAGAAATCTGGAGAACCAAAGGGCTTCACATTCCTCCACTGATGGTTGTGAATGACAACTTCAGCTTGCCTTTCACGAGCCTCGATTCAGTATTAAAAAAAAAAAAGTTCTCTGTTGAGGATGTGCTCATTCTTGAGACATCATGCATGAGGTCAGACAGTCCATCCCAAGAATGCTGAGCATGAGGAATGACATTTCTGCTGCTGCCAAAAACCAATGTGGGTTTGACCATCAATTCACCAGATGAACCAATGCATGGACGGACAGATATAAAAACCACCTTTCGAGGCGATTTTTCCCCGCAGAGAAGGTGTTTTGCCTTTTTCGGGCACCATTATCCCATTTTCGAAGCAATGTTTTGCTGCCAGATGCTCTTCCTGCCACCAACCCTGTTAGTACACCTCTTGCAACACACAGGGAATTACCAGTGACTGGGACTCAATTTGCTGACCTCAGAAGCATGACAGGCTGAGTCAACCCACATGATGTTGATTCAGCAATCGACCGGGATTCGAACCCAGGATCCTAGGATCCCAAACCGGCACCCTAACCGCTAAGCCAATACCAGGCTCTGGAGAGACAGATATAAAGGAAGCAAATCCCAAGTTACTTAAATCTAAGTTTTCGGGGAGTCTCATTCTTTGTTCTGTGTTAGGGGAGTCTCATCATTTGTTTTGCATTTGTCTTTCCATGTTCCATTGGAATGAATTCGTTCTGCTAAGTCTGCACTTTTGTAGAGTAACCAGGAGGAAATTACTGGAAGAAAATGTCCGTACTGCAGGAGCTGGGAGTAGAGTGATGTAGACTGAAGGAGAGGTAGTAAAACACAGAGAGGCTACTGACCTTTCAGAGATGTGAAAGCAACAGGCCTTGTTCTTCAGCTTCATTATGGGAGATGCCAATAATGTTGAAATTTTTATATTCCACAAAATCTAGGATTAACGGCTGTGATGCCAGAGTGGTCCATGGGGGAGAGTTGTAATCCATTCAGCTACGGCCAAAGCCTTATAGGCTGAGTAGTTTTGATTATGAGGAATGACTTGGAACGATGTAGGATGCCGAGTCTGCGGCTGTCATTGGAGGCCAAGAATTGCTATCTGGTTTGTCCATAATAAGTTGTGGCTCGCAGTGAGGCCGATAAATTCAAAAGATTAAATCCCTTCCAAGGGATGTTGACTCCCATTGGGACTTCAAGTTGGCAGGACATCATCATCTAATGTCATCCTCCATCCATATTCACAATATTTTTTGGCGAGAATAGTGGTTCTTGAAGCTCAATGTGTTATGTAGGCCACACCCCCACACACAACTTACTTCCTATGTATCCATTTAAAAACAAGACCGAAAGTCTAACAGTGGCATAGCCAGGCTTGTTTGATATATCACTTGAAGAGGATAGTGACCTGGGAGGGGATACCAGTTTACAAATAATGTAATTACTGTATTATTTTTTTTGAAGTACCTTATAAGTCTCGAAGCTGTCGGTCATCATGGAAGTGAAGAAATTGCATTGAGACACTGATTTATTCAATATGTTTCGAGTCAACAATGAACCAACCATACACCGCTTCAATCGAGTAACTTTACAGTCATGACAAAGGGATTGCAGTGTTGTGATTATATTTGGTATTTTTTATTTTTAACGATGTTATTATTATTATTATGAAAACGATAATACTGTATTAAGAGACACTGGTTTATTCAATATGTTTTGAGTCAACAATGAACCAACCATACACCGCTTCAATCGAGTAACTTTACAGTCTCGACAAAGGGATTGCAGTGTTGTGATTATATTTGGTATATTTTTATTATTAACCATATTATTATTATTATTATTATTATTATGAAAACGATAATACTGTATTAAGAGACACTGGTTTATTCATTATGTTTCTCGTCAACAATGAACCAACCATACACCGCTTCAATTGAGTAACTTTACAGTCACGACAAAGGGATTGCAGTGTTGTGATTATATTTAGTATATTTTTATTATTAACGATATTATTATTATTATGAAAACGATAATACTGTGACTGAGTGCCGCAGTTAAGAAACCTGGACTAAGTTGTCCGAAGCAGGCTGAAGGTGAGGCATGAAGCCTAAGGCCTATACGTACTGTGTCATTGGAAGACCGGTAACACCTATCCTTTCGATATTTGATGATCATTTTAACAATCGGTTTGTTTGTGTTTCACACTGAATGAATGACGTAAAGGTAGAACATGCAGATTGTGATGCATGACAGGTT
Source organism: Myxine glutinosa (assembly GCF_964187855.1). Taxonomy (NCBI): domain Eukaryota; kingdom Metazoa; phylum Chordata; class Myxini; order Myxiniformes; family Myxinidae; genus Myxine; species Myxine glutinosa. The sequence goes on from NC_136270.1 coordinate 51,908,472, forward strand.
CAATGACCATATGTCCGGCCTGAATGGCATAGGAATCAAAATGGCGATGTGTGGAGTTAGCCGTTGCACCGCCGTAATTACATCACATCACCCCTGTCATGTGACCAGATCCTCAATTCTGATTGGTGTATGTTTGAGGGGACAGACATACATACATACATACATACATACATACATACGGACAGACACACACTGTTCTCGACAGCTTTGCCCTATGGGCGACGCGGTAAAAAAAAGTTTTGTATCTGTTATCTGACAGTTAATGCAATACAAATCAATATTCTGTAATCTGTAGTTACAAGTAATCGGATCACTGGTTGCCCTTCACGCTGAATTACTTTTGCTGCAATCTTCCATTGTTTGTTTTGCTTATTGGGTTGAGCAGGTACTCAATTTGTGAGAGTATGTCTGGAAATATTTGTTTTCACCCATATCACCACCATTGCCAGAATGTTTACCTTTGGCATCCGTGACGGCACATGAGTCTGCGCTAATGTCTACGCACTCAGTCACAGTAAGTTTGAGAGAAATTGCATGATCTTTGCACACAAACTAGTAGGCTTCCAATCAGCAATCAGGCAAAATATTTAAAATAAATAATACTGTAATACTTTTTTCGGGTACAGGATAGCTACAGTGTGACTTTAAATGCAAGAATTAGGTTAAAGGTTGGTTATGTCATTTAATATCTGAATAAGTTCGCATTGATCATTCTTGTAATGTCTGCATAGGTACACTCAAGGATTATCAATTTTATATATGAACCTACTACTACTACTATACTACAACTACTACTATGACTACTACAACTACTACTACTACAACTACTACTACTACAACTACTACTACTACTACTATAACTACTACTACTGCAACTACTACTAACTACTATGACAACTACTACAACAACTACTACTACAAAACCTGGACTATAAATGGTGCACTTTGTAGGGTCTCCCCACAAGATACTTTGCTCTTATTTGTATAAATGTGTTATTTGGCGTTCTTTTTTTGGTGTTCTTGGGCGTTCTTTTACCTTCCCCTTATCTGTCTTGGTAGTGCTTTCTCTTCAAAATGCTCTTCCTTGTCTACTGTAGTTCAAACCATGGACTTGCAGAGATGAGGAATTGAGCGACATTAAACTGGGAACATATGTTTGCCTGAGCTTTCATGAGCTCTGAGCGCAAATCTCTATAGCCTTTCCAACAAAAGCACTACTACAACTACTACTACTGCAACTACTATGACTACTACTACTACAACTACTACTACAACTACTACTCCAACTAGAACTACTACTACTACTACTACTACTACAACTACTACTACTGAAACTACTACTAACTACTATGACTACTGCTACAACAACTACTACTACTACAACTACTACTACTGCAACTACTATGACTACTACTACTACAACTACTACTACAACTACTACTCCAACTACAACTACTACTACTACTACTACTACTACAACTACTACTACTGAAACTACTACTAACTACTATGACTACTACTACAACAACTACTACTACTACAACTACTACTACTACAACTACTACTACTACTACTACTACTACTACTATAACTACTACTGCAACTACTACTAACTACTATGATAACTACTACAACAACTACTACTACAAAACCTGGACTATAAATGGTGCACTTTGTAGGGTCTCCCCACAAGATACTTTGCTCTTATTTGTATAAATGTGTTATTTGGCGTTCTTTTTTTGGTGTTCTTGGGCGTTCTTTTACCTTCCCCTTATCTGTCTTGGTAGTGCTTTCTCTTCAAAATGCTCTTCCTTGTCTACTGTAGTTCAAACCATGGACTTGCAGAGATGAGGAATTGAGCGACATTAAACTGGGAACATATGTTTGCCTGAGCTTTCATGAGCTCTGAGCGCAAATCTCTATAGCCTTTCCAACAAAAGCACTACTACAACTACTACTACTGCAACTACTATGACTACTACTACTACAACTACTACTACAACTACTACTCCAACTACAACTACTACTACTACTACTACTACTACAACTACTACTACTGAAACTACTACTAACTACTATGACTACTACTACAACAACTACTACTACTACAACTACTACTACTGCAACTACTATGACTACTACTACTACTACAACTACTACTACAACTACTACTACAACTACTACTACTACTACTACAACTACTACTCCAACTACTACTACTACTACTACAACTACTACTACTGCAACTACTACTAACTACTATGACTACTACTACAACAACTACTACTACAACTACTACTACTGCAACTACTATGACTACTACTACTACTACTACTACTACTATTAATAATATTACTACCATTACACCTACTACAACTCCTACTACTACAACAACTACTGCTACTACAACTACTACTATTAATAAAATTACTACGACTACGACTACTACTGCTGCTGCTGTTCTCTTTCTGTGCTGCTTTTCCTGAAAATAATATTCAGTGACACAAAAGCAGCTCCATAGCAAGGCATACACTGGGGAGTTTGTCTTTGCCTTCCCAGCAGTAGGAATTTAGAATTTGTTGAGACTGGTGGCGATAACTCACCTACTCTTTGCAAAAGCCACCGTAGATAATTTAACGTTCACCAGGTAACTTTAGCAGACGGACACCCAGCTTACCATCCACGCACATTGCACATTGATGCCTCGCCCTGCCCATGAAGCACCGATCTGAGTGTTGGATATTGAGCCAGACGTTTGCATTTTACCTGTGGAGGTGACGTACATATTGTACATTAAAAATATGTTAAAATGGTGATAGTCTGGATCTACCTGGTAAAGAAAGATGATTGCAGCAGGGGGCGCCGTAAGCAAAATCCTTGCATCTTGAAGTTCAAACAGCATGGAAAAGATTCACAACTGGAAGAAAAGGAAATCAAGGATACAATTCCAATTCTCACATTTTTGGAAACTCATACAACAATTACTTTGCTATTGAAACAATTTTGTTGCTGCATTTATTCATGCATTTGGTTTTGAAGATCTACAATTTAGAGGAAACTTTTGTGACAGACCAACTGAATTAGGTAAATGGCAAATCACCTCCTCAACTATTGTTCTCTCCCCAGGTGAAATGAGGCTTGTAATTAAACTCACCTATCTGTGGTGCACTGGATAACTGTGATTGAAACAAATTATACCATAAGGTCAAACCTACAGATGTAACTGGAGGAAGATGGAGAACAGGATTTGGGTGATAGATTGAGCCATTGAGGGATTGCCCCATAAAAGACTGTTGTACGAGTTGAAATGTATATAGAGGTTCTGAGTCTGGGAGGTCGGTGGTTCAAATCCCAGCTGAGGCATACCAAAGGATTTATTTTATTTTTAAATGGTGCGTGCTGCTTCCTTGCTTGATGCTTAGCATTGAACAGGATTAGCGTGGATCTGCTGGCTACTCTCACCTCACCACACATCACTACTGGGGCACAGGCAGGTTTTAACTTAGCATCAGGTATGTTAGATCAGGTCATTGAAAGGATCACACCATGCCTCACCATTCTATATTCCTTATAATAAAATGTACTTTTGTAAGGATGTCGTGGGGGTGGGGTAATATCACAAGTCACAAAACCCCTTGGGGGGTGGGGGGGGGATATTGACTTGTAATAACATTAATCTTATGCTATTATCATTTGTGTTATTACTTTTGGTATTAGAAGCGGCCTTGAAAAATGCCACGGAAGGGGCAGGAAGGGTCATGTTATTACCGCTGTTGGGTATATGGATTACAGTAGGTCTACGCTCAGGTCCGTTTAAATGTAGATTGCCTCATGGATGTCAGGATTCCTCCGAATTTTTTTCAGTTTAGCGTTAAACAGCAGTAGCGACTGTTTAAGAAGGTAGTCATACGTGTTTGTGGTTTATAAAATTTTTATCTCTGGTAGGGGCCGTTGCTCTCATGAAAACACCACGATATGCTCTATTTATATGCGTGAACATGGCGTTTGGCCAAGGAGGAAAAACCCCTTGGGGAGTGTGGATATTATTAGTATTAATATTGATTTGCAATAAAAAAAATATTGTGCTATTATCCATGTCTTTGTTATTACTTTTGTTATTAGAAGCGGCCTTGGAAAAACACCACTATGAAGCTATCTTAACATGGATATACACCTTAACACGCAACCCCCTTGGTGGGGATAAACCCCCTTGGGGAAAGGGGGGAGTTAAATAGCTACAACCTCCTTCGTGGGACCCTAGGTATCCCTGTCAAGTTTTGTTGCGATTGGATAAGTAGCGATCAAATGCATCGCGATCATAAAAAAAATCAGTCAAACAGGCATACAGGCAACAAATCGTGTATTTTAGTATGATTGAGCACAGACAAACAACACTGGGAAGGCAATGGCAAACAACTCAAAATAACTCTTGCCAAGAAACTACTTAGTTTTACGTGTTCCTCCCCAAACCCCGGTTACAGTGCACCTCAGAGTCTCGAGAATGAACGCGGCAGAAAGATTTGTTATTTTGAGTGTTCTAATAAACCATGGTAGAACCACACCAATGCCATTGTAAAACAAAACAAGCAATTGTATTAAGAACTCTCACATACACAATAACAACACTATTCAATAAAGTACAATGAAAATGTCACTTGCATCAAATGAACAATACATATGATGGTACCATCATTCCCCAATGCTCTCAAAGCAATAAACTCACGACACGCCAAACGTGATTGGAATGTAACACTCCCCAAAGTCTGTGCATTAATCCCCACGCTGGTTGAAGCCGTGCAGAACGATGAGAACAACAGGCAGGTATCGGCACGGCAGTGGACGAGGAGTTACGAGGTGAGAGGTCGATATGGGAATTGAGCCAATATGGAAACCAACGGCGATCAACTCAACGATGTCGATATGGGAATCTCAATGACAAAACAAGATGCACCGAGCGGACGACCTCTTCGAGGACAAAATGGCGAATCAGCCTGCAATGGAGACTCTTGCTTTCCCACCAACAATAGCTCACACTTGGTAATAAAACCTGAGACGCAGGTTTAATTGCAATCGTAATATAGGACGATGTCACGGGCAATCCCTTTCACGGGAAGCCTCAACTCATTCGCGACCAATATCAAAAAAGTCTGCTCTCAGCCTCGATGTGATTCCTGGCTGTCTCCTCCTCTCCCTGCCGATCTTCTCCTCTCTTCCTGCCGACTTTTTCTTTCTCCTCTTCCGGCCTCTTTGCCGCGTCTTCCTTTTTCCTTCACAAACGTTTCTTTTTACCTTTTACTAAAGTCATCTCCATTTCACACAAAAATCTTAACAACAATATTAACTGAAACTAAAAATCCTACAAGTATATAATCTATCTATAATTCCAGTAATCTCTGTCTGTACGTTTGTACGTTTGTACGTTTGTACGTTTGTCTGTGACCGCTGTTTCTCGACAACCACGGGTCCGATATACTTTAAACTTGCCAGGTATATTGCTGGGGACCCGAGGATGTGCCTTTTCAAGGTTTGAAATTAATCGGACAAGTACTTACCGAGCTATGGCGATTTAGCCGTTCGCCGTTCGCTTTGGCGTTGCGAATGGACCAAACCATTGCATGTAAATAGAGGGGGGGGATTGTCACCACTCGCAAGCCGTTCGCTTTGGACCAAACCATTTCATGTAAATAGAGGGGGGGGATATAATTTTAGATATAGATATAGTACGGGCATGCCCTAGTAACAACAAAGGCAGAAGTGACAGATCCGTAACAATAGGCAGCACTAATGCTCCGGGAGAGTATATGGTACAGGTTGTTTTTTTTAGGTTAACGCTTTAAGAAGCTTGAATATTGATGTTTCACTGAGAACTTCCTACTGTTGTGTAAAGCATTCTTGCAAGGTGGTGATTTTTTTTTTTGAATGAATATCACAATATCCTACAAGTCAGTAATGACTACCAAACTATTAAAATACCAGTCAGTACCAGTCAGGAGTAATAGCATACCAAAATGGCAACCCCCAACCCCAACAATCATGTGAACTTGACACAAAGGTCGCTATCCACACCATGCACAAACAATGCTGTATTTACCCAATACTAGCCCTCAGGGTGCGACGATCTTTCATCATTCCTCATGCTCAATTCCACTCCCTTTCTTGTTCCACAGCTTGCATGGTTCCGATGAGTTTTTGAGTTTTGTGCTTCACACCGTCACACCAAGTCACTTTCTTATTGTGGTGGTGGGGAGAAGATTTTAGGTAATGAGCTTCTGGTGTTGGAGGGAAGATTTTAGTTATGAGCTTTTGGTGTTGGAGAGAAGATTTTAGGTAATGAGCTTCTGGAGTTGGAGAGAAAATTTTAGGTAATGAGTTTCTGGTGTTGGAGAGAAGATTTTAGGTAATGAGTTTCTGGTGTTGGAGAGAAGATTTTAGGTAATGAGCTTCTGGTGTTGGAGAGAAGATTTTAGGTAATGAGCTTCTGGAGTTGGAGAGAAAATTTTAGGTAATGAGTTTCTAGTGTTGGAGAGAAGATTTTAGGTAATGAGCTTTTGGTGTTGGAGAGAAGATTTTAGGTAATGAGCTTTTGGTGTTGGAGAGAAGATTTTAGGTAATGAGCTTTTGGTGTTGGAGAGAAGATTTTAGGTAATGAGTTTCTGGTGTTGGAGAGAAGATTTTAGGTAATGAGCTTTTGGTGTTGGAGAGAAGATTTTAGGTAATGAGCTTTTGGTGTTGGAGAGAAGATTTTAGGAAATGAGCTTTTGGTGTTGGAGAGAAGATTTTAGGTAATGAGCTTCTGGTGCTGGAGAGAAAATTTTAGGTAATGAGTTTCTGGTGTTGGAGAGAAGATTTTAGGTAATGAGCTTCTGGTGTTGGAGAGAAGATTTTAGGTAATGAGCTTCTGGTGTTGGAGAGAAGATTTTAGGTAATAAACTTCTGGTATTGGAGAGAAAATTTTAGGTAATGTACTTCTGGTGTTGGAAAGAATATTTTAGGTAATGAGCTTCTGGTGTTGGAGAGAAGATTTTAGGTAATGTGTTTCTGGTGTTGGAAAGAAGATTTTAGGTAATGTGTTTCTGGTGTTGGAAAGAATATTTTAGGTAATGAGCTTCTGGTGTTGGAGAGAAGATTTTAGGTAATGTGTTTCTGGTGTTGGAAAGAATATTTTAGGTAATGTGTTTCTGGTGTTGGAAAGAATATTTTAGGGAATGAGCTTCTTGTGTTGGAGAGAAAATTTTAGGTAATGTACTTCTGGTGTTGGAAAGAATATTTTAGGTAATGAGCTTCTGGTGTTGGAGAGAAGATTTTAGGTAATGTGTTTCTGGTGTTGGAAAGAATATTTTAGGTAATGTGTTTCTGGTGTTGGAAAGAATATTTTAGGTAATGTGTTTCTTGTGTTGGAGAGAAAATTTTAGGTAATGTACTTCTGGTGTTGGAAAGAATATTTTAGGTAATGAGCTTCTGGTGTTGGAGAGAAGATTTTAGGTAATGTGTTTCTGGTGTTGGAAAGAATATTTTAGGTAATGTGTTTCTGGTGTTGGAAAGAATATTTTAGGGAATGAGCTTCTTGTGTTGGAGAGAATATTTTAGGTAATGTACTTCTGGTGTTGGAAAGAATATTTTAGGTAATGAGCTTCTGGTGTTGGAGAGAAGATTTTAGGTAATGTGTTTCTGGTGTTGGAAAGAATATTTTAGGTAATGTGTTTCTGGTGTTGGAAAGAATATTTTAGGGAATGAGCTTCTGGTGTTGGAGAGAAGATTTTAGGTAATGAACTTCTGGTGTAGGAGAGAAGATTTTAAGTAATGAGCTTCTTGTGTTGGAGAGAAGATTTTAGGTAATGAACTTCTGGTGTTGGAGAGAAGATTTTAAGTAATGAACTTCTGGTGTTGGAGAGAAGATTTTAGGTAATGAACTTCTGGTGTTGGAGAGAAGATTTTAGGTAATGAACTTCTGGTGTTGGAGAGAAGATTTTAAGTAATGAACTTTGGGTTTTGGAGAGAAGATTTTAATTAATGAACTTCTGGTTCTGGAGAGAAGATTTTAGGTAATGAGCTTCTTCTTCCACCTTCCACACTCTTCCACACTTTCCACATTCGATCGAATTCTTCCCTCCAGGTCTTCAGGACAGCTGTTCACCACCATCTCAGGTCATCCCCCATCCAAAGACATGATCTTTTGTGCACACGTTAAACCAGCCCCAACTACTCCCAAAATTTTCCTTATCATATTGTTACCTTTTTCAATCGGCTCGTTTTGGTTGTGACTTGACCCATTCAGGTTGTGACTTGACCTCAGAGATTTGAGACTTGACTTGAGACTCCCTTGCATTCTCTCTTACCCCTCATCGTTACCTACATCCCTTGTTTATCCGTCTCCATCTACCTTCTCCCTCCACCATGCTGTCGGCGTTTTCCCATTTTTTTTTTTGTATACAAGATCGAGGCTCATGTAAGAGCTAACATTGATCACAAAAAGACAAACTGACACATAAAACATAAAACATATGATAAAGGGAGCGGGAGAACAAGATGGAGAGCAGGGACATCAGGAGATCTGTGGGAGGGAGAGGGGTTGGGGGGAGGAGGCATGGGAAGGGGTGGGGGTGGGAGAGGTAAAAAAAACAACACATGGACACTGCTCGGATTTCCAGGAAAGAAGTCGGTATTTCAAAAATGGGGATCTGGGGTGAATTAACTGGGGTAGAAAAGATCAAGGTTTGGATGGGGGAAGATAAGAGATGGTGGTGAACAGCTGTTTTAAAGACCTGGTGGGAGGAGTGGGATTTAAGAGAGTGGGGGAGTTTGTTCCAGAGGCGGGAGAAATGAGGAATGAGTCGCATCCTTTCTCCTGCTATTCCCTTCGTCGCTGTGTCCTAGCTCTTCCATGAGCCTAGACCACCTATAAAAAGGGTAAGAATCCATGAGAAGTTGTGTGGCCAGTTGGGCGTTAAACCCTTGAGGCTTAAAGGTTTCTTTTGAGTTTTCTTGTAATCAAGGAATTTGGGAGACAAACATAGCTGTGCACCACCGGTATTCCCAAGAGCAATCAGTAAACAGGAAATTGGCATCTAGGATAAGTAAGGATGAGGTAGGGCAGGCTGCAGATCCCAAGACTCAGAGAAAAGTATCTTGGCAAGGTGTGACCAGTTTTTGGATTGTTTTCATCGAGAAAATTGTCTTTCTTTATTTCAATCAACAATTCAATACAAAAAAGGGAGTCGGTCTTGTAAAAGAGCTTTTGCAATCGCACGGTAGAAGATGAAAGCTGTGTTCATGTTTTTTTTTCTACGAATGAAGTGTCTGGCTGGAGAATCAGAGGGGAAGAAGATGATTGTAGAGGTGTGTGTGGTCATAACGCCCCGCCTTATTTTCTCGCTCCTCCCCTGGACGGGGCCACTCAGATGTCGCATGTTGTGAGGATATGGGTGGGACGCACAGTCAGTCAACTTTGCACTTTTTGGCTCCCACATTCGGCACTGTCGACTTCACGGCCATCTCGGCAGTTCTCCTTTGTGGAGGAGTCACGGTCCATATAAAAAGAAGTGTATACACACCTAGCTTCTGCTGTTCGAACGCAGCATTAAGGTAACGCATGCCTGATTTCGTACCTTACCATAGTTTGCCCTAACTTTGTTTGTGTTAAAATGTTTCAACTTATTAGTACCATGGGTATGCGAAAGGAGTGTCATGATCAATTCCGGTATTTGTGAGGGGCCTGGATGGGTTGTTTTCCAGGCGCACTCATTATACATGACCACAAACCTCCCAAATGCACTAACTTGAAGTTATTTGAATAAAGTATTGATTCCTTCCAGACTTACCTGCCCAGTTTTCTCCGCATTGTCCTTTGCAATGGCTCGCAATTGTTTATCAATAAAATCGTCTGATCTTTGGAAACCGTACGTTGAATTGTCTCCTGAGTTCTTACAGTGGGCTTTTTACTTGATTTTAACTAGAACAAGTAATTTAAAAAACATTTTGCTAATGTAAAAGGATGTTGTGATGGTATGTCAAAGAGTATGTAAACAAGGTAGGGATGGTCACAATAAATTTCATGTGGAACCATCCCTACATCCTTCTTGGAATAACGTTTGTTGCCCACACTTGGGAATTCAGGTCGCAACATTTTGTGACTTGCGATGTAACTCGGACTTGACGAAATTGACTTGAGACTCTGACTTGAGACTTGGTGTCTCGGGAGTGGAAACCACCAGTCTTACCAATGTAGAAAGAACAATTTTATTAAAACCACTCGGCGCGCTCCGCGCACCTCACCGCACGTCGTTTCAGAGGGGTAGGCATCTTTGACCATTTCGGTGTCTTTTGGGTCTTCATGGTGTTTTGGGTCTTCGGGGTGTTTTGGGTCTTCGGGGTGTTTTGGGTCTTTGGGGTGTTTTGGGTCTTCGGGGTGTTTTGGGTCTTCGGGGTGTTTTTGGTCTACGGGGTGTTTTGGGTCTTCGGGGTGTTTTGGGTCTTCAGGGTGTTTTGGGTCTTCGGGGTGCTTTGGGTCTTCAGGGCGTTTTGGGTCTTCGGGGTGTTTTGGGGTCATTTGGGTTTTTGGGTATTCAGGGTCTTTTTGAGCCTTGGGGCCTTGAAGGGTATTTTGGGTCTTTGGGGTCTTTGGAGGTCTTCAGGGTATGTTGGGTCTTTGGGGGTCATGGTGGTCTGAAGGGTCTTGGGGGAATTAAAGGGTCGTCAAAGGTCTGAGGGGTCTCAGCAGTCTTAACGCAATTAAGAGGGTGGTAATTTTATTTGAAGAAGAAGAAGACGTTTTCGTCGCATATAAACATACATACATACATACATACATACATACATACATACATATATACATACATACATACATACATACATATATACATACATACATACATACCGAACCATATACATTTGCTCTATTATATAAGAATATAATAAGATTATAATAAGAGGTCATCGACATCAGTGTCAAATTGGGGAAACTTGGCCCCGCAGACACGTCCAGACTGGTTAAAATGATTTTGTGACGATTTAAATGTCATTTGACTTGGATTATTTAAACTTCGTCAATAATTGTAAATTATATCACGCCCACAATTGAAGATAAAAAGTTATACATTTCATTGCTACAAGTGAAACCTGACCTCAAAGACTTGAGACTTGCTTTGAGACAACCTCAAAGACTTCAGACTTGCTTTGATACTTGCTTTGAGACTTGACCTCAAAGACTTGAGATTTGACTTAAGACTAGCTTTTAGACTTGACCTCAAAGACTTGAGACTTGACCTTAAAAACTTGAGGCTTGACTTGAGACTTGCTTTAAGATGACCTCAAAGACTTGTGACTTGCTTTGAGACTTAACATCAAAGACTTGAGACTTGACTTGAGACTTGAGTTTGAGACTTCACCTCAAAGACTTGAGACTTGACCTCAAAGACTTGAGACTTGACCTCAAAGACTTGAGGCTTGACTTGAGACTTGCTTTGAGACTTGACCTCAAAGACTTGAGACTTGCTTTGAGACTTGACCTCAAAGACTTGAAACTTGACCTCAAAGACTTGAGACTTGACTTGAGACTTGCTTGGAGAGTTGACCTCAAAGACTTGAGACTTGCTTTGAGACTTGACCTCAAAGACGTGAGACTTGCTTTGAGACTTGACCTCAAAGTCTTGAGACTGATTCGCCTGATTATATGTTTCTTATAACACTATTATGTTTCTATATGCAAGTAAACTAGAACGGCACTCAGCAGAGAGCATACCTCCACCAGAATAAACAGTTTATATACCAAATACACCAGATATATTGTATACCACTGATAGGTCAGATCTGGATCTGACATGAGCCAAAATCTAATCAGCTTGTTCTTGTCATCTACCCAACTCATCCACCAAGTTTTGTAACAAGTCATCCACAACGTTTTGAGATATCGTGCTGCTGTATATATCGTTTTTTGGCCTTATAACTCACAATGGTGAAGAATCACTTTTTAAAATTCTCTGATCCAGATTCAGATTCGAATCTTCACCAACATCGAATCATTTCGTGCGTGTCACACACCCAACCTCCTCACCAAATTTCGTGAGAATTTGTCCACAACCTTTTGAGATATTTTATTCACAGACAGACAGACACAGACTTCAGTGATGGATATAATAATTAAAATCTCCCTTCCCGTTCCACATTGAATTATTTGATTCTACGTGTAAACAATTTAAACATAAGCTGATGTTATTGACTAGTCTCATGTACATATTGTGTTCAAGTCGGTACACTAGATATGAGAAGTAAATTTAACATAAATATATTTTTGCTGGGAACAAAACAAAAAATGTCCACTGTATGAAGTTGAACTTCAGAACATTAAGTTAAAGCAAAAACATTAAGTTAATGAAAAACATTAAGTTAAAGAAAAACATTAAGTTAAGGAAAAACATTAAGTTAAAGAAAAACATTAAGTTAAGGAAAAACATTAAGTTAAAGAAAAACATTAAGTTAAGGAAAAACATTAAGTTAAAGAAAAACATTAAGTTAAAGAAAAACATTAAGTTAAGGAAAAACATTAAGTTAAGGAAAAACATTAAGTTAAAGAAAAACATTAAGTTAAGGAAAAACATTAAGTTAAAGAAAAACATTAAGTTAAGGAAAAACATTAAGTTAAAGAAAAACATTAAGTTAAAGAAAAACATTAAGTTAAGGAAAAACATTAAGTTAAAGAAAAACATTAAGTTAAGGAAAAACATTAAGTTAAAGAAAAACATTAAGTTAAGGAAAAACATTAAGTTAAAGAAAAACATTAAGTTAAGGAAAAACATATGGAAAACCTCTTGAGGAAAAACGTTAAGGAAAAATGTGAAGGAAAAACCTCTTGTTCATATGTGTGTTGTACCGTCCACCAAACAGTGATGACTCCATCTACATCTCGCTGTCTGATGATATGGACCAACTTCTATCTACTCATCCCAACTCTCTCTTCCTCATATGTGGTGATTTCAACTGTCATCATGCCAGTTGGCTGGGTGTGGGTACCTCTCTCACCAGCCATGGCTCCTCAGCAAAGGACTTCTGCGACTCACTGGGACTGACACAATCTGTCAATTTCCCGACCCGGATCTCAGTCAACGGAACATCTTCTCTTCTGGACTTGGTTATGACTAACTTCCCTGAAAATGTCTGCTGCTCTTCTTCTGCTCCGATCGGATCATCTGATCATGTCCTTGTTAAAGTGGACATCTCTCTGACCATCCTCAGGGAGCCTGCTCAGCGTCGACGAGTCTGGCATTTCACTCAGGCCAACTGGCACGGTCTTCAAGCAGCCATCAATCATCTGGACTGGTCTCCCATCTCTACCACCTCTGACATCAACTCATCCTGGGAATTCTTCCAAAGTAAATTGCTCTCTCTCATGCACAGATTTATCCCATCTCGTCTTCAGTTGTCATACCCTTCCTCCCGTCCATGGTACACGGAATCTTGTGGTGAGGCTGTTGCCCAGAAACAACTTGCCTTCGTCTCCTGGAAAGCAAATCCAACAGAAGGAAATCTCATTTCCTTTCACAAAGCCCGAAACAAGTGTGTGTCCACCCTCAGGAGAGCCAGGAAACAATATCTCTCCGTTCTCAAGAACGAACTCTCTTATCTGTCTCCCTCTTCCAAATCCTGGTGGCGTCTGGTCAAATCCGTTTCTGGTGTTTGTTCCCCCTCCATCCCCTCCCTTACCTCAAATGGCTAAACAGCTGACTCCGCACGTGAAAAAGCTGAATGCCTCAACTCTGTGTTTGCGTCTAAATCTTGTGTCCCAAACCCATCCCTCTCTGTACCCACCATACCCAGTCGTACCCTGCTGCTCCTGGACTCCGTGTCCTTTCCTCCTGACAAGGTGGAAAAGTTTCTGTCAACCCTCGACTCTGATTCTGCAACTCGACCCGACGGCATCAGCCCACGGGTCCTAAAATCCTGCTCTGCTGCTCTATCTCACCCTCTCTCTGTTCTCTTCACCCTCTGTTTTGCTCAAGGTCAACTGCCATCTGCTTGGAAATCAGCCAACATCACTGCTTTGCACAAAAAAGGTGCAAAAACAGATCCTAGCAACTACAGACCAATCAGCCTTCTCCCAATTATCAGCAAAGTCATGGAATCCATCATTGCTTCGGATATGAAATCTTTCCCCTTCTCCAATGGCTTGATCTCTGATCATCAATTTGGTTTCAGACCAGGTCACTCTACTCTGGACATGCTGCTTCTGCTGTCTCAACAATGGATGGAGGTCCTCAATGCCAAACAGGAAATTAGAGCTGTCTCCCTCGACATATCACGTGCCTTCGACATGGTCTGGCACCCCGCTCTGCTCACCAAACTCTCCTCCTTTGGTATCCATGGAAATCTCCATGCATGGCTGGCGGACTTCCTCTCTAGTCGTCGTCAACGTGTGGCCCTGAATGGGTTTCTCTCATCTCCTCTTCCTGTCCAGGCTGGAGTTCCCCAAGGCAGTGTTCTGGGCCCTGTGCTTTTTCTGGTCTTCATCAATGATCTCTCTGACTCTCTCGAAAATCCTCTCTATCTCTTTGCTGATGACTCCACTCTCTGCCGCTCCATTCCTCTTCCCTCAGATCGGCAGTCTGCTGCCTCCTCACTCTCTGAAGACCTGGACAAAATCACAGACTGGTCAAACAAGTGGAACATGTCTTTCAATCCTGACAAATCTCACACTCTTACTATGCCTTTCCGAAAAGATCGACTGGACAACCCTCCCATCTACTTTCTCAACAATCCTCTCCAAGAAGTTCTGTCGCTCAAGATTTTGGGTCTCACTATCTGCCATGATCTTTCTTGGGAAAACCACATTTCCAAGCTGGCCTCCAAAGCCAGTCGCCGACTGGGCATCCTCCGTCGTGCGAAGTCCTTCCTCGGCACACCTGAGCTCCTCACCACATACAAGGCTTTCATCCGCAGCTCAATGGAATACTGTTCTCCCCTATGGGCCGGTGCTCCTGCCTCACACCTTGCTCGGCTTCACGCTGTTGAAACCAAAGCTTTCAGAATTATTGGAATCTCCCGCGATGAAGCTATCTCTGAGGGCCTTTCACTCACTCACCGCAGGCAGGTAGGTGGTCTTTCTGTCTTCTACCGACTCCTCTCCGGCCTTGCACCCCCAGCTCTCTCTGTGCTCTGTCCCCCAAATATTCCTACAGGTCGCACAAGATCTGCCAGCAACCCTCTGATGGTTAAACTGCCGAAATCTCGGCTCTCTGCTCACCTTCACTCTTTCATTCCTCTTTTCTCCCGCCTCTGGAACAAACTCCCTCACTCCCTTCAATCCCACTCCTCCCTCCAGGTTTTTAAAACAGCTGTTCACCACCATCTCTTATCTTCCCCCATCCAAAACCTTGATCTTTTCTACCCCCGCTAATTCACCCCAGATCCACCTTGTTTGAAATTCCAACTTCTTTCCTGGAAGTCCTGGCAGTGTCCATATGTTTTATACCTCTTCCACCGCCCCCTTCCCATGCCCCCCCCCCCAAAGCCCCCGCCCTCTCTCAGATCTCTCGATGTCTCCATGTCTCTCGGTCCCTGCTCTCAAATGTTGTGTTTGTGTCCTTCCCCCTCTCTCCCCATCTTGTCTACCGCTCCCGATGTTATATGTTTTATGTGTCGGTTTGTCTTTCTGTGTGATTAATGTTCGCTCTTTCACGAGCCTCGATCTTGTATACAAAAAAAAAAAAAAAACAAAAAAAAAAAACATTAAGTTAAAGAAAAACATTAAGTTAAGGAAAAACATTAAGTTAAGGAAAAACATTAAGTTAAAGAAAAACATTAGGTTAAGGAAAAACATTAAGTTAAAGAAAAACATTAAGTTAAAGAAAAACATTAAGTTAAAGAAAAACATTAGGTTAAGGAAAAACATTAAGTTAAAGAAAAACATTAAGTTAAAGAAAAACATTAAGTTAAGGAAAAACATTAAGTTAAAGAAAAACATTAAGTTAAAGAAAAACATTAAGTTAAGGAAAAACATTAAGTTAAAGAAAAACATTAAGTTAAAGAAAAACATTAAGTTAAGGAAAAACATTAAGTTAAGGAAAAACATTAAGTTAAGAAAAACATTAAGTTAAGGAAAAACATTAAGTTAAAGAAAAACGGTAAGTTAAAGAAAAACATTAGGTTAAGGAAAAACATTAAGTTAAAGAAAAACATTAAGTTAAAGAAAAACATTAAGTTAAAGAAAAACATTAAGTTAAAGAAAAACATTAGGTTAAGGAAAAACATTAAGTTAAAGAAAAACATTAAGTTAAAGAAAAACATTAAGTTAAAGAAAAACATTAGGTTAAGGAAAAACATTAAGTTAAAGAAAAACATTAAGTTAAATAAAAACATTAAGTTAAAGAAAAACATTAAGTTAAATAAAAACATTAAGTTAAGGAAAAACATTAAGTTAAGGAAAAACATTAAGTTAAAGAAAAACATTAAGTTAAAGAAAAACATTAAGTGAAAGAAAAACATTAAGTTAAAGAAAAACATTAAGTTAAAGAAAAACATTAAGTTAAGGAAAAACATTAGGTTAAGGAAAAACATTAAGTTAAAGAAAAACATTAAGTTAAAGAAAAACATTAAGTTAAGGAAAAACATTAAGTTAAAGAAAAACATTAAGTTAAAGAAAAACATTAAGTTAAGGAAAAACATTAAGTTAAAGAAAAACATTAAGTTAAAGAAAAACATTAAGTTAAAGAAAAACATTAAGTTAAAGAAAAACATTAAGTTAAGGAAAAACATTAAGTTAAAGAAAAACATTAAGTTAAAGAAAAACATTAAGTTAAAGAGAAACATTAGGTTAAGGAAAAACATTAAGTTAAAGAAAAACATTAAGTTAAAGAAAAACATTAAGTTAAAGAAAAACATTAGGTTAAGGAAAAACATTAAGTTAAAGAAAAACATTAAGTTAAAGAAAAACATTAAGTTAAAGAAAAACATTAAGTTAAAGAAAAACATTAAGTTAAAGAAAAACATTAAGTTAAAGAAAAACATTAAGTTAAAGAAAAACATTAAGTTAAAGAAAAACATTAAGTTAAGGAAAAACATTAAGTTAAAGAAAAACATTAAGTTAAAGAAAAACGTTAAGTTAAGGAAAAACATTAAGTTAAGGAAAAACATTAAGTTAAAGAAAAACATTAAGTTAAGGAAAAACATTAAGTTAAAGAAAAACATTAAGTTAAAGAAAAACATTAGGTTAAGGAAAAACATTAAGTTAAAGAAAAACATTAAGTTAAAGAAAAACATTAAGTTAAAGAAAAACATTAAGTTAAAGAAAAACATTAGGTTAAGGAAAAACATTAAGTTAAAGAAAAACATTAAGTTAAAGAAAAACATTAAGTTAAGGAAAAACATTAAGTTAAAGAAAAACATTAAGTTAAAGAAAAACATTAAGTTAAAGAAAAACATTAAGTTAAAGAAAAACATTAAGTTAAGGAAAAACATTAAGTTAAAGAAAAACATTAAGTTAAAGAAAAACATTAAGTTAAAGAAAAACATTAGGTTAAGGAAAAACATTAAGTTGAAGAAAAACATTAAGTTAAAGAAAAACATTAAGTTAAAGAAAAACATTAGGTTAAGGAAAAACATTAAGTTAAAGAAAAACATTAAGTTAAAGAAAAACATTAAGTTAAAGAAAAACATTAAGTTAAAGAAAAACATTAAGTTAAAGAAAAACATTAAGTTAAGTAGAAACATTGAATTAAAACTTAAGGCAAACAGTTTTTCCAAACATAAATTGCAATAAATTAAGCCATGTGTCTTAATTCCTTAATAGCTTGTACTCCAACTAGATTTAAGCAAATATGAGACTTTACACAAGTTGAAGTGATACCATGGTGACTTGAGACTTGACCTTAAAGACTTCAGACTTGACTTGAGACTTGACCTCAAAGACTTCAGACTTGACTAGAGACTTGCTTTAAGACTTGACCTCAAAGACTTGAGACTTGACTTGAGACTGACCTCACAGACTTGAGACTTGACCTCAAAGACTTGAGACTTGCTTGTAATTTGACCTCAAAGACTTTAGACTTGACTTGAGACTTGACCTCAAAGACTTTAGACTTGACCTCAAAGACTTTAGACTTGACTTGAGACTTGCTTTAAGACTTGACCTCAAAGACTTGAGACTTGACTTGAGACTTGACCTCAAAAACTTGAGACTTGACCTCAAAGACTTGAGACTTGCTTGTAACTTGACCTCAAAGACTTTAGACTTGACTTGAGACTTGACCTCAAAGACTTGAGGCTTGTTTGAGAGTTGGC